>NC_081349.1:30383777-30394010 GCF_029784015.1 Lycium ferocissimum | reverse complement strand
TATGGCGCCATCGAGGGCGGGGACCTATTTCGTGCCCTACCATGACTTACATTTTGGTAACATTTTGATATTTTGGAAATGCTTTTACTTTACGAAACGATTTCGATTACGACTCAAATTAGTATACTACACACTGTTTTGCATACTCGGTACTATTTGTCGACCCCCTTTCTTCAAATTTCCGTTTCATGCCCCGAGACGTGATACGGTTTTGGTGATCCACCTGTTTAGGACACCCTTTTCCCTTTTATTTGGGTGCTCCTCTCATTCGGACTTATATTTTGGTATATATTTGTTCGTGCATTTGTATATATTTGTTCGGGGACGGCGGGGCTGTCCCGTCATATGATTAGTCTCTTTGAAGGTCGTGGACATGTTGTGGTTGTGCCTACTTCGTACGGTTGTGTTTGTATATGTTGTGTTTGGGCGATTCCTTTGCGCGGGGGCTCTGTCGGCCCGCATATGTATATGTGTTGTTTTGTTTGGCTGTGGCCTTTGTTGGTATTTTCGCGTGCGAGGTTATTTTGGTTTCCCAGTAAAAAAAAGGAACTCGCGAAATTTTTCGGAAATTATATAAATTTGAACCACGGCCTTGTCGACTCTGTTATATACGGATGTGTTTGATATAATCGAGGGATATAACTCCGTTTGATAGGTGCGTTTGGATGCCCGTATCGACACCAGTCACGGCCCACGGGGTTGGGTCGTGACAGACATCATATACACCTTAACTTACGTTAAATCTATTCACCGTCAAAGAACCCGAAATTCCAAGGTGTAACAAAAACAATGAAGTATATCTCAAATATAATAACAAATAATGTCCAAGTAATGAAATTAGACATCTGGAAAGAGAGACTTATGGTATGGTACGGGTAGAAGCTCACCCTTGGATGATCGAGCAAACTAGCTTCAAGCTAGAGATGTAGCCTCGGATGAAATCTCCGGGAACAAAATACGCACTAAAAAGTGGTGTGTAGCGTAGGTATCAAGACAAATACTATGTACCGGTAAGCATCATAGGCCGACTAAGATTGGTCTTATATAAGCATAAAATTAATACTCAAATCCAAGTCACAGAATATCCCATAACAGAGTCACAGCCTAAGATGAAGCTTCTAACCCTTAAGTCTATCAAGTTCTAATGATCTCCACCGATAATCACAAGCCCAAGTTCCTTCCCAAGGTAGTAGTCACTAATCCACAATTTAACCTTACCAATGATCATATCTATACCGCAATGTACCGTTTCACAAACACACCAAAATCAACTAAACGAGCCATATAATAATGCGTATAAAAATGTAATAATGTGCAATGCAAAATACGAGTGACGTGCAATGCAATGTAATTCAATGCATCGCCAAATACACACCGTGTCCATGTACCCTTCGATCCACTCTTCGAACCCGAGTCATAACCGTTCGGAAAGAACCTCGATCGCAGCTATATCAATACACCGCTAGTCTCCCGAACGGACTTGATCACGAGCCCATAATCCGAGGTCTCATTTGTGCCTTTTCATATATATATATATATACTACTCATTTCTAACGAATCCCCGGACCACGAGCTCACCACTAGCCTCAAAATAGGCATCATCGGTTCAACAAGAAGATTATATTAACTTCTTCACTAATTACACATCACAATGTATGTCTCAATGTATTTTCAGCTCATTAGTATGTATGACTATGACCAATTAGCAAAATCAATGTCAACACAAGGCATCATGCCACAAGTCTTCCAAACCATTTCCATCGTGTACGAGCGTATGAATGCTTAAACGAGTGTAAACGTGGTAAATCACCGCAAACCAATAAAGCAACAAAGAAGGTACAAGTCACAAAGCGAAGTCATATTCGACTTTGGATCAACTCACCATGAAACGAATCATACAAACTGCCTCAACCAACATAATAGTCTATGTCCCTCTTACTTCCACATGTAGTGACGCTCTTTACAACTAAGTCTTGTATCACCAAGAAGCTTTCTCTCTATATATTATCATCAACAAGAAATCATACATCCAACATTCATCTACGTACTATCATAAATATATAAACCACAATTCAAGTCTAAACTTGTATCCTTCCTTTCTCGATAATATATGTCACAATAAGAGAGAAATGAGTGCAACATGACAATTTAGGCAATAAGTCTAATCACAATAACGGGCAACAAGCAACCATCAACATTAATCAACCTAGTAGAAATCCATCCCGAATCACCGCATTATGAATACAACTACACCTCATAATTCAATACATAACGTAATGATCAAGGTCTAACAATATGATGCTAAGTAAGAAAACAAACCATGTATTTAAATAAGAACAATTTTGGGAATAAGACCCGCTTACTTCTTAAAATTTTCAATGGATGAAACCATCCTTTAATGGTGAATTTATCATAACTTTTATCTCTATACTCATTAACCTTCAATCCATGGGTTTCTAATCAATTTACCCTTTCAAACAGATTTTAGGATAAAATTTCCATTTTTATTAGAACCCTAAGTCTCAACATGCAATTTCAACCATAAGAAATCAAATTCCCTTCCTAGAAAGTGATAATCTATACTCCTAGATGATTAATCAACAACACACCAATTATTTAAGGGTTTGCTAATTCTAGGGTTCTAGGATTTTCACCCACCATTGATAAATCTCTTAACATAATCATAAAACATGAAGAAGAAAGGAAAAGGAACAAATACAAGATGGGAACTTTCCCTCCAAGATGCTTCCACCAAAGAATGGAATGAATTTTGCCTCTTTCTCTTGAAAAGCGACTTTGGGGTCTTAGGAATAATGGTTTGGAGTGAAAATATAAAATAGGGCATTGTTCCCCATCAGTCACTATAGCGGCCACCATGACGCCGCAATGTCCCGCTTATAGTGGCCCTTGGTAGCCGCTGCCGCCCAGAACAGCCGCACTAAAACGGGCATAACTCACTCATACGGATGCCAAATGCGATTTATTCGTAACCTATAGCTTCGTAATTTTGATACGAATCTAACGTTCAAACCTCACCAAAGCAATGGTCGGATGATCAATCTGGAGCCGTTTCTATCCACGGACCTCCGGCGAAAACATCGAATATGAGCGTGACAAAACCCAAACCTATCAAACTCTTTTAACCACACCAAAAGTTGTGGACAAGTTAAAAATCATCATATTAACATGTTGAAACTTCTAAAAACATTCAAACGGGGTCATCCTAACCCGGCGTTGACCGTGGTCAACTCTAACTCGTCAACTTAACTCGTTTGTCCATCAATGACTCAATTTACACTCGAACCGCATGGAAACCAACCCAATGACTTCATTAAGTCATAGATCATACTAACGAGACTTGTGGAAGGGTAAACAAGGTTAAACGGGTCAAAACACTTTAACGACTAAACGGGTCATTGCATCGTATACCAATTTACCCATCGTTCGTCCTCGAACGAAGAAGCGGGAGTGAAGGTTGATATTAACCCAAGGACATACCCACACGGATGCCTCCGCGGCACTAAGGTGCCTTAACCACTATCCGTTCATCTTATCAGCCCAAAACTCTTTCTAACTTTTGTTCAAAGACCTAGTTTCCATATTTCTATACACGACCTACCACGGAATTGCTACAACACATATGCATCATCTAATATATCGAGATTTGATCATACTAATCCCAATTTGTACTTCTAACGATTATAACTTCTCTAGACCATCACCAACGCAAAACAACAAATCTTTCTTAGATCGGTAAACTAAGATTTCATATCTCGACACGCTTTGTTTAATACTACTATGTCAACCTTTACCTATCAACCATTCAAGCCAAGTAACAATCACGTACTTACCCGAACATTTCGTTTCTATCACTTACTTAATACCACAAAAGGAGCACGGAAACCCAACAACCTTAGCTATTCCACCAACTCATTTACCCTTTTTCCTTGAGAATAATTCGTTAGGACACTCTTCATAACATCTCATCCTATCAAAACTTCATAATATCCCTATATTTCTCACATTATGACAAATTTACTATTTATCAAGAAGTCAC
Source organism: Lycium ferocissimum (assembly GCF_029784015.1). Lineage (NCBI taxonomy): Eukaryota > Viridiplantae > Streptophyta > Magnoliopsida > Solanales > Solanaceae > Lycium > Lycium ferocissimum. The sequence goes on along the minus strand of NC_081349.1, from coordinate 30,389,953 downwards.
AACAAGATATCAACTCTTAGACCAATCTCAATGCCTTCAATTTATTAATTATTCCTCATATCTATCTCAACAAACCAAGACTCAGACACCTGCTTCACTAAGTTCATACTTAACCCTTTTCGGACTTAGACAACTAATTTAACTAAGATCACCATTACTTTAATACGACGGAATTTAACTCGGAGATCTCAAAAATAAACCTTACCTTAGCAAGATGTCATACAACTCGAGAACACCAACCAACAAAGATATAAGTAAGCTCAATAACCACTAGAGTCTTCGATTATGTTTCCCAACCAATGTCCCCTATAGCCTATGACATACCGGAGCTTACCTCGTTACACCTTGTAAGTTTTGGTACATTGAGATTCGCTAGGTGTTAGTCATTCAATTGTGGACATTGGAGTTACTTCCAAAGAGATATGAGGTTATATGTTCTTAACTTATGATTATGAGGGCAATTTTGGCCCAACTGAGAAAAATATATCTTTTAGTGTATGAGGAGTTTTGGAGCAAAGCAAGCCTGAAGTGATGTTCAGAAGTCTAGCTTCCAATGCAACAAACCGTGCATCGATCGAACATCAAGATCAAGCGTTATGATCATTTTAAGACAGGCTGCCAGGTAGGATTAACTCGTGTGAACGCACATAAGGTGGCGCGAACGCGCTCCAAGGTGCCGCGAACGCGCTGAGTATTTTTTAAGTCGGTTTGGACAGAATCTGAAACATTATATAAGGGGGCGTACCCCCTTATTTCTGATCCAAAACACCCCCAAAACCACCCTAACTTTCTGAAATTTCTCCCAAGTGCTAAACCTCAAATTTTAATGCGAATTAAGTATAACCTCTTGATTCAGTTCCGACAAAGATATAGCTGCGATTATAATATTGTATTGCGGTAAATCTTGGCTGAAATTCAAGGTGAATATTGAAGGTGTCGCGGTTCTAGCGGGAGTGAGGTATGAATCTTTCTTTATTGGTATTGATCTAGGTTTAATTGTGGAGATAATGTTATTAAATAGTTGTATAACAAATTTGTTGATTGAAAAATTGGATAAGCATCGTATGGGATGTTTTATGGAATATTTTGGTACTGAGGATGATGTTATTGGTGTTTTTGTTTTTGTTGTTGTGATGGTTATTGAAATTATGATTTTGGGTTAGGGATATAACCGGGAGACGCTACGAATTTTGCGTATTCTAAAAGAGTTTGGTGTAAAGACTTCGAGATAGCATATAACGATAAGTCTAACAACGATATAATTTCTCTTGAATGTAGATTTACATGTTCGGGAGAATAAGTGTTAATTCGTAGGAGATCAATCAGTATGTCAAGGCTATTCCTTCTTTTCTTGGCATGATTTCATATATGGTAGGAGCGTATAGAACCTTATGACTAGAGACTTGTCAAAGTGAGATCTTCTCGTTATCAGGCATAGTTTTCGAAAGTGTTATGTTGTTCTTTTTACGAGGGCCATATCCCCTCCCTATGTCCTTGAGTTATAGAGAGACGAAGAGACATGTTACAAAAAGATCGTTGTTTGTCGTACAAGATACACATGATATATTGCATGATATACATATATTTTTCTTTAGCCTGGCCACTTGGTCAATCGACATTTTCTTTTTAGCTCGGCCACTTGGTTAGTGAGACATTTTTATTTTGCTTGGCCTACGGGTCGGAGACGATATGCCTGCCTACGGGTCGATTGAGATATGCCTGGCCTACGGGCCGAGACGATTGCGTGGCCGACGGGTCGGGCCGAGACATACGCCCGGCTACTTGCGCCGAGATTTTACGGTTCTCCGGCCACTTGGTCGCGAGATATATATAATAGTATTATATTGCATTACATATGAGACAGTCTAGAGAGGTATTGAGTGGCATTCTTTGGCCTCCGGATCGTATTGTTTCGCCCGCCGCTATCGCCGCCTTACATACTCGGTACATTATTTCAGTCTGACGTCTCTTTCGGGGCGCCGCATTCATGCCCGCGGGTACGGATCGACGGATTGACAGGCCTCCCCGAAGAGATAACCGACATCACCGATCGGGTGAGCTCCCTTCGTTCCGGAGTTACCAGGTCTTTGGAGTCTTTCCTTTTTGGTTCCAGATTGTATGGCACAGTCGCACATCTCCCTAGAGGCTTGTAAACGAGTCCTGTATATACTATGTTAGTGTGATAGCCTTGTCAGCATGTATATGTGTCTGTTGGATGCTATTGATTTAGTACGATTAAAGTAGCTTCCTCGGCTTGCTTAGTTATAAATATGTATATTTTGGGTGTGCACCCGCCGTATGAGATAGTCAGCATTTTTATGTATCTCCGATTAGACATTATCGCTTAAGTCAGGTTCACTCCCTGTGGTTTCGGGGATTTAAAGTGGTTCGCTCACTAGATTGGCTTCGGGTGCTCTGGCCACATCACTCCGAAATTGGGGCGTGACATTACCAATTTATACATACCCTTGAGTCGATCTCACATTGTACAACCTCAACATAACTCTCAAATTATGAGCTCTTATTTTCAATGACCCCCATCTTTATCCTAAATCAATGGGGTGTAGGTTAGAGATTCAAGCTTATGATTCACTACTTCATGAAACTCGTCACGACCCAACCGTAGGGGCCATGACGGGCACCCGAGCTAACCTACCGAGTACCTCTAAGCATACGTCTCATAATTATTTCTCAAAGGACCCCAAAGGTAGCTCATAGTTGTCTTAACCTGTAAGGACATATATCACAACATAATGGTGCATCTCTATATAATCATCAATAATTATGCCCATCATCAACAGCCGACAAGGCTACCAATATATTACACAATCATATGAATCGGTGGAGCTATAAAACATCTAACTGTACACACACGTCTACGAGCCTCTACATAGAATACAAATGATCAAAAGTGACTAATACCAAATAGACTACAACCAAGTAAGTGGAGTGTTCCCCGAGAATCCGCCGATAGAACACTTACGGTGTGACCGTCTCTCCGCCCACCCGGGCATGAGCGCGGTGTTCACAAGGCAGGACGTCGCATGGGATACACGTACCGAGTATGTAAGGCATGAATAACAACATAATATAGAGATGAAAGGTAACATGGAATAAGAGAGATAACCTGTACATCTAGATGACTCATAAGGCGAATGTCATGCATGCTTAGCCTTTAATTTTTTTTTTCATACATACGTATATATAATACCATCATCATAATGTATCCGGCCTTTTTGGACTCGGTACGAGTAACGCACCTCAGGGGCTTTCGGGACTCGGTGTGTAACATACATGGCCTTTTCAAAGACTCGACGTGGTAACGGCACTCCGCCCTTTCGGGACTCGGTGTGTAACGTACCCGGCCCTTTCGGGACTCGGTTTGTAATACCAACCGATCGGTGGTTGCACAATAGGTGTCGTACCCGACCTACTATAGCGCGGCTCGGTGTGAGAAAATACATACATATATATATATATATATATATATATATATATATATATATATATATATGAGAGCCAAATAAAAGCTATGACTCTATCAGAGTGATGTAAGGTCAGTAACCTCCGATTTATATTATGGAGCAATCATCATCGCTATATCTCATCTTGAACGAACAATTATTATAAGGTGAGATCAACAACAATGAATAAAATTGAGAAAATCATGAAATAAGCTCAATAATCTTATAATAGCATTAAAATCATAAGCTTTGGAATTTCTAGAATTAAAATCATCATCATCATGTTTATCATAGAAAACATCTCATCTTTAGTATCATAAGAAGCTTTTAAGAATCATGAACTTCTAACTTTTGGAAGTAAGAAGGTTATGGAAACATATATGGAATCATAACATAGGAATCATGCCTTTTGAAAGAAAGGGACTAGCCTTAACATACCTGGACGCTTATTTCTCGACTTTCCAACTTACTTCCTGTCTTGCAATTTACTTAAGATCATTTGTAGTCTCGTAATCTACATATAAAACCATTCATACAATTGTTACTCATCGTCACATACTTGTCTTAAGACTTCAAATTAACCACTTTAGAATACGCAAAATTCGGCAAAGATCTCCCACGTTTATATTCCTAACCCGAAATCACAATACCAACAAAACCACAATAATAGCAATACCAATATCAAAAACATCATTATCCATACCAATATACTAAATAAAACATCCCATACGATGTTTACCGAATTTCTCAACCCACCAATCGACTTTACGAAGCTCTAACCACTAAATCTCCATAACATAATTCATAATATCCATAGTAAAGACTATCTTACCTCAATCAAATTTGGCAGATCTTGACATCTTGTCTAACTTTGATAAAATTCAACACACCCATTAAGATTTTGGTGTTTGGCTACAAAATCACAAAAATCTATCGCTTTCCCGAGCCTCGTATATAATCTGTCACTCAATCCACATAAACGAATTAACCTCTCGATATTTCTTGGAAGTTCTCATATGTTTTTTGGATGAAGAGAGTGGAGAAAATGAGGTTTAGGGTCAGGGATGTATAAATAGCTTCTAGAGGTCGGTTTTTCGACCTAGGATTTCCCTACGCGTGTTCGCCTGCTTGTAGCTGCACGTTTGCGCGGGGCAACCCCTGCCGTCCGCCAGCCCAACTTGGAGAACCTCCGCTCTCTACTATGATGTCCTATCGATGAACGGTTTGTTGGGTTGGAACCTAGACTTCCTGAACTTCAATTTCGGATTTTGCTTTTCTTCAAAAATTCTCATATACTAAAAGATATTCTTCCTCCAAGTGGCCCAAAAATTTCCCCTCGATATTTTCTTCAAAGTTCCAACAAATTTAATTTCTCGATTCACTTTTTCCCCTTTAATCCTTCCATAGCTTATTATATGAACTTAGACCCTCGTAACTATAAGATTGGCGCTATAATCTCAATATTCTTGAAGGTAACTCCAAAATCCATTCTTAAAAAAATCAACACTTATGAATCTCAACGTACAAAACTACTTTTAACAAAATCCCATCTTACTATTAGCAAGACTCACTAATTAAACAAATATTTAAAGCCTACTATTCAACTTTTAATGCTAAGGTAGAAACTCTCTTCCCCAAATAGCCCTCTACTTTGCACCAGTCAACCTAAGATGATGAAAATCAAAGATAAGGAAAGGGAACTCATCCCAAAAGAAACAAATTCAAGAACTCTTCAATTTACCCTAAATTCTCTCTAGTACTCGAGTTAGAGTTAAAGAATAAATAATTAGGTAAGTATTTAAAAACCTGTTTGTTTTTCGTCGTCGCTACAGCGGTCGGTTCATGGCGGGTCCTCTATGCACCGAGCCCGCTATAGAAAACCATAACGATCCGTCCCTCCTCTGGGAGAGGACCCGCCCCCGGGTTCGCTATAGCGGCCCGCCCGCCATGGGGCCCCGTTCCCGGAATGGCGAGGCGGCGAGGGGCCCCGCCCCGCGGCACCCCCCGCCCAATGGTACCGGGGGCGGGAGTATGAAATTTTTTCCCAGTTTTTTACTCTTCATCCAACATTTCATCCAGGGCCTCACAAACATAAACAAACATGCACATGCCCAAATGTCACGACCACCCCCGGGCCCTGGCGGTGCCCTCGGCACCCCAAAAAAACTTACGAACCAAATTGTCATATTGGACATATCCAAATTTAACAGAATTACTCGTACCGAAACGACGGACGTATACAAAAAAAACGAATGCCCCCTGGTGCGTCAAAAAACATCATATCAAAATCAAAACTGGGGGAATCCATCGCCCCACGTACACATACTACAAATATGTGGGGCCCTATCGGCCATAGTACATACGGCCCCTTAAGGAGCAAAAACGGAACCATACGAAAGACCCGGGCCAGACCCACAAATATGACTACATCCTCTCAAAAAAGGCAACATACGAACATATGCGGGCGGGGCCCCCCGGCCAAACATCAAATGTGAATATACATAGCAAAACATATACCAAATGGGCCGGATCGGGGGAGCACTCCAAAATAGAATGGGAAGCCTAAAAGGGGGGATCACCCAACCGGCGCGCCTGGGGCAGAAAGCCCCGAAGAAAGGGGGGCAAAGAAGCGGTATGTGGGAGGTACCAAACCAAATCATAGAGTCGGGAAAAACAAAACCTGATAAAATCAAACTTGGGAATGTAAATGTC
>NC_081349.1:30241361-30383677 GCF_029784015.1 Lycium ferocissimum | reverse complement strand
CCTCGGGAGCCCGTCGTATTTATTAGCCTTCGATTTTGCGAGACCTAACAGCTCACTGCTGTCTTGTACTCACCCCGTCCGGTACTAAAATGGGCTAGGACCCGTACGGATGGCTTACACGGTGGCGCGGGTTATTTTTCCATTTATTTAGTCCTAACATCGAGGACCCTCGTTTGAGCCCCGTCGGTGTGTATTAGCCTTCGATTCTCGCGGATGCTTGCCGCCTCTGCCTGCCCTAAAATTTCACCCCGGTACGCAAACGGGGCCGAGGGACACATGATGGCTTACACGGTAGGGCGCCATTTTTTTCCATTTATTTAGTCTAAACATCGAGGACCTTCATTTGGAGACCCGTCGTGTGTATTAGCCTTTGATTGCGAGTTCGATCGAGCGTGCTCGTTTGCCCTAAAATTTCTCCGGTTCGTACTCAAATAGCCAGGACCCGTGCGGATGGCTTACACCGGCATGGTTGTTTTTCCATTTATTTAGTCCAAACATCGAGGATCCTCGTTTGCCCCGCCGTATGTATTAGCCTTCGAATTCGCGAGATCGGATAGCAGCTACCGTTTGCCTCAAAATTTCACCCCGTCCGTCGAACGAGCCGGGAACCTGTACAGATGGATTACCCGGGCAGGGCGCGGTTTATTTTTTCATTTATTAGGTCCAATCACCGAGGACCCTTATTTGGAGACCCGTCGTGTGCATTAGCTCATAGATTTGGGGAGATCTGACGACCGGCTCTGTTTGCCCTGAAAATCCTCCGGTCCTTACCAAATGGGGTGGGGATATATACAAATTGCTTACACGAGCACGGCTTAGCTTATTTTTTTATTTATTTGGTCCAAACAGCGAGGAACCTTGTTTGGAGACCCGTCGTGTGTATTAGCTCATAGATTTGGCGAGATCTGATGACCGGCTCTGTTTTGCCAGAAATCCCACCGGTCCTTACTACCACGTCGTATGTTTGGCCATATAATTAATATCCTGCATTAGCACACCCTCTCCGGGCCAAATCTACGGCCAGATATACGCAGTGAAGATAATTTATACGAACCGTATGTTGGTCCGTAGAAATCGTCTCCGGACAAATTGTTTATTAATAAGTGGGTCCAAGTTTATTTCATTTTCATTTACCTTTCACTCCCCTTCTCTCTAGAACATTTCTCCACACTTCTCCCACAAGAATTCAAGAGATATTAGTGATCAACTTCATCAAACCAAGTGAATCGAAAAGGTGTAAGAAACCCATTAAAGTTCATCCAAGACAAGAAATCCAAGTGGAGGAGAACTAGGTTTTGTTCAAGTGAAGTGTTTCCACCCAAGGTTCATTCCTACACCATCTACGGTAAGTTTTATGGTATTTTCATGTTGTTTAAGGTATTGAGAAGTTGAAACACTTGGATTGTAGAAGAATATAGAAAATGGGTCATTAATGTGGGAATAGTGTCATTTTTTAGTAAAAGCTTGGATTGAGTCATGATTCTTGATGTGTTTTGATTATGATTACGTTATAAATGATGTTAAGAACATGGGATAGACATTTTATATGAATGAATGTAATCGTGTTCTATGACCATGGATATGGATGATTGGAAGTGAATTGAGAAGCAAGGATAACGTAGGTGAATAAAGACTATTGTTATGACGTTGTGAATGTTATTGATGTTTGGGAGTTGATATATATATGGAGGAAGTCGTATAAATAAAGGAGATGCTGTCCAATTTTCTCTACAGCTTTAGTCAAGTATGTTAAGCTATCGATTTTCTAATGTTAGTATAACCTAATGAAGGTAGAAATGTGAGTATTGAAGGAGATAACGTCTGCCGATAGAATAGTTGAACGAAAAGGTATGTAAGGCTAACCCTTCTTTCATAAGGCATGGTTCCTTAGCCAAATATCTATTCTTCTATGAGCCTATGATTTCCTCCAAATGATCCTATCTTTAAAAGCTACTAAGCTCATGATTCTCGATATGTTACGATTGTACTAAATCCCTTATATGGTGAGAAATCCTCTAAGGAGGGATGTGATGAACGACGATAGTAATGATGCTAAAGATGCTTGTGAGCCCTTATATATATATGTTTATGTATGACTATTATGTAACCACACAGTTTATAAGGCCGGGTATGATATGTATCATACGCGCACCAATCGGTATGTACGGATAACCCCGAGCCTTAGTAGAGGCAGTATACGTATAATCACCGAGCTTGCCATGGCCGGGTATGTGAAACACCGAACCTTCACGGTCGGGTATGCTAAGTATATAATATGAATATGAATACGAATATGCTATGAATACGATAATGGGTACGAAATGTAAATGAGTACGGATATGAATACGGATATGGATGTATGTACACAATCACGCATTAGAAATGGAAAGTCCCTATGAAAAGCAAGTAAGTGTTTATGACGATGGTTCTACTACCTCCCATCTTATGTTATTTCTTATGTTGCTTATTATGCTTCTATAATGATGTTGATCATGCTTTACGTACTCGACATTCTTCGTGCGACGTCCTTTTGTTTGTGGACGCGTCATGCCGCAGTGGCTTTTGGGAGGCAGGATTTGATCCATAGCATTACCTCGGGACTACATAGCGGATCTCCATTTCATTTGGAGCTACGGCTTTTGGTATTTATTCTTTTGTGTACATATTTATAGGCATAGGCGGGTCCCCGTCCCGCCTATATGATATGACATACTCTCCTTGAGGCTCGTAGATACGTGTATATGGTTAGATGTATTTGGCACTTGTCGCTTTATATTTTGAATATCCATTTGTTGGGCCCCACGCTTATGTACGTCTACCCCGGCATTGTTATTGATGATGATATATATGTATTGTTGCAACGGAATTAGTATGAATAATGGATAAAAAAGTATGATTTAGCTATGTGGCTCACCTAGATAAATAAATATAAAGTATGATAAGTGGTGCAGCGGTTAAAGAAGGTGCATGCGGCCCCTCCCATTGGGTCGTGACAAAAGTGGTACCGCAGACGATTCTCGTCCTGGGGCGTGTCTACGAGCCGTGTCTAATAGAGTCTTAGTTATGGTTGTCGCGCGCCACACTTATAAACAGAGGTCGCGAGAATTTTAGGAATGAACGACCTTTTCTTCATACAAGATCGTGCCGATAGTAGCTATGATATAAGAACTTCCTTCTCCTTAATCGTGTGTTTGTATTTCGCAGATGCCCGTAAAGAAAAAGCTACGGCAGGCACCAAAAGAGCAAAGGCAGGTGGTAGAAAAGCGGGGCGAAAGAGCACCGCCAACAATTGTAGAGGAAAGTGAGTCCCGAAATGCGACTCAATCTCTATCCTCCCAGGCATTCGCCTATTTCCGAGGAGCGTGGAGGGGGACTCGGCCCCCGCTCCAACACCTCAGCTCCTCCAATTCCGATGCTTCGTGCCAAGACGTAAAAGGCCATTCATTTGCTTACTCTCAATTGTCGTCGCCAGTACTCGGCACAAAGTACGGGCAAGGTGATAAGGTCGTTAGTGCAAGGGCCCGTGATTTTGATTAGCTTTAACCCTCCGAAATTCTTTTGGATCAAAGCCGATGAGGACCCTCGGAGACTTTATTGATGGTATGTTGAGGACACTTCGGTCGTTACGCTTCTGACACCGAATCGATGAGTTAGCATCCTATAGATTGAGGGATATCGCGATTCATTGGTACACCTGCTTGGATAGTTTCACGGAGCCAACGCGCCTCCTGTGATGGCAAGAATTTGTAGATACTGTACTCCCGACATTATTTACCGCTCCCAGAGGTTGGTAGCCGAGCCGATAAGTTCTTAATTTGAGGCAAGGAAGTGAGTGCTTTAGAGTATAGTCTCAGCTTCAATTCTTTGGCTAGGTACGACCATCGTGGCCACGGATATCGTGTAAGCACCTGGAATTTGCGAAAGGCCTAGTGGCCACATTTGATGGATAAAAGATGATCAAGGCTCCTTCAGACAACATGGATATTTCAGCGCATTCAGGCCCATGCTCAAAATTTAAGAAAACCTACAACAACAAAGAAGTGAGTGTGAGCATGATAGGGGATATAACAGAAGGCTAGATCTTGGTCCGACGAGCGAGATTAGAGGCGGTACAGACACCGCTTAGGCATTGTGTCATTCTATGGCTAGCGCAGCCTTTACGATTTCGGGTAGATTTGATAAATCTACTCATTCCGGGCCGAGTCAGAGCTTTTCGGGATCTCAGTTCAGGGGTGATTCGGGTCAGGCGAGACCACCCATGCCATGATGTTCCCAGTGTGGGAAGTTACATTGGGGTCAGTGCCGATTAGGTTCAGAGGTTTGCTATTCATGTGGTCGACCAAGCCATATTATGCGTAATTGCCCCTCAGTTAGTGGTAGAGGTAAGACCCAGCCTTGGGGTCGTGCTTGGGATCTTCATTATCCATACGCCCTACGTGGGCAGGTTCCTACACGCGTCGACCGACCGTAGTGAAGACGCGGAGGAGAATCCCCGATTCTAGCGGTCCTCGACACCGTATTTATGCTTTAGCCGGACGCTAAGATCTTGAGTCTTCTCCGATATTGTCACATGCATATTATCGGTATTTTTCATGATGTATATGCTTTGATAAATCCGGGCTTCACATTGTCATATGTTACTCCGTATATTGCGGGTCGGTTTAGAGTCAAACCGGAGTCGATCAAACCTTTTGAGGTGTCTGCACCCCTTGGTGAATCGGTAATAGCTAGCCGAGTATATAGAAGTTATATAGTTGTGATTTGTGACCATCATACTATGGTTGACTTACATGAGTTAAAAATGGTGGATTTTGATGTTATTATGGGCATGGATTGGTTGGCTTCTTACTATGCCAATGTTGATTGTAGAATGAAAATAGTTCGCTTTCAATTTTTGGGAGAGCCAGTTTTAGTATGGAAAGAAAATACTGCGTCACCAAAAGGTAGGTTTATTTCCTATCTTAAAGCACACAAAAGGTTGCATTTATCATCTAGTTCGGGTTCAAGATGTAAAAGCTTAACCGCCGACTCTTCAGTCAGTTCCCGTAGTGAATAAGTTTCCGGATGTATTCCCGAAAGAGCTTCGTGGCCTTTCCTTGGAAAGAGATTGATTTTGCTATTGATGTGTTGCCGACACCAAGCCTATATCTATTCCACCTTATAGAATGGCTCATGAGTTGAAAGAGCAATTGAAAGACTTGCTTGAGAAAGGCTTTATTAGGCCTAGTTCATCCCGTAGGAGCACCCGTATTGTTTGTCGAAAGAAAAATGGCTCCTTGAGAATGTGCATTGACTATCGGCAACTGAATAAGGTGACGATTAAGAACAAATATCCTCTTCCGAGGATTGATGACTTATTTTCTTAAAATTTTCAAAGCTATCTCGTAATTCAGTAAACGATCAATAAGAATAGACCTTAAATAGTTGTGTACGTTGAATACTTTAATAATTTGATGTTTACATTTGGTTTTGAAAATGCTTTTTTTATTCTAGTGTAAAATAAAAAGTTGATGGTGTTTTTAGTATGTGCTATAAATTGTTAAAATTATTCAACCAATTCGTCAATTTCTAAAGATACTTTTGGTATTTGCTAAAAGTCTTCCCTTAGTTATTACACTCGAAACACTCAATCGAGCACAGCCATGCAAAGGAGTAGAGAGGACTGCAATATTAAAAATTTTAGGCAGTTTAAGAGTGCTTATTCAAGGAATAATCCTGCATGATCATAAGCAAAAATAATAATTGATACTCGTTACGCCAAATGATCTCGATTATGAGTAGCAGTTGGCACATACCATGGTAAATGCTCTTGTCAGACACAATTAATCAAGGAAAAATCCACACATTTGTAACAATGCTCTCTTTCAAATTCTGTGCGCTCTGAAATGGGGTGATATATCTAGTGAAACTGAGAAATAAATATCAACAAGGAAGACATTATCAAATATTGGCAAGAAAGGGTATCCAAAGTAAAACTTTGGAACCCTGACTTCTGATAAGCCTACACTGTTCTCATCCTGTTCCTATAATCTAGCACTCCTACTTCACTAATATACAAAATCCTGTCTCTCACAAAACTAACGTGCAAATATATCTCCTGTCACCTCACAGCTTGTTAGATACAGCAGCTGGAAGATGATGAATCTGCTATGTAATTCAACGCCCGGGGCAACATCACCGATGGAAACGGCTTTCCCATTCTTTCTTACACCTTCATGTACAAAAGCGTACACTCAAACTCGTGCCCGGGAGATAATCAAATTGATCAGTCATTACTCAAATCCCAGAAGCAGCTCCAAGATCCAGTAAGGCCCTCTCCACAGTGGAGGGAGAAAAAAATGAAAGAATCACAACAGTTAGCAGCTGAAGTTCATGTATACTACAAGAGCAAGAACAGCACCTGCTGACATGCACACAGGTTAGGCGCTGAAGTTCATGCACACTACGATAACAAGAAAACCACCTCACGTTACTGAGGATGATCTAGAATCTTCAGTCTTGTTACTCCGGCACATGCAGTCTGGGCAAGGGAATGAATATATTGAGTCATTTGGCCTTTTAATCTCAATTCCTTTTGAATCACTATGTGCTCGTATATTAAGCATTTGCCGCTTGAAGCTCCTCCACCTGGATGAGGAGCATATGGAAAACATACACCGGTCAAAAGCACTGCAAAACCAACATACAAGACTGCATAGAGTGCCTAACTACATTTGAGTCCACATTAGAAAAATGAACGTTTAAATTAAGATAACACGTAAGTTACCACACAGCCATGAAACACCTGTAACTAGCAAAAGCCAGAGTTACTGTCTTGACCATGGGCCTTCATTATTGTAATACCCACTCTTTTACTACCAAAGGGGCTTTTAATCCCCGTAACGGCTTCTTTCAGTTTTTTTTTCTTTTTCTTTTTTTTTTCCTCTTCGATAGGGCTTCTTTCAGTTTCTTTACAGGCACACTAGAGAGGTCTCACTTAAACTGGTAAAAAGATGGCAGAAATGTCAACCAAAAGCTTACCCGATATTGGGATTATCATATAACAAAGCTAACTTCCTCTTGTCTGGTCTGATGGTCCTGGAGTGTCCACCATATAAGTATCTTCGATGGCCCAACAGAAAGTGGGGGAAATTGCCTCCCTGAGTGGTCACAAATACTTCGCTATGAAGGCAAACAGTATAGTCTATGGCAGCCATCCTGGAAGAGTAATTCTATAAGCAATAACTTGAGTCAGACGGTAGGCCAAAGAGGAGGGCCGGGGGGGACTTAAAAAAGCCTGGAAGAGCAATCGAACAATTTAGACCTGAAATGGAGCTAATTCTTCTGGGGATGCCAGCATTTCTTTAGTTTGTAAAAGAGGAAACATCTCTAATAGTGGTTTCATATGTCGCTCAGAGTCGTATATTTTTCCAGATGCTAAATAGATGGATGTAGTCTTGTCAAATCCCATGCCTCTCAACATCAAACCAACCTGATAAAGAGTGTGTAGAAAATGAGCCACAATTTTTCTAGTAAGGTAAATAATTTTTTTTAACAATTGGGGGAAACCCCGTATACAAGCCATATACCTAAAAAAGAGAACCTACATCAAAATATGGTTCTCAAAAGAAATGCGAGCTCCCCCTTCTTGGAATCTTACTAAACACTAGTCACAATCCTTGCAACTAAACTATGACAGTATAAACTGACTAAAGAAGACAAAAAAGAAGGATACTCCACTCACATTTCCAAGGCAACCTTCTCACACATGATTGAAGAAATTTTCAAAAATCACCACCAAGTATAATACTCAAGTCTCACGAGTCACTTCAGCCAACAAAATTAATATGAGTAAAGCTAATGCAATTACTAGTTTTACGCTCTCATCATCTCATAAGGATCCTTGTGCCTAGCATAAGCATATACTAAATCTCAGACAAAGGTAGGATTCCAGTAATTGAAATAAGGCCAGGTACAAAGAAGTGCTATCTCCAGAAAGTATTCTAAACCATACGCTTTCTGAACAAAACATTTTCTTTAGGAAGGAAGTCTCACAAAGAATCAGAATGCTCTGGCCAAGTCAAGAAAGTACATTCATACAACTTTTTTGAAACTGGAAAAAAAAAAAGTATATAATGTGTTCTGTTAAGTCAGGTCTCTTGAAAAGAGATGAAAACGACAATATATTACCTCTAAAGGAGTTAAGGGACACTTGCCATTAATCCTGATAGCTCCAGGACGAATCACACGACCAGGTTTTGTAAATTTTCCCTTCCATCCTCTCTCTCTTGCAGCATCCATGTCCCTTTTTTCTTCTTCACCACCATCATATATGCAACAAGAGAAAGCCACCATATCCTGCAAGAGAAAATGATCAAGGCTCGATAACCTTGGAAAATTAAGCTATGGAGCACATTAAAAAACAGTATATAGCAGTTTGCACCACATGAAACTAACCTCCTCAAAGCGGAGATGCACAGAGATATACTTTCCACTATTATTGGCACTCCGTTCTTTCATTCTTGACACCAATGTTTCCCCCAAACTCAAAATGGAATTTGAAAATCTAAGGGCTTCATAATTTGCCAGGCACCTAAGCCGCTGAACGGTTGGAGGAGCATCAAATGATAAACGGTTTGCGAATGGGGATATTCTGATGAGCCTGAGTCAATGATCAGAAAACACTTAGCAAAACTGTGGCCCTAGATAGCAAAACAAAATGCTTCAAATATGAAGAAATGAACCTACCAATTAAGCATCAAAGAATTGGCGAGGAATATATCCAGCTGACCAAACATGATAACAGACTTAAAGATTGATAGCCTAGGCATTTACACTTCTATAGATTGTTGGCCAAGCTTTCAAAGTTTGCTTATTTTTAAAAGTGATTTTTGCCCGATAGGGTTTCAGAGAAATTATTTTTGAATAGTAGCAGCTTGTGTTTGGTGAAATAATTTGAGAAGCACTTTTTAGTATTAAAGAAGCAGTTTGAGTTTAGCCAATCTTCCTGGAAGAAAATGCTTTTAATTGTCAAATAATGAAAGAAGCGTGTAAAGATTACTTTTACAATTAGTTTTTTTTTTTTATATATATATATATATATATATATATAATAGATGATTTTATTTTGAGAGATTTTAGTTGGTTTTTCAATTTTATTTAATCAAAAGGGAAAAGGCATAGAAACACCCCTAAACTATAACAAAATTGCCAACTATACACCTAAGTATGTTGTGGTCCTATGACCCCCTGAACTTAACTTTTTCCGCATTATTTACCCCCTTGAACATATTTTTTCGTATTATTTACCCCCTTCACTAATCGCCTAGTAAAGAAAAATAAGTAAAAAGCAGCACGTGCAAATATGCGTTTATTCTAAACTAAAATAAAGGGGCCTTACTATCTTTTTTCATTTGATTCTTTCAAACTCAAACGACCGGACCCTCATCAAGTGATTCAGAAAAGGAAAAAAATTACAAGAAGAGATGGAGATCGTAACAACGGAAGGAGGAGGACGAAAAGTTTGAGAGAAGATGAGGGTCCGGTCATTTGAGCAAAGAGCCACAAAAGAGTTGTATACAGGAACACAACCAAGATGCCTACCAAGTCTCACATTGGTGCCAAACGAAGAATCAGTACCAAACCTCACACTAGCGCCAAGCCAAGAATTACTCCAAAGACAAGGGTGTGAAGCGAAAACTCAAACATACTGAAATTAAAATAAAATAAAAAGTCTTTTCTTCTTTCTCAAATTCTACATTATCAGCGTGATTACAGCCTTTGAGGTGAGCTTTTCTCCCTTGCAGCACT
Source organism: Lycium ferocissimum (assembly GCF_029784015.1). Classification (NCBI taxonomy): domain Eukaryota; kingdom Viridiplantae; phylum Streptophyta; class Magnoliopsida; order Solanales; family Solanaceae; genus Lycium; species Lycium ferocissimum. Next base: position 30,373,888 of record NC_081349.1, on the reverse strand, counting down.
AGGATCCTTTTTCTCAATAAAGGAGGTTGAATTCTCCCCCACTTGAAGTTATCCGCGTTTGAACAGTTTTTTGTCGGCGTCGTAAAAGAACCAACACCACCACAGGCTTCGACTGAAGACGGTGACCAAGCCCCAGTAAGCCGCTTCCAGATACCAGTCCAGACACGCCATCACAGGGCACCAGAAGATTCGGCGGCATGTGATTGTCACGCGTTGGTGCGTGAAGCCTTCTGGCAAAAAATAACAGTTTTTTTCCTTGTGTGGGGTTGCAGGTCAATTTCGAGCCAACCCATCCTACTCTCAACTTTTTCAGACACCAAAGGTCTTTTTATTAAGTGTGTCACATTGTTTCCAGTGAAGTAGATCTGTTTTTCCAGCTTGAGTTTCTGAAAAAATTTCTGCTCTGTGGGTGTCGCCTGAAACATTTACATGTTTTTCAGACATCACAAATTTTCAGCTTCATCCAGATTTGAGTTTTTTGGTTTTTTTCCTCTATAATCTAAGAAGCTATTTTTTTCTTCGGTTTACTGATTGCATATGTGGGACACAGAGACAGTAAAGTACCTCTCTTTTCCAAATCAGTGCGGTAAAATTGGATGGGGCTAGTACGTGTCTTGCTTGGTCAGGATCTTGTTTGTTTTGGAGTAGGGAATGGTACTCTAATTAGGTTCTAGAAAGACAAATGGACATGCAATACCACCCTCCAAGACGCCCACCCCACTCTTTTCAATCTAGCCCAAGACACTGTTGTTGTTATAGCCACATACAGCGAAGGGGTTGATTGGAATCTCAAACTAAGAAGGGACTTGTATGATTGGGAGTTCAGGAAACTGCTAACACTCAGTAGTGCAACCTCAATCCACTGGCAGCAGATAGGCTAAAATGGGGCAATCAAGAAGGAGGCATCTACACCGTCAAGCTAGGCTATCATCAATTGTGCTCTAGCAACCCTATGCTAGATAACTGGCCCTGAAAACTACTCCCTCCGTCCCAAAATAAGTGTCACCTTAGCAAGAATCACGCCCATTAAGAAATCAATAAATACAGTGTGGAGTTTAGTTTACTAAATTACCCCTATTTTTTTAAAATTGAAAAAAAAAAAAAAAAAAAAAAGAGAAAAGGGATTACTTATTAGATGCTTTTTGAGAATTACCCCTATTTATTAGATGCTTTTAGAGAATTGAGCAATATTAAAGAGGATTACTTCTTTAATGCAAAGGGCATAGTTGGAAACACTTGCCAATTTGTCTTGAATTCCTAAGGTGACAGTTATTTTGGGATTTTTTTTTTTTATCATGTGACACTTATTTTGGGACAATTTTTTTTGCTCTGGTGATACTCTTTTTGGGATGGAGGGAGTAATATGGAAAACTAAGTTACCTCCTAAGATCATCTGCTTCACCTGGATAGTCCTTAATGAGGCCTGTCTCACTCAGGAATCAGGATAACTTAGGTGCCGTTTGACCATAAAAATTATTCACTTTTTTCCGGAAATTTTTTTCACTTTTTCTACTTTTGGGCGTTTGGCCATAAATATTCGGAATACAACTTGAAGTTGTATTCCGGAATACCAAAAACAAGAAAAACTTGTTTTTCAAATTGTTTTCACTTTTTACAACTACATTTCACCAAAAACTACAATTTCAAAAACTATGGCCAAACACAACTCCAACTTCAAAAATTCCAAAAAAGTGAATTTGTTTTTGGTATCTATGGCCAAACGCCTACTTAATGAAAAGGAAGTTTCAACTTCCTAACAGATGCTACATGTGCAAAAAGGAAGTTGAAAGTCCTGGCCATCTATTCCTTTACTGTGAAGTTGCTACAGATATCTCGAGCATGTGCATCACTGGACTCAAATTGTCCACCCCATACTCATTAAAGGAAGCTTATATGAGTTGATGTTTTTGGAGAGTTGATAAAACCATCAAGAGTATCTGAAGAATGATACCTGCATGCATATTTTGGTGTATTTGGACAAAAGAAACAAGAGATGTTTTGATGGGGTCTCAACTCCAATAGGGTCTTTAAAGGCCAGATGTATTGCTAGTTTATTTTGATGGTTCAGTTTGTAAACAGCTAGTAGTTCAGATCAAATCCTGGATTTCATTAGTTCCGTAGCTCTGGCATAGTCTGTTTTTTGTATAGAAGGCAGACTCTTTTGTAAGATCCAAAGATAAATCCTGTAACCACTGCATCTTCTTGATGCTTTTGTTTTAAAATGATATAACTTCTTCAGGAAAAGAAAAGATCTCCTTGCTAGACTCCAACAATGTCAAGTGAATCCTCAAATCCAAGACAAACTAAAATCGGGAACTATGGTGGAGGCAACTACACGGTCAAGATGGGATACCAACATAGCTGTTCAAGAAACTCTCTGATTGATAACACTGGCCGTGGAAACTCATTTGGAGAACTAAACTGCCTCCAAAGGTCATCTGCTTCACTTGGACTCCCTTATATGAGGCATGCCTCACTCAAGATAATCTGATTAAGAGGAACTTCCAGCTGCCAAACAGATGCTACATGTGCCAAAGGATGCTAAAACTACATGCCACTTGGTACTGCACTGCCAACTAGCTACAGATATTTGGAGTATGTTGATGTGTATTTTTGGTCTAAATGGCTTACTCCCTACTCAATGAAGGATGCTTATGAGAGCTGGAGCTTATGGAGAGTAAATAAAACCATCAACAAAATTTGGGCTATGGTCCCTACTTATATTTTTGGGGTGTATTTGGTCAGAGAAAGTATAGATGTTTTGATGGTAGATCAACTCCCTTAGGCTCCTTAAAAGCTAAGTGTATTGCTTTTCTGTTTTTCTGGTCCCCAGTTAGCAATGCTGATCATTTTTTAGATTCCATTAGCTCATTAGTTCTCTAGTTAACAATGTTGTCAAAGGCGCGCTTAACGCGAGCTTAAGCCCTGAAGCGAGGCTCAAAACATGTTGAGCTCTTTGTCTCGCTTTATGTGCGCTTCAGTGTCATCATCAAGGCTCTAGAGATACTTTTCCTTGCCGACGTGTCTCTCTTGAAGAGGTGACACTAGATAACTGATATCACTTTATCGTAATGTTTTTACAATTTATTTGTCCATATATTTGTCATATTATTATTACTCTTGGACTAAACATATATTTGAATTTTTGCACCATTGCGCCTTTTTTCATTAAAGCCCCAGCTGACCTTAGAGCTTTTTTGCGCTTTTCGCTTTTGATAACACTCCAGCCCTGGAAAGTTGCCGAAAAAATACTAGAGTTGGCTTAGTCTTAGACTCTGTATAGAAGCCAGTCCGAATTTTTGTAAGCTTAAATGCTATGTCTTGTACTCACAACATCTTCTTGATGCCTTTTATTGAATCCACTTTGTGAAAAAAGATGTCTGCTTACATGCCTTTTTGTACTTAAGAAACTCGTTATAATGAGACAAGGAAATAATACGACATTTCGGATAATCCGCACCTATTTTCTGATAACCAAAACTTTTCAATTCCAAACAGCATAATAGGATTTAACCACAAATTTGAAAAATAGTAAACAATCAAAGGGATAGCCGTGCAGATAGAGAACTTCTCACTAGTGGCAGCTTGAGGGTGGCCAGAATGTTACCGAAAAAATCTGACTCTGTACAGCCGAAAATCTATTCGATAATGGGTGTCACCAAAAAGTTGATTGGTTGAGCTGGAAACCAAAAGGCAAGCATCGACGAAGGAAGATGTATGGGAGACTACAGGCAAAGAGAGATTTGGCCGGTAAAGAAACTGGTAAACTGGAACCCTTCCTTCTGGTGATCAGGAAGTTCAAGAAATAAGATGGGTGGCCTCGAGATGGCTAAGTGACCCCCACGGAGTAAAAGTCAACCCTGGAAAGTTGCCGAAAAAAACCTTGAGGGTAGAGGAGGGGGATTGACACGTCACCGTAGCTGGACTTCTGGTGGTGCGTGGTTGTGCGTGCCACAGAGTCTGACGAAGGAGTTGTGGGGTTTGTTCATCGGATGATAGTGGACCTTCTGGTGGTGTTGGTTTTTGCAAGACACCGTCAAAAACAAAGATTGACACAGACAACCATCGAAAAATTACACAGTCACGTAGTTTCTTCTCGGATGTCGCTAGTAAACTGCACAAGTATTGTCTCATTAAAGCTTTGATACCATGTGATAGTGAGATATAACACGGAAGACAAATGAGGAATGTACTGCTTGATTATTCTTCCAAGCTATCAGGTGTTTAAATAGTACATACAACAACTATGCCTCAATCCCAAACAAGTTGGGGTCAGCTTTTTGAACCTCGCTTATTCTTATATCTCCATCATACGAAATAGAAATAAAAGTAAAAAATAAGTCATATATACATATACTAATAATAATAATAATAATAATAACAACAACAAAAACAACAACAACAACAATACAACAATAATATTAAAGTTCTCTAACAAGTCTAAAACTTATCCCAATATTTTTTACATCCCATGAGAAGAGGTAAGTATACAAGTGAATCTTAACTGATTAAGGAAAGACAATCAATTACACTAAAAGATAATATGTTGTTCCTATAATTATGTTAGGAAAAGGAAAAACAAAGTCTCCAAAAACTTGCTAATTAATTAACACAATCAACAAAGTCATCTTAAGATGTCTACCCAATAGGTGATAGCTAATTATTAGCACTAATATTCTAAGTAAAGGCCGTTCATTCTAAGAGTCGATAGTGGTGATAAAAAAAAGAAATGTCCAAAAACTCACTTTTCTTCGAGCAGCTTTGGAAGAACTGTATCCCTGTAGTAACTGATGGAGGACCAAGCTTTGATCCTGAAGTTGTAAACATTGCTCATATTGTAATCGAACCTTTGCATAACATAATCAGGAATCTTGTTCACCACTCGCACATCACTGGCTAGGGTTTTAACAAAAAATTCTTCATCATAGATATCTCCGAACTTGCTGCAGAGAATAACCGCCGAGCATTTTTATGATTTGCAATGAAAGGAAGGTGCAGAGATGGATGTTAAACTAGATTGATCAAGAGAACAGCCATGAAAACTAACACCCACTATCCCAGAAATAATCCACTACCACATTGACAAGAATGGTACCGAGTTGCATGAAGTAATTCAGATTTTAGTTTGCTACAATGATATCTCAAAAGGAAATGGCCATGAACCAAAGGTACAGATTCACCAAACCACTGGAACTGTTCAAATTCTAGGGCTACTGAGATCTTGTTGCGGTCATTTGTCAAAAAAACTAGCCCAAGTAATAATAGCAACAATTAAAAACTATTTATGCATCCACCAAATTTCTGAGTTTACAGTACATAAATGCCCCGCTATGGAAGTACTGCATTACTCAAACAAACAAAGAAGATGAAAAAGCAGCCAACCTTGGATCCCTCCAAATACTATGAAAATGGAAGTGTGGGATGACCAGGGTTGCATTAAGATAACCTGCCACAGCAACAGCATTGCATATCTGGAAGCAAAAAAGCAACATTAGTGATCTTAAACTACCACCGTCACCCAAACAAAACTTCAGCATTTCAATGACAATTATCTTTTGAACTGAAGGACGTACCGACGTCCTTTGCTGATTCAGACCACCATTTGCCTCAATATAAAGGTAACCATTTGATTCAGGAAAACCTGAAGATATGCGATACAATCTTAGTTCATTGCTCACCAAACCTCGTCTAAATTAAATAGAAAAAAAAAAAAAAAAAAGCAACAAAGAGAATCAAGCTATCCACTTAGTGGAAATCCTTAATTACTAGCAAGGAAAAAGGGGGATTGGAGGCTGGTTGAGCATGGGGCTTTCATAATGGAGGTCTCGGGTTAAAACCCCACCTGGGGGATTTGCCTTACGGTCGAGCTCGTCGCGCCTTGCCTAGTGCGGGTTATCTCTCTGTGTGGTTTGCGAGCTATTACACGGGGAGTTGGGTTCCACTGTGCACACCCAAAGGGTAGCGGCTGCGGATTCTCATGTCATCAAAAAAAAAAAAAAAAAAGGGGGGGGGGGGAGATTGGAGTATGGACGTCTATCAGGTCATACTGGGGTTATATTGCAGCCAACTCCAACATCAAAGTAGGAATTGGTAGAAAAACTTGTTTTTTTTTTTGTTGAAGTAATTAAAATGCATTAGAATGGCATCAAGAAGATGCAGAGGTTACAACTAAGCATAATGCTGCTTCAAACAAGAATTAACATGAAGCTAGCTGAGCAAAAACCTGTAAACCAGTCAAAAGATCCAAAAAGATATCCCCTAAGACCCTACTGTGCTAGAGTTAGGGAGCTAACAAAACCCAAAAATTATCCACACTGTTTACAGGGGAGAAAAAAGTGCTGAAAAAGAATAACTAAACATCTAGCCTTAATGATACTTATGGAAGTTGATATCAAAACATCTGCAGTTTCTCTCTTTCCAAATACTCCAAAAGATTGCTGCTAGGATCATCCTCCAGATCCTTTTTTTTTTTTGAAACAGGTAACATTTATCATCCTCAAAAAGACAAACAGCAAATGCTCCCAGGCACTTATCCCGAGGCAATGCTATAAAGTTGCTTTGTGATACTGGTCCCTAACTCCGGTGGTCCTTCTAATCATCGGATCTCTCACTCTACTTCCTTTTCTTTCAACCTTCTAGGAGATGGATGATAGCATTTATTTCGCGGTAGGCTTTAAGTCTTATGATATTACTAGATCCTCAAATACAGCAGAACATTGGTTTGACTGGACCGAAAGAGGTAAAATTTCATCAGAAGAGTTTCTTTGAACAAGAAGACTTTGGAATGGATAGTCCAGAACATGAGGGAGGCATCAAAGGTACGAGGCAATGTAGTGAGAAGATGGAAGAGGAGAGACAGTTTCTCTGAGACCTTTTGCTCCAGGAATTTTAATGGCTTTGGCAGATATATTAGCATTATCAGTTTACGAGGGAGAAGGAGAGCGGTGATAATCATACCCGAAGTATCGTTTAATGCTGGCTGGACCTATCTGGCTGACAAGATTGGCAGATTCATTAATAGCTTTGTTGACAAATTTAATGTGAGGAAGCCTAGGTTTGTGGACAAAGAGTTCCAATATGCAGAAGCAATTAAAAGCTGTAAATGGTCGAACAATGAAGTGGCTGGGGTTTCCGCATTAAAGAGGAGAGGTTATTCAGATAAAGGAAGGTATGGCACGTCATCAGAATATGGTACTTGGCAGATGCTTGGTTGGTTACTTTGTAAATGAGGAAGTTCCAACTTTGTATGACCTACGAAGATGGACTTCTTCCACTTGGAAACAGATCCATGGGCTCAATATTTATGCCATGGGAGAAAATCAATTTCTGTTTGAATTTCCATCCAAAAGCATAGCTGAGCAAGTCCTGAAAGGGGAGTGGCACTGGAAAAGAGCCCAAATCAATCTTCAGTGGTGGTCTTCTTTATCAGGGGTCATAGAAAAGGAAATATGCCAAATTCCGTCTGGATTAGGGTTGTGGGTGTGCCGCTCCAATTCTGGTCATCTGAAGTCTTCAAAGTCATTGGTGAATTTTGTGGAGGCTGGCTGGAAACAGAGGAAGAGACTCAACTCCGGAATCATTTAAAGTGGGCTAGAATCAGAGTCAAAGGAGATGGTAGAGAGGTTCCTAAAGAAGTCACCCTGCAGCAAGGCAGATTTCTTTTTACCCTCCAGGTTTGGGTGGAATCTCCGGCGAGAGTTGTCATCAGAGAAGAAGAGGAGAAAGAGGTGTTACATTCTTTTACCCAGCAAATATCGAAGACACTGGGTAAAAGTACAGATACAGTAGCTAAGCAGAAGGAAAAGACAGATGCTGTTGACTTTGCAGGTGATTCTGCAGAGGCAAGTGGGGTAGGTTTAAATTCAAATACTGAGAAGGGCCAGATTTATGTTGGATCTGCGAAGGGTTTAATTTTGGGCCCAAATAAATTTAATTGTTTGGCCCAATATGAGTCTGAAAAGGGACCAATTTTAAGTGAATCACATGGTGGGTCACGTGCATCTTCTACAGAACTTAAAACTCCAGATAGTTCCACTGTAGATGGCTATAAGAATCACTTCAACAACTTGAAAGAGATGGCATCCAAATTCCTCGAGTGCTTTGCCAATTGGGAAGCTTCTACCAACATGCAAAGGCAATTTCAATTCCCTCCTCTTCTATATTACCACTTCACACAGATTCCCCAGTTTTAGGGTTCAAGAAAGTGGCGAATTTAAATATTGGGTCGGGGAGGAAAAATGCAGGAGATAAAGGAATGGATCAGTACCGAGAGTTTGAAGAAGAAGAAGAAGAAGAAGAAGAAGAAGAAGAAGAAGAAGAAGATGGGCAGATGGTCTTGCCAACTGAAAGTCAAGAGGATGAAGAGAAAATTGAAGAACATGGGAACACAAACCAGATAACTCTTCTGGGAGAGCCTACTCCTATACAAACAGATTTTTCGGAATGTGAAGAGGAAGCAGTGATGAGATCGAACCTGTGGGTTCAGGGTAATATTGTGAGGTTGAGCCAGGAATTCGGAGCAGCATTTGAAGGTTGCTCTAGGGAGGCCGAAGCTCTATTCACAAAGATTGACCAGAGGAGAGAAAAAGGCATAACTTCAGTTATCTCAATAGAACATAATGCTGATAAAGAGACAGTTCCTAGGGAGCTAAGAAATTTGATATTTGATATGAATTACAAAGATGGGGAACCAAGGAGTGAATCAAGAAGTAGGGGGAGGAAACTAATAACTCCTTTATAATGAAGATAAAAATAGTTTCTTGGAACGTGAGGGGGTTGAATATGGAGAGTAAAAGGAATACTGTAAGGAGCAGAATACAACAATGGGGGGCTGATATCTATGTTCTGGTGGAAACAAAATTGAGTGAGGAAGTGGGAAATTATCTACAACAACTCTGGGGAAATAGATGGGTGGGGGGTGTATGGCTTGAGTCATTAGGCACTAGGGGGGGCATTATAGTGTTATGGGATAAGAGGCAGTGGAGAGGGGAAATAGTAAAAAATGGGAATCAAAGTTTAACTTGTAAATTGTGTGGGATAAATCAAGATTTCATCTGGTTTATTACAGCATTCTATGCTGATTGTGGCAGAATTGTAAGGAGGGAACTGTGGGAGGAGATAGGTGCTATGAGGGCTTTATGTGAGGGTCCGTGGGTGGTTTGTGGTGACTTTAATGTCACAAGGTTCCCATCTGAAAGAACTGAATGTAGCAGGCTATCTGGTGCTATGAAGGAATTTTCTGAGTGCATCAATGAGGTGGAGTTAGTGGATCCTCCTTTATTTGGGGGTCCTATACTTGGAGAGGGGGACAAATCACAGAACTGCCTCTAGGATTGACAGATTTCTCTTTCAACACTTTGGGATGAAATGTTCTTACAGATCAAACAGGATGTAATGCCAAACCTGGGATCTGATCATAATCCGATCATGCTAACATGTGGAGATTGGTCCTTTAAGAAAACTTATTTCAAGTTTGAAAATTGGTGGTTGAAGGTGGATGGTTTCAGAAGCAAAGTGCAGGAATGGTGGAGCTCCTTTGATGTTACAGGGAGACCAGACTTCAAGTTAGCTGCAAAGTTAAACCTGTTAAAAGGTAAACTTAAAGAATGGAGCAAGGAGAATAAGGGAAACTGGAGGGAAAGAAAAGACAAAATACTGGAACAAGTTGGCAGCCTAGAAGTTATTCAAGAACAAAGACCTCTGACTGAAGATGAGCAATTGCAGAAGGCTCAGTTGGCTATGGAGTATGAAGAAGTGGCTAGAAATGAAGAGATAGCATGGAGACAAAGATCTAGAGTGCAATGGATCAAAAGTGGAGACAAAAACACAAACTATTTTCACAGGATGGCCACAGCTCACAAAAGATTCAACACTATTGACACTTTAATGGTTGATGGAGTTAGCTCCTCTGAACCTATGGATATTCAGAATGCAATTCTAGAATTCTATCAGAACCTTTACAGTGAGACAGAAGCATGGAGACCAAACTTGAACATTCAAGGTGTCCAAAGCATAACTGGAGAAGAGCAAATATGGATGTCAAGGCAATTTGAAGAAGATGAAGTATGGGAAGGGATCAAACTGTGTGTTGCTGATAAGGCACCTGGCCCAGATGGATACACAATGGCCTTCTTCCAGGCATTTTGGGATGTTTTGAAGGAGGATTTGATGCTGACTTTTCAGAATTTCCATTCTCAACAGATGTTTGAAAAAAAGTTTCAATGCCACCTTTGTGGCCTTGATCCCAAAGAAGGTGGGTGCAACTGAACTAAGGGACTTTAGGCCCATTAGTTTGATCACTGGTGTGTACAAAATAATTTCCAAAGTGCTGGCAGAAGGCTAAAGAGAGTGGTGAGCAAGTTAGTCAATAAGCACCAAATGGCATTCATAAAAGGGAGGCAAATTATGGATGCTGCTTTAATAGCAAGTGAGTGTATTGACACCAGACTTAGAGGAGAAGAGCCAGGAGTGATGTGCAAGCTGGATATTGAAAAAGCCTATGACCATTTGAACTGGAATTTTCTTATCAACACTCTAAGACAAATGGGGTTTGATTGCAGGTGGCTAAAGTGGATGGAGTTCTGCATTAAAACTACCAGGTTCTCTATTCTAGTAAATGGAGAACCTGTGGGTTTTTTCCTGCAGAAAGGGGGCTCAGGCAGGGGGACCCTTTATCCCCTTTCCTTTTCATTATAGCTATGGAAGGCTTGGACAGCATGATGAGAATTGCTTCTCAAAATAGCTGGATCAGAGGATTTAATGTGAGAAATAGGGCTAATAAGGCTATGGAAATCTCCCATCTACTGTATGCTGATGATACAGTAGTTTTTTGTGAGGCAAATCAGGAACAGATCTGCCATTTGAGGGTGATACTAGTGGTTTTTGAAGCATGTTCTGGGCTGAAAGTCAACTGGAGGAAGAGCAGTATATTCCCAGTCAAGGAGGTGCAGCAAGTGCTTGCAAGCATTTTGAATTGCAAGATTGAGAATTTGCCTACTGTTTATCTTGGAATGCCTTTGGGATCAATGCATAAAGCAGTGAAAATCTGGGATGGCATCATAGAGAAGACTGAAAAGAAACTAGCTCTATGGAAATCTCAATACCTATCCTTGGGAGGAAGACTCATCTTAATCAACTCAGTCTTGGACTCCTTGCCAACATATGTGATGTCCTTGAGCCCGTTTGGATTGGCTTATAAGTTGCCTATAAGCTGTTTTCAGCTTTTTTGAGTGTTTGGCTGGCCAGCTTAAAGCCATTTTGTGCTTAAAATAAGCTTAAAAAATTAATTGGGTTTATTTGACTTAACTTATCTAAAGCAGCTTATAAGCTGAAAACAGCTTATAAGCCAAAAAAAATAAGTTGGACTACACCAACTTATTTTTTTTTTTGGCTTATAAGCTGTTTCCAGCTTATAAGCTGCTTTTTTTAAGCCCATCCAAACAGGCTCCTTATTTCCTATACCAAGCAAGGTGGTTAAGGCTTTGGACACTCTAAGGAGAAACTTTCTATGGCGAGGAAACAATGAGGGAAAAAAGTTCCACTTGGTAAATTGGGAAGTAGTTCAACAAAGCAGAATGCATGGAGGATTGGGGGTGAAGAACCTAAAATTACAGAATAAAAGCTTACTCATGAAATGGTTATGGAGATATAATCAGGAAGAGCAGGCACTATGGAAAGAGGTAATTCAACATAAGTATAGCCAAAATGGGAAATGGTGTACAAATGAGGTGACAAATACCTATGGTGTGGGGGTATGGAGGACCATTAGAGCTTTCTGGCTGGCTCTGAAGGCAAATGTTAACTACAAGGTGGGTAGGGGTGACAAGATTCTTTTCTGGAAGGAAAATTGGAGTGGACAGGGGACATTACAACTACTGTTTCCTAGCTTATTTTCTATAAGCACAAATCCAGATAGTACAATAGAGGAGATGTGGTCTCCCCAAGGCTGGAATTTGGTTTTCAGAAGACTTCTAAATGATTGGGAAATAGCATGGGTAGCAGAACTATTGACAGTAATTGGTGGATTTCAAGGAACTAATTTTGAGCCACATAAATTGACATGGAAGCATAATCAAGATGGACTGTTCTCTGTGAACAGATTGTACAATAAGGGTTTGACTGAAATTTCAGGGAGGACACCAGGACCTTGGAAATCCATTTGGAAGAGTGTGGCACCAACTAAGGTGAAGTGTTTCACCTGGCTGGTAGCTTGGAGAGCCTGCTTGACTCATGAAGCACTGCAGAAAAGAGGAATAAACATTGCTTCAAGATGCACATTATGCAAGGAGGCCTTAGAGATAAACAATCACCTTTTCCTTCATTGTAAAGTTACGGCACAAGTCTGGGCATTGTTCATTAATTTGGCTAAGGTGAACTGGACTATGCCTGAACACACTGCAGACCTTCTAAGCTGTTGGATAAGAAGGGGAGGGAGCAAGAGTCAGAAGATTTGGTGGAAAACAGTTCCTGCCTGCATCTGGTGGAACATTTGGAAGGAAAGAAATGACAGAATTTTTAAAGGCAGAGAAAGTTCATTGCAGAAGATCCAATGGAAGGTCTTTACTTCATTAAGTTTTTGGTGTAAAGAACAATATGTAGAAGAGGAAGTTCAGTTAGTGGACTTTTTAGGATTACTGTAAGTATTTCTCTTTCAGTAAAATGTAAATTTTTGGAGGTGGCCAGCATACCCTTAATGCTGAGGAATACAAAATTACCAGTTTCAAAAAAAAAATTATCATCCTCCAGATCCTTTTGATGGTCTTGTCAACTCTCCAGCATATCCAGCTAACATAAGCATCTTTGATGGAAAGGGACATCACCAATTGGAGGCCAAACAAAGAGAAGAAGAAATCCCATATGTTAGCTGTTATGGGGCAATGCAAAAAAAAGATGATTGACACTCTCATTGTCTTGTTTGCAGAAAAAACATCTACTGATGAGAATGATGCCCCTTTTCCTGAGATTGTCTTGAGTAAGGCAAGACTTATGAAGGGTTGTCCAAGTAAAACAAGAGACCCTAAGAGGTTGTCCAGGTAGAAAAACTTTGTTCTGACCTCAGAGCTTTTTTGCGCTTTTCGCTTTTGATAACACTGGGCCACACTCTAAAAGATTTATTCACTGACCTTTATTTTATTTATCTGGTAAAGTTTTTCATTAATAATAACAAGGCCAAAATGGCCGTATACAAGTGGTATACCAAAAAGGAGAAACCTACAAAATATGGTTCTCTCCAAAAGACACCCAATCCTCTATACAAACAGGAACTACATGGGTGCAACAAAAGAAAATAAGGGATCAGAGACTACTCCTTAATTGAGCAAAGCTCATCTCCACCCCTTCAAAAGCTCTCCTATTTCTTTCTTTCCAAATGACCCATATCACAGCAAGAGGAGTGACATTCCAAGCCTTGTGCCTTCTTCTCCGAGCTCCACTCTTCCAACCGGACATCAACTCCTTCACGGACATTCCAACTCCTTATTCGCTGACCTTTATAACATTGCCTCCCTCCGAAAGGGGTGCTTGCTGGAGCAGCTCCCCTGAAGCAAGTTTAGATACAACTTGGGATCCTCAAGGGTGGAATATTACTTTTAGAAGGGGCCTAAATGACTAGGAAATAGGAGTTGTGGAATTTTTTAAGACTCTGGAAGAATTCAAAGGGCTAGGTGGCTATCAGAGTCTTGTGATAAGGTCTACTGGAAACCTGGAAAAGATGGTGCTTTTTCAGTGAAGTCTACCTATCATACTGTGTGTAATTTGGATGAGTAAATTGCAGTGGCCAACAACAACAACTACAACATACCCAGTGTAGTCCCCAAATTGCACAGTGGCCATGGAGATATATTTGGAAAGTTAAGGCTCCTACAAAAGTTGTGTTTTACCTGGCTTGCGGCAAGAGAGGCTTGCCTGACTCAAGAGACTTTGAAAAAAAGGGATGTCGCTTATGCTTTAGATGTCCTTTTTGTGGTTTAGAAACAGAATCCAATAGCCATTTGTTTCTTCATTGTCCTGTCACTGATCTTCTGTTAAGATGGCACTTTTGGATAAATGGTTGTGGAAATTCAGCATGGAGGGAGAAGCATTATGGAGAGGGGTGATAGTTGATAAATATGAAATTATGGAAGGAGGGTAGAGAACAAATGGGATTACTATGCCTTTCGGGTGTGGTGTGTGGAGGAACATAATGAAGGGGTGGGAAGCTGTCAGTGATAACATTGCTTTTAAGGTTGGGGTTAGGAATAGAGTTAGTTTTTCAGGTCAAAAGTGGTGTGGAGGTGTGGTGCTAAAGGATGACTTATCAGTATTGCATAGGGCCTCTTGCCAAAGGGAATTGTCTCTTCATCAAGGTAGGGGGGACACAAGGGGATGGTACTTTTTGGGGTTTGAGATTCAGGAGGAATTTTAAGGATTGGGAGGAGGTAATTGAGCTTCAGAGATTGCTAGCTTTACTTCACAAACAATGCGAGCCAGTTGATACACCCGACGCTCAGAGTTGGGAGTTGGGAAGTAATAAATTGTTCTCTATCAAGTTTTTCTATGAGATGTTTCTGGTTAGGCGGAGGATAGTTTCCCATATGATTCGGTTTAGATACCTAGGTGCCGAGGAAGGTGTGCTTCTTAACGTGGTTGACGACTAGAGGGGTTATATTGATGGCGGAGAATTTTAGAAAAAGAAAGGTCGTGTGCATAAGCTAGTGTTTCCTATGTAAGAAAGCAGGTGAGGACGTGGATCATATTCTGTTACATTGCAAACTAGCCATGAGTTTATGGTGGGATATCTTTAAATGGTTTGGTGTTTCTTGGGCTATGCCAAACTCCGTGAAGGAGTTGAAGTTCGGATGGAAGAGTGGAGCTAGGAGAAGAAGGCACAAGGCTTGGAATGTTATTACTCATGCCTTTTTGTGGGTCATTTGGAAAGAGAGGAATATGAGAGCTTTATAAGGGGTGGAGATGAACTTTGCTCAATTGAGGAGTAATCACTGATCCGTTATTTTCTTTTGGTGCACCCATGTGTGTTGTGTGTTTGTGTGTGTGTGTGTGGTTGCGTAGGATTGGGTTTCTATTGGAGAGAACCATATTTTATAAGTTTCTCCTTTTTGGTATATCTCTTGTATACCACCAAAATGGCCTTGTTATCATCTATGAAATTTTTTCTTTAAAAAAAAAAAAAAAAAAAAAGGTAAAGAGTTAAGATTCCATCAAAACATCTATAATTTCTTTCATTCTAGATGCACCAAAAAATAGAAGCAGGAACCATTTAATGGGTTCTCCAACTCTCCATGAACACAAGTTTTCATAAGCTTCGTTAATATATTTTTTTTTAGATGGTAACAGTTAGTCTGTATATCCACAGATTTACTACATCCAAAAGTGTAGTCCCCTCCAAAAGTATTACAACTTACATTGCCCTGACAATTACATTATATCAATAACCAATCTAAAGTTGTTAAAATATCTATTGTCTAATCTATCATTTCCTGTTTACACCAAAAGTGATATAATCCTAGGCAGTTTAACTTCAATCTCTGCATGCTGCTTTGTTTGTCATCAAAGCATCTCTGATTTCTCTCCTTCCAAATTGTCCACCATATACATCATGCTAAGACAATCTTCCATCTCTCCACCTTCTTTGTTGCATTTCCATCTCTGTTCCAACACTTCATCACCTCTTTTATGTTACCTGGTTTCACCCATTGATTTTCCTCATCTTAACAAAGATCTGCCAAAGCTGGTCTATCCACTTCCAATGTAAAAAGAGATGGTTGACTGCTTGTTCTCCACATAGGTAACACCTAGAGCATAGTTGGAATCCTCTCTTGTTCAAATTCTCATGAGTCAGTACTGCCTCTTTTGCTAATACCCAGGAGAAACAATTTACCTTGTAAGGTACTTTTGTTCTCCACATCATCCTCCAAGGCCACCCTTCCACCTGAGTATTTGTTGAGCTCAAATCTCTGTATGCAGATTTGATAGTGAAGCACCCTTTGTTGTCAAGTTTCCATAGCAGAGTATCTGTTAAGTTGTTAAAGTGAGCAACTGTGTTGTAGAAGTTTGCTATCCTTGGCATTTCCAGGTCATTCAAGTATCTTCTAAATTGTAAATTCCAACCGTGACCTGTCCAGATTTCAGTCACTGTAGCCTGTTGAGCTTGTCTTAAGATGTAGAGATCTGGATATAGTTGCTTCAGAGATTCTTGACCACACCACTTGTCATTCCAAAAGGATACCTTCAGTCCATTCCCAATGGCCAGAGATTTCTAATGGATCTCCATATACCGCATCCATATGGAGTATTCACCACCTCTGTCATCCATTTATCTTCCATCCCAATAGGCTCTTGTTCTGTTTAGCCAAATCTCTGATGCCCACCCCTCCTTTCTCACTGATTGTCATTTCCTCCAGTTAACTAGATGAAATTTCTTCCTGTCCTCATTTCCTTGCAAGAAAAAGTCCCTTCTCAATCTATCTATCCTTTTAATCACATTCACAGGAACTGGAAACACAGACATCATATAGGATGGCAGTGCATGACCATGCTAGTCTAAAAGTAGGGAAGAACGTATTCCACATATGAGCTGCTACTCGACAGTGTAGAAATAGATGTCTAACATTTTCAGATTCCAACTAGCACATGTAACACCTGCTCACTATTAGTATGCTTCTTCTCCTGAGATCATCATGAGTGAGGCATGCTCCTTATAAGGTTATCCAATTAAAGCAAATCACTTTAGTAGGTAGTTTGGTCCTCCAGCATAATTTCCACGGCCAGTTGTCTATCAACCCCATGTTGGAAGATAGTTGTGCATATGCTACCTTCACTATAAATTTCTCAGCCTTTGAATTGACCGAGAACAGCTTATCCTTTACCTGAGGATTGACAGAAATCCCAGCTAGTTTGGCAAGCAATTCCATTAGCGCATTCATTTCCCAATCTGTTTCTCCTGAAGTTTAGGTCCCATGAATTGTTCTGCTAGCATTGCTCTACAGAGGAATCTTGATCACTTGCCAGTTGATAAAGGTGTGGATATTCATCAAGTGTCACTTAACCAGGTCATTTGTCCTTCCAAATTTTTATGTGACCCACCCCCTACCTTGATTTGAGTTTATTTGGAACTCATCCCATAATTTAGAAATGTGCTTCCAAAGGCCCACCCCATAGGGTGATCACGGACCAGTTGTTCAGCTCATGCTTTGCTTTAATTACTGCTTTCCATAACCAGGATCTTCCATACTATACCTCCAGTGTAATTTCATTAGCATACTCTTATTGTGAAGTGCCAGATCTTTCACACCAAGTCCTCCATGCTTCTTTGGTAAGATAAGTATTAGACTGCCCCTAAAAGAAAGATACTGCATATTCCAAGATGCAAGTCTTTTTTCAAACTTCTCAATAACCCTATACCAGATTTCCTTTGACTTGTATCTTGCACCCAGTGAAAGGCTGCTTAGGTCTTTACCAAAATCACAGAGTTGTGATACCATATGAAAAGAGATATCAAGAGGGAAAAGCTAGCCAGATGGTCATGAAACAAGAGGTTGCTTCTATAAGATTTTAGTCCATTGGAAAAAAGAACTGTTTAGACTACATGAAAAAAGAAAAGTTATTTATATAAGAAAGCGAAACTGAATACCAAGGTTCTTAGTTTCTGACTAATTAGAGAAGAATATTTTGTACGATAAACCTGAACACATAAGATGAACATAAACTTCCCAGCATATAACTGCATTAGTTATCTTGAATTTCAAATTACGATAAGACTATGCATTGGGAAACCTCCAATATAACCTGAACGCAACAAGAGAGTTGTCCTTACTATATGACGAGTAATTAAGAGAGAGAGAGAGAGAGAGAGAGAGAGAGAGAGAGAGAAGCATCATAGCATACTAACGAGGATAAAGGATAAGTTCGATTCTCCAAATTTTGTACCTCCTGAGGATTTGTTAATGCATGGTCTCCATTCACCACCTCTATAGGAATTTTTCCATATTGTTGATATCTACAGGAAATTTGCACCTCTACTTAGTATGATTTTAGAAGATAAAAGCAAAAAAAACAATCATATATGCAAATTGTTTTCACTGCAAATAATTTCATGATCAGATTCATTACCAACATTGACATCATGAAATAATGGACAAGCTTCACCATTTTTGGGAGAATTTGAACTAAAATATCAGAATTCATAAAATAAGATTAGGTTACTTTGTAACACACTTATTGACAGAAAGAAATCGGAAACATTCAAGGGGGCAACAAGAACCTAAATTTATCATCAAATATTTCATGATTGAACAGAATACTCAATGTTTCTCTAAACATAGGGACTCGACAACAATGACACTAATCACTTGAGTTTGTGCAGACTTCAGTAGGATTTCTGCTTGCCTCAAATGATCACAGACAAACTTATGCCCTTCAGACTATTCAATGTCAAAAAACAACTTTCTCAATTCTCAGTAATGATTTGACGTGCCAGTGAAACCAGAGAACGGGTCTCAAACAATTAAAAAGTTTTCTAGGAGAACTTAAAATTATGTATATGTATTCTCTAACATTTCTAAACATCTATCACAGACGCCCTGTTAAGAGGACTTGCACTCAAGCACTGCAGTTGGAAATTGGAATTGGGAACACTAACTGAGCACTGTGCATATGGCCTGGAGTCTCAACCCCATCCAGTTACTTAGTACCCAAAGTAGGAGGTATGATACACATTTGCTACAGAATACTCAGATGATGAAGGAGCAAAGATGAGGAGAGAGAGAAAAAGAAAGAAATTCCAGATTAGAGAAGAAGCATATACAGTGAGTATTGCAGATCTAGACGAGATATCTGAAAGAAAAAGATAGAGAATATTTAGTGAAAAAGTAGTAGAGTGCAACTAACCGCATGAGCAGTGGAATTATCAGAGTCCATTTCGGGTCGGAGTTTGGCATAGAGCTGAGGGCTGCGATAAAGAGAGCCGGGAGCAGGGCGGTGCCTGATGATAGGAACAACATCAAAGGATACAGTGCCCATGTAAAATAACATCCCAGCTATGTATAGCAAAGGAGCAAACAGGAATATCCCCTGTCGACGAAGAAGAACAGATAGAATGAGCCAAGCAAGACGATGTGCAAGGGTTCTGTGTGCACCCGGAGGAGTAAAACGGGCTGCGCTGCTGGGTTTGACCCGTCCACTACCACCACCACTATTGCTATTAGTAGTACCGCGTAAACGAGGAGAGCGGGAGCGTGGCGATGAGGGCGTTGATGGGCTGCTGTGTCCACTACTCGGTAGCCTATTATAAGCGTGCATCTCTCTCTCTCTTTCTCCTTCACATCATACAACACAAACAAAGACTCCAAAAGGATTTTCCAGATTTACAACAAAGAAATCCTTTTTTCCTCTCCAACCCCTTTGTTCCTCTCTCTCTCTCTCAGATGTGTTGATATTCCGTAGAGAGGGGGGCGGGGGGCGGGGGCGTGGGTCGGTATGGAAGAAGTTGAAGAGAAATACAGCCAGCCAAAAGAGAGGGCAAGTGTTAAAAACGAATTGCCATCGCTGTGAGGAGAAGGTGCGCACGTGACCTCATAAAAAAAGATGGATGCACTCACTTCTGCTGTGCTGTAAGAGGAACTCACGTGCCTCTGATTAGTGACGTATGGGTGTTCTGGGCTAGTGGGCCATGCTGGAATACTGGACTGGCGTGGTGCCTCCTGAAGAAGATTAAGTAGGCGTTTGGCCCCCCATTTTGTTGAAATTTTGGAATTGTAGTTGTGTTTGGCCATAATTTTTGAAATTGTATTTTTTTGTTGAAATGTAATTGTTTTGTTGTGAAAAAAGTGAAAAACTTAGTTTTTCTTGTTTTTCAAATTCCGAAATACAACTTCAAGTTGTATTTAGAATTTTCATGGCCAAACGCTGATACCGGAAAAAAGTGAAAAAAATTCCGGAAAAATGTGAATAATAAGTGACCTAATACTACACCATATCTCTTACTTGCCCTTACATCTAGTACAAGTATATTTATATAGGAGGACAACTACTCAACTGACTCATCACCAAACTACTTCTTTTAGCTCACACAAAATGCGGAGGGGAGGTGTTAATGGTGAAACATGACATGGAAGGAGGCGGAGGTGGGGTAAAATTCGGTTTGGTTAGTGAGGTGGCATGCTACATAGTGTCCACCTCATTAAATTATTAGTGTCCTATGGGATTGGGCTCCACCTGTAACAGTGGAGGGATAGATTTAAGCTAATAATATAACGTTAGAGGCATATTTTGACCCAAAGTATAATGAGGGATATATTTGATCCTTTTTTGATAGTATATGGATATATTAGGCCCTTTTCCGTTTTTTATATAAAAAGTTAAAACAAACTTGAATGAAAACACAACAAAAATTGGAGAGATAAGCTTCAACTTCTCTCTTCCTTTCCCCCTTTTCGTTATTTCCCATATTGTCTCAACAGTAACCGTCTTTTCTAAGGACGTGAGCCCTCGGCGACCCTTACGGGGAAATGTTCGGCCATTCTTCTTCGCGAATTTAATTATGCAAAAACCAAAGCCTGCTCTGAATAGTCTAAACTCTTTTCTCCCTCTAGTTCATCCAGTCACAACGTAAACTCATTAAGCGTGCTCCCTAAATAAACAACCCCCAATAACAAATCTCTTACAGAAAATCCCCTAAGCTATGCTTCAAATTTGAGGGAACGAGCAAAGAATGGAACCTTATCGAAGAAAAAAGTTTCCATCTGATATATACCTTATTAGCCTGTAGATGGAAAGCTAATAGTAAGTTTCACGAACAAAGAATGGATACTTGCCGCCTCACCATTGTTGGCAAATTTCCAAGAACAAGACCCTTGATTGACAAACTCAAAACGAAATTCAGGAAAGCAATCCCCCTCAAAGGCTCTTTCAAAATCAACCCATACAATCTTAAGTATGTTTTCATTGATTTCGATCTTGAAGAGGATCGCAAGAAGGTCTATGGCATATATGGATTTTTTGCCAAGCAACTTTGAGGCAAAAAGCATTTTTTGGGAATTTAAGGTGTTTGGCCAATTAGTAAAACTGATTTTAAGTAGAAGCAGAAGCAATTCTGCTCCTTGAGAAAAGCAAAAGCAGAAAATTATCTTTTTCAAAACAAATATATCCCTACCATAAATACATATTTACCAAGTATCTCCCTTGTTAATTCATTAATTTCTAATTATACATATTTACAACAACTCATTTTGATTCTCAATGAAATCTCAATCATATATTTAAATGTTTAAAAGAAAATTACAGTTACTTCATACTCTTGTTATAATTATCAAGTTGTTATTTTATATAATTTAAATTTTTGTATTGTTTATAATTCATTTCTTATCCAAAAAAAATGACGTTTATTTTTCTTTTGATCTTCAAGCAGTCTTATAACTCTTTTTGTACTTAAAAAAATGACAACATTATTTTATTAAATGTTATTTGTATCGATTTTTTTTAGTATATTATACCAATATATAATATTTTCTTTGATTTATCTATGTATTACTGATTCAATTTTTTTAATTTTAATTAAATAAAAATAAAAACTTAAATTAAGTCTATCATAATAAATATTTAAAATAGCTTCTCTCTATAAAATTATATTTATCGTAAATGTTCATTGACACTTGTCTTTTTTCATAATTAGAACACTTTTTAAAAAGGATTATCCAAACATAATCTGCTTATCAAAATACTTTTAAAATGAATTAGCCAAATACAAACTGATTGTAACACCTCGTGCCTTCAGGCTAAGGTTGACCTGTAAGATGGGGATACAATGGAACCAAGAGGGGAAATGTGGGAAGTGTTTTGTAACCTATAAAAGGTATAAGAAGATTCCTTGGGGTTTGTACTAGGTCTCACTTAAAGTGAGTATTAGAAGAAATCTATAAGGAATTTTAAAAAACTTGAACATGAAAATTGTAGATCTTTGAAATACCTTTCCATCCTTATATGGTGGAGCCCAAATGAACATTTGTACAAAAAGTTATGTACGTTTTACTAAACAGCGTTCGGCTAACTTACGGCAGAATCTACGGGCGGTAAATCTGGCTGTAAATTTTGCCCAAAAATCATACAATCTGTTGCTGATTTGTGCTAGACTTTATGGGCCGTAAAATGGGCCTCGAGTGGGCGTAAAACAGGGCCGACAACAACTTTAAAACTTTGGTTTTTGACTTTTTCACTCCATTCTTCACATCCCCAAGCCCTAAAACGACCATTCTCTCTTCACGTCATCCTCGTACATCAAGGTAAGTCCCTCCAGTGTATTCCTAAGTGAATTTTAATGACTATACATGAATTCTAAGTAAAATCCTATGTTACCAACCTAAGATTTTCAAGAAAACCCTTCTCAAATGTTCAAGTGAAGGTTTTGGGCTTTCTCCTCCAAAGATTGGATATTTCTTTGAGTTTAGGAGCGATTGAGGTATGTAAGGCTAACTCCCTACATGTGGAAAGTTAATGATTCTCCCCATGCCTCGTTCTTTTACGATTATTATGAATTGCCTCAGAAATAGAGTTAAGCCTTAGTTTCATGAAAAGCTCAGAACTTTTATTCTCTAAACGACATAGTTTCGTAATTCGTTCATGATTGTCATTCCGAATATCGTTGTCACGCCCCGAACCTGGGCCTGGACATACACGGCACCCGGTGCCTGACTACATGTGACCGAGCGAACTAACTGGCTGACTGAATCAACATGTGATATCATAACATACTGAATGCAAAAAATAAGGTAACACATGCTGATATACTGAAAGTACGAATGAATAAATAATTGAAAGTGCGAAATACTTAACAAAGTCTTAAAGATAAATATTGTAGCCAGCAAGGCTAACATAAAAGCATGTGTTTCTGTCTAGCTGATATATAGTCTATGAAGCCTCTCTTCGAAGTACCGTAAACATTTGCCGGGACAAGGCCCGACATACCCGATCGTCTATAAGCGCTATAAAGGACTGTAAATAAATGATAAGGCCAAGAGGAGCTGCGATCGGGCGTGCGGGAGATCTGGCGAGCGGATGCGTGCGTCACTATAAATCATTAGCTGCATCGCGATATGCAGGCCCATGCAAAAGGGAAGTCATTATATTTGAATTACACTGGTATGTAAAACAACTGAAAGAAAGAACTATAAGTGGGGTGCTCGAGAAAAGGCAGCCCAAATCAATAAACATGTATATGTAATACGGGCGGGCTAAAACGGAAGGCGAACAAAAGAAGTAAAGTAATAGGTACTCCCTATTCTGAATACGACCACCTTTTAAGCTGAATTAATCATATGTGGGGCCTCGGCCCAATACAAGTGCGTAAATCAGTGGCCTTGGCCAAGTGCGTCGAAACACAGTAATGGCTTGACAGTATACGTATACATAAGGCTGTACCTCGGGCAAAGATATAGGTGTTCAACATTCATCAACTTATATCAAGGAACTGAGAATCATGCTGTAATGCATAACACTAGAATACTGAACATTACTATGTCGAGACATATATTCATGAACTGATTATGGAGTTTAAGGCATTAATTGTTCATAAGCACACTGAGTTTTCATGACTAAGACTTATGGGATAGCAAACAAGAGTCTATACTAATTACACACTGAGTTCACAATATTCAGAATGATAACCATGAACAACTACGAAACTATATTCTCAAAGGATAGAAGTTTTGAACTTTTCGTGAACTAGGGCATAATCTCCCAGTACGCACTCGCAATAATCATGAAGAACGAGGCATGGGGAGATCAGTAACGTTCCCACACATACATAGTTAGCCTTACATACCTGTAAACACTCTAATCTAACGAACTAGTTTTCTTTTTACGACGAAGAACACCCAATACTAGCTTGAATCACTTGAGAAGGATTACCTTGGAAATCCTATGTTTTCGTTTAAGAATCATGTATTTAGTGCTATAACTGATTAAGAATCGTAAAGATGTTCTTACTTGATGTGGGGGGTTTGAGAGGAGAGAATATTGTCCTTGAGGGGCTTTCTATCTAGTTGGAATGTCTAACAAATGAATTTTCAAGTTAAGTGTTGAATTTATAGGATGGGGCATTTTAGACCCCCTGGCTCGCTGAGCTTAGCCTATAGCATGACTATGTTGTGCTTTGAGTTGAGCTCGGCCGAGCTGTTTTGTCCAAAATGTACTTAGAAAATTTTCAGAGATTTTCTCCTTTTAATACTACGACTATTACTTTATGGCATGACCGTGTTTGTGCTTTGAGTTGAGCTCGCGGCCGAGCTCTTAGGTCTATTTCATATACTTAGTCAAAATTTCACGTTTTTGTGTCGGGGCCGAATTCGGTAAAATAGGAATAACTTTTTGTACAGATCTCCCTTTGCACTCCACAATATACTGTTAGAAACGTATTTCAAAGGGATACAACTTTTATGTTTCAAGTTTTCTCAAATTCCTAACAGATTTTCACGAAATCAGGCTAGAAAACAAACCTTTCATAAACTTTGTTGATTTTTATGCACTTCACTATCTGTCTTGATTCAAAAATAATTATTTCCACCCAAAATCATCCCTGTGGGACTTTATATGGCTAAAATGTCATATTAACACTCATTTACCACATTCAGACCTAATATGAATTTACAGAGTGTTACAATCGTGAACTCAGTACTTAATCAGTATAGACCCATGTTTATTATCCTATGAGTTCCAGTCATGAAAAATCAGTATGCTATGAACAATTAATACTTTAAACTCCATAATCAGTTCATGAATATATGTCTCAGCATAGTAATGTTCAGTATTCTAGTGTTATGAATTACAGTATGATTCTCAGTTCCTTATTATAAATTGTTGAATGTCGAACACCTGTATTTGGGCCTGAGACTACAGTTTATTCATACGTATACTTGAGCCCGAGACCACAAATTTGTGCACTTATATTGGGCCTGAGGCCACAGATGATTAATTAAGTATTCTATATTCAGAATAGGAAGTACTTATGACTTTACTTCTCTTGTTCAGTTCAGCTATTAGTATGTTCAATTTCAGTTTCAGTATAACATTTGTTTATTGATTTAGATTGCCCTTTCCCGAGCATCCCATAACTATTTATTCTTTCAGTTAGTTTCACATACCAATTACAGATTCAATCTTACCGACGTCCCTTTTGCTGTGGCCTCGTCAATCGATTTATAGGATAGCCAGTTTGCATGCTAGATTCTCGTGCTCCGGTACTTTGGTGAGCTCCCGATTCTTTCGGGCGTTATCTTATTCTGTCTTTTCGGTATTGTTAGAACGATCCAACTATGCCGAAGGCCTTGTTTCGATAAACAATCAGTACTCCATTATTCTTTAGATGCTACATAGACCGGAAGTTACGTTAATTTCGCCGTTTCATAATTATTCCGCATTTAAGATTTAACAATTAGACATTTCGTTGTCTCAATTGTTTATATTTCTTATCACGCATCAATCTATACCTCATGTTGATTTAGCCAGCCAATTGATTTGGTCGGTCACATGTAGTCAGGCATCGAGTGTCGTGTTACGTACGAGCGCGATTCGGGCGTGACCAGTTTCCGTCAAAAGTAATATTTTAGCACTTCTCGTAAAAGTAAATTTTAGCCGTTTGGCCAAACAGAAGTTACGAACCGTTTTAATTTTTGCTTTAAGTGTTTTCCGATGTAAAAAAAAAAAAAAAAAAAAAGAAAAAAAAAAAAGATAAACTAATTCTCGAATTTACATTTTAGTACCAAACTAAAGGTAATTTGCGTATAAGTTGTCACAGAAAATAGTGTCAACTCGGCATACAATTCTTGCAACCCTTTTACAGCACCGAGACGGTCAAACATGGGTATTGAAGGAAACCTCAGTTCAGAGCAGCTTCAGTTCTTCGATTCTCATGGTATTCTATGTTTAATACTAAAGTATTACTATGTAATTTGATGATGTTTATTTATGTGAAAGAGAAGTTGAATGGAACAGGGTATTTGGTGTTGGAATCATTTGCAAGCCCAGAAGAGATCGAGTCCTTGAGGAACAGAATGGAACAGTTGCTTGATGACTTTGATTTCTCTTCCACTGCTTCTATTTTTTCTACCAAGAACCAAGTAAAGATTCTATTTTTATTTCTCACTTTAATTGGTTCTGAGATTAACCCCCTTTTTTTTTTTTTTGTTGTTGTTGTTGTTCAGCAAGAAACGACTAATGACCACTTCTTTGAAAGTGCTGAGAAGATTTCATTCTTCTGGGAAGGTATGCTTGTCTTAAATTTCCTTATACTCTCATTTAACTTATTACTAGTATTTACTAACAAGTTCTATTTTAATTGCAAAAGAACCAAGTGAATGTTGTATTAATGGCTTTTGGTTTGCACATCAGTCTTTTCTCTTGCTTCTTGATTTTCAATTAAAGCTGAGT
This sequence comes from Lycium ferocissimum, assembly GCF_029784015.1. Lineage (NCBI taxonomy): Eukaryota > Viridiplantae > Streptophyta > Magnoliopsida > Solanales > Solanaceae > Lycium > Lycium ferocissimum. Next base: position 30,347,476 of record NC_081349.1, on the reverse strand, counting down.
AGGCAGTTATCAGTTTAGTATTGGCTTTCAACTGTGGAGATGTTATTTTTTGTTGCCATGTTTCTGTTTCCTGTGCTCACAAATATGTTTTTTGGGGTTGATTTAAGTAATAACTGGACGAGGAACTGCTATTTGCTCTAGTTTTTCATTTTGCACATTCGTACTTTTTTTCTGGTTTTGTATATGCTTTCTCACTTTGGAGAAACATTTTCGTATCTTTCTGAACATTTTGGCTTTATTTAGATGATACTTGGATTTTAATTTTCTGATCCTGTGGTGTTGAATCTTTTTGGTAATTTGCGTCTATGTCCATAACTTTTAATTCCTTTATAGGCTAATTATGTTTTAAGTATTTGCTTAGGATGCTTTATTGATGTTTGTGCTCATGGCAGAGAAAGCATTTGATGAAGATGGCAACTTAAAGCAGCCAAAGCAACTCTCAATAAACAAAGTTGGGCATGGTATGGTTCTGTTCATTACTTATTGTCAACAGAGTTCTACCAACCTTTCTAGTCTCAGCTCAACAAGTTTGTTCTTTGATTTCTCTGACCTGTGCTATTGCAGCTCTTCATGACAAAGATGCCGTATTTAATAAGTTCTCTAGCTCAGACAAAGTCTCAAGCATGCTGCGGTCCTTGGGGTACCAGAGGCCAGTAGTCATTCAGTCAATGTACATATTTAAGGTAAATACTGATATTGTTTTATCCAGTAATGGGGTTTCGAAGATTGGTGTCTTAGTAAGGCTAGAATGTAACCCAGTCGAAAAGTGATAGTATTTCTGGACTTAATGTACGAGAAAAAGCTTGATTATTTTATTTAACGGGGTCAATGAAATTATATAAAAGAAAAGCATCCAAGGTTGTTGCGTCCTGTATATAGACGTGGTATATACAACTCATACATAACAAATCTCGCATATAACCTATCGAATCTACCCCTAAAATTTCAAAACAATTTGTTCTCCTTTGACTTAGGTTTTGGTATTAGCTTTTCTAGAACTTCTACTGACATGATTAAACCCCATTCAAGCATTTAATCAGGTGCTAGTTTTTTTAATACAAAATTTGGACCATTTCTCAATTTGTGCATATCATCCCTGTGTAGGGGTCTTGTTTAAGCTGAGGGTCTATAGGAAACAACCTCTCTACCCCAAAAGGTAGGGGTAAGGTCTGTGTACATCCGACCTTCCCCAGACTCCACTTGTACGATTACATTGGGTATTTGTTGTTGTTGTATACCTGTGTAGGGGCCATGGTAATCTCTCTGTGTGCCAATTTTATCAGATATCCTGAAGGGACCTAATAATGTGTTTATTCAATATTTCATATTTCTCTTTTTCCTCCTATCTTCTGCTATCTCTTGCCAATTCCTACTAGTTGATGAAGCTTGAATGTTTAGGTTGAATATTTGGTACTTGATTGTAAAGCTAGTGTCTACACATAGGCAAAATTTTCTGCTCTCATGCAGTGACTTGGATGGAAAGTTCTATCTGTACCTGTACCATGACAAAGAGTATTACAAGAAAATGAACACTTATCAGAATTACCTCATGTTACTCTGTGTGCTTTCTCCATTACTCTATTCCATTTCTATCTAATAGACCCAAATTCTGTAATGATCAACGGTACCGCGAAGATACATCTTCATATTAACCTAATACACAGCTATATATAGGCTCTTTGGAGTTCTTATAATTCTCCAAATAACATGATGACAGTATGTAAATAATTTTTATGATGCTTATTTCCTTAGCTGTTCAAGATTCCAGTCTGAGATGTTTACTGCTAAAATGTTTGATCTAAGATATTATCCGTGGTAAAGCATATGTCACATTATTATTTATCACTTTGTGCTCATGAGTTGGTATTCTAACTACATACATAGATAAGATTTTCCTATATATATCTTTATAAACCATTGATTCTTGAATTTTCTTTTCTTATCTGTCCATATTTGGGGAGTCAAATAGGTTCTTCGTTGACCAACATTTTCCTGGGATATTATTTTATATATTTTGAATTATTGACTATCCTGACTCGTCGTACTTTTTGTATTGCTTTTAAATATGTATATTTTATGTCAAAAAACTTGAAGAATAAATGTCTGGATTCACAATGAAAATCAAGTAGTGTAATCCTCGTACTCCTAACCCAGCCACATGAAATAGAATAGACGGAGTATGTGATTTCATAGTCAACTTGTCGATACCAAAATCCATACTTGAGTAACCCCAAGATTCCTAGCTAACTTTTATATTATTTGGATGAATCATGTAATCAATAACATATTAGTTTTTGAAATGAAATATCTTTGCTCATGTCACATCACTTTGCTCGTGTTACCCAAGCATGCATCCATAACATGTGCACGTCTTGTCACTTTAAAAGATTCCACGCCTCACTTTGGGGAAGTGAACTACTAAGTTCTCTTTCGTGGTGCATATCCTCTTGTGGCACTTGAAATTGGTTTTTCAATTGTCTCTAATAGTATGATAACATCGTAGAGGAGGGATGTTTTCCTGTATACATGGAGGCACCACACTCTGTGCAATTGAACGAATTACAAAAAAGAAAAAAAAACTATAAGGTAATGGAGTTATAGTAACTATTATCCATCCTTCTGGGAGCGACATGTAAAACTCTGCTTTTCAGCAACCAGGTATTGGGGGTGAAGTGGTGCCGCACCAAGATAACTCTTTTCTGTACACTGAACCAATGACATGCACTGGCTTGTGGCTAGCTTTAGAGGATGCAACAATTGTAAATGGCTGTCTATGGGCTATACCAGGGTCCCACAAAAGTATTGTTTCTCCCAACTCTTCTTTGTCTTGCTACCTTTAAATCATTGAACCCCTTTGTATAACATACATAATGTTCTATTTCTTTAGATGGCCTTGTCAGGAGATTCCTTAGAGATGATAATGGGGTTCATTTTGATAAGCCATCTCCATGCTATAACCAGAAAGATTTCGTTCCGCTTGAAGTAAAAGCTGGATCCTTGGTAGTCATTCACGGAGATCTTATTCACCAGAGGTCAGTCACTTCTATAACTTCTCTGGGACCATTTAGAACTGTCAGTTATGCTACCATTTGTATTTGGTTTATTTGGACTGTTTCTTATCCATTCAATCTTCTTAATGTATGATTGCAGTTTTGAGAACCAGTCTTCAAAGTCACGACATGCATACAGTTTGCATGTGGTGGATACTAGTGGCTGCAAATGGGCTGAAGACAATTGGTGAGTGGCCTTAATTTGCTCTGTTTCTTGGGCTGTGGCCCTTCCCCGGATCCTGCTTACACGGGATGCTTTTTGTACCGGGCCACCCTATTGTTTCTTGATTCTTAATGCCATATTTTGCTGAGAGGTAAAGCAGCAGAGTTGTGCTAACTTTAATTATTAGAAGAGACCTCTAATGTCCAGTGTTTTAAAAGGCGGGGGCGTAAGGGCAATGCGTTTTACGTATGCCTCAGCGTCGTAATCCCCGAGGCACGGGGCGTAAGCTCTATAAGTATTTAATTTTTAGTATTTCATAAAATAATATAATTACAGTAAATATTTTTAAATAGGTAAAATTGCATAAAAATTTGAGGAAAACTATAAATAAGTGAAAAATATATATAGATGTGCTCCATCCCCACAAAAAACTAATCAAAACAATTTATTATACGCTACTTACAAGCACAAGTGACTGTTTGTTACTTTTTTTGAGATAGTAGAAGACAAGATAAATAATTGGGAAAGAACATAAATTAAGGCATCTAGCAATAAAAAAAGTTCTTGACTTTTATATGTAATGTTTCAATTCCTTTTTGAAATATTTGAGTAATTACAAGTTGATTTTGAGAATTTGGGCATTATATTAAGGGCTTATTTAACAAATATCGTTTTAATTTGAAGAAGTTTTCTGGTCTTACGACCCAACACAAAAAACTCGCCCCACCCGTACACCCCAAATTGCTAGGTGTACGCCTTTTAAGACTTTCGCCTCCCACCATCGCCTCAGGGCATTTCTGGTGCGCCCTGCCCCAAGGCTCGCCCCGGGGCCCCGAAAACGCCTTTTAAAACACTGCTAATGTCTGATACAGAAGCTGCTAGGAACATTGTGTTCAGGGTGACTTGTAGATTGAGCTACCTTATAAAAAAAGGTAACTTGTAGATTGTTAGGAACTTCGCGAAGTTGTTCTCAACATTACAGCTTTGTATAGGTATTAGCACATTATATTTCATGGTTCTGAATTACTGAAAACGACATGGCAACTTCTATAAATCCTTTTAGAAAGCAATATCTGCAAGGTAAGACTGCGTACAATAAGACCCAATTTGGTCCGACCTTTCCCTAGATCTGCTAGCGAGAGATAAGTGCACCTGGCTGCCCTTTGTAATAGCTACATCTCCACTTCGAGTCTATTGCGTGGCACGTTTATTTGCTTATCATCTAGTGGGAGCCTATTTGATTGTTTTATCCTTTTAACCTCTAAAACTGGTACTGAAGTGCACAGGTCTTCTCTTCTGACTCTTGAAAACTGAACTTGTACCTATCTTTTATGATATTGCTAGATACTTACGGGGGTTCGGGGGGAGCCTTCCCCCAGAGAAAACCTAATAACACTCATTCTAATACTTGAGTTCAAGCTCCTACTTCGAAGTAAGCCTATGGAACTAGCATATAATCGGCCAAAATAAGCATGAGCGGCTACGAATTCTAAGTTTTTTAGGCTTCTAGTTGTGAAGTTAAGGCAAAGATTAAGATTCTCACGAATGCTATGGAAGTTTACCTGATCTTTTTAATCTATATTAGATGTGCATCTGGATTGGATCACATGCACTTTCTTACATGTGAGAAATCATTCGATTTATATTCAATGACATGTCTTAGTATCAGGCCACCTCCCGTATAACTTCTTAGATTTTGGAATTGAGTATTTTCCTCCCTTGGATTATGACAGGACTGGGGATGGAAAAGGTATATGTACGTATGATAGTTTATGTAAATGGGCCTATTTTCTAAGATGTAGCCTTCATTCATAGAAACTCTGGAAATATTCTTACCAAACAAAAAAATTAAGTTGCCAAGGAAAAATGGTCAAGCGACTCAAAAGCGGGCATGCTTATTGAATCAATAGCTACTATACAGTGTTAGCTGAATGATTTACGACTAAAGATCTATAAGTTCCTACTTTTGATCCAACTTACATGTTTCGTTTGTTTTGGGAAACTGTTTCAGGATTAGAAGAAATGTTGATCCAGAGCCCTTGTACAGTTCTTGAATCTGCCCTCAAGAGTCATCAACTGCTAGTTTCTTACTGAAATATCATGTGAACCTTGGAGCAGTCGACCTGTTTAACTTTCGTAGCTCACTTATGTATATGCACATCAAGTACTTGTTGAATAAGATGACCAGTCATTGAATATGTTGTTTTTCAAATATTTATATCTAAAAAAAAAAGAAAAAAAAGAAGAAGGTAGAAATGGCACCAGGTAGCCACTTTTAGTACCCTTATTTAAAACATATTCAGGTATTAAAAAATTAGCCAGTTTTGACATATCTTAGATCGCTCATCCCCTTCTGCTGCCTCCCCTCCCCTCTTTCGTCCACCTGCTCCTCCAGACCTTCGGGTTTGAAGTTCTGAACTGAAAGAGCCTAATTTCACACTGAAGGTTTGAAGTTTGAATTGCCGCAATCAAAACTTCGAGTCTGAGATTAGGTTTTGGTAGTTCAATATTTAGACGCGTCGGTCTAAAGAAACTTTGTAAACTTTGATAACGGTTCAAATTTGCCCATGAACTTTGTGAAATTGCCATTTGCCTTATCGTTAATGTTTTGTTTGAATATATCCTTATCTTGATAAGATTGATTCAAATATGCTCTCATTAACGACAATTGTTTTCCAACACATGGTCTTTTTAGACGGGAAAATGTTAAAATTGGGCTTGACCTATGTGGAATGGTGCAAATTTGCTCTTGAACTTTGAAGGATGTTAGTGTTCTAGTGGCAACAACATCGTCTTCTTCAATCAATGTTTAGAACTTCCAACGACTAGTGCTTTATCCCCAAACTAAAATTAATCGCCCTCAAGCCTCAAATCATCCCAAATGAAAATCAAGTTATTCCAATTTTTTTTCTTAGTTTCAACATGTTTTTTTACTGTTTACCCTTAAAACGGTACAATTGAATTTGTATGCTGTTTATGGACACGTGGATTGAGATGACCAAATTGAATGAATAAGAAATATAATAAAGTAATATGATTAAAGAGCAAAATAAATAGAACTGGACCATTTGATAAATACGCAAGAGCAGCCTGAATTCCGGCATTGTAGGCTGGAATGGTCGTCGAGTGAGCTCCTGAGTAGGACTATGCAACGATACAATGAAGCTTAAGAATTAATCGAAATTCGAATGCTGTTCAACGAGAAGATAAGATCCTATATATAACTAAATTCCAAGGAACAAGATCCACGAATCGCACTCTCATTAAACCCATTAATCGTCCATTATTGAGTTTGACTGATGGTTGTCGATGTTCTTGGGATCTTCTGTAAGGGTTGAACCCCATGTCGTATCTCGTGTGGTCAACACCCTGCACTTGATTTCTTATCTTTGGAGTCATGATTCCAGCTATTGATATCTCGAGATGCTCGCGGGCCGAGCATGCGAACTGGACCGGGCACTTCCTCTGCTGACTCACGTCTGATGTGTCCCTTTCAACTTGCTTGAGCACCTAAATTGTCCACCTGTTGATTCCACATTACACTCCATACATATACCGCACAAGGGAATATATATATATATATATATATATATATATATATATAAAACTAGGAAGATTAGGAGAGTTGAGGTTTATTAATTGAGATATTAGCTAAAATGTATATTAGAGGTGCAAAGTTTTACCAAGTACTTCTTTGTCCTTCTTATTAACCCATGCCTCTTTTAGTCCCAAATAAAATTGAAAAGAGAATAAAAATTGTTTAAAAAAGATAAAATTTTCGTTACTGTTTAGAAAAGCAACGCCAAATGATGAAGAAAGCTTCTCAGACCATATATATTTTATCGACTGAAACTTTTGTGATCCCTAAGTTCCACCAACTCTTTGATATAGTAACTGAAGTTACAGATTCCAGTGCATAGTTATTCTTCTTTCCAAGAATTTATTGGGTTCATTACTTTTAAGTTCCCGTTACTTTTTCAATGTGGTTCACATTCTCGGACCACTTTTGTTTTCCTATCATGTATATATATGGGGGAAAGCTTGAAAGCATATGGTACATGACTTGTTTTGTGATAACCTCCAAAAGAAAGCAGCCAAAATTTGGAAATTGGTCATAACCACCTCCAATATGGCAATAAGAATGGTGTATAGAAACTTGGCATCTTCAAAAGCTAACACTTTTTTTGGGGTGGGCCACACACTAGATTCTTGCCCTTTAGAACTCACTTTCAAGAATCCTCAAGAAAGTATATATGATCATGCACCATCTTATCTTGGATTGTAGATCAACTTGAAACCAATCTGTTTATCTTATTATGTCACCTCAATTATATTGGCATGCTCGACCACAAATATAAACAAAGCTTATGTATGTGTGACATGTAATTTAAATCGTCTATCCTATGTTTAATTTCTTTTCTCATTATATAAATTTTGTCTCGTGGCGGACACTTTTCTAAATAACTTGTTTGGACTAAGCTAACGAGAAATGTTAAATTATAAGAAAAAAGAAGAAGTTAAATCTAGGTAAGAGTCGGGACAGATTGGGTTATGAACTATCATTTAGCCCATGCATCTTGATCATGTACATCTCAGCCCAACCCATTTTAACCTTCTCAACCCATTTATTAACTCACTCAAATCTAACCACTGTCCATTTGACACTGCTAGACACGAGATTACTATCAAATTCCGGAGAAACGTCTGTTGTTTCTTTGGCAATTTTTATGTAGAATTCAGCTATGTATGGTCTTAAACTTCTGATACCAAACAAATTAGGTGATGGTGTTGAACTCAAGCACCGAGATATTTTTAACTAAGGCCAATTAGCACTTCGAGCACATCAGTGTGATTTCATGCTAGCTATGGAAAGTTTTGGGGACGATCACTATAATTAATTAATACTCAATTAGTTGTGGATGATCTGAAAAGAGGCAGTATCAATCATGAAAAGAAAACAAAACTCAACATGAACGATATTGTGAATAAGTATATACTACTTGATATGGTTCCTGGCTGACATTACAGAAATATATATGGCATTCGGTTAACCTGATACCTTCCTAACCGTATATAGTGATTTCACACCCCCAAAAAAGAGAATGCAAGTTTAAGAGTCCACGGAAAGTGAACCTAGTCTTCTATATAATTTATATAACTTACGGTAACTGATAGTATATTTATATAGTAGTAAAATATATTGTTCCAGAAGGAATAAGAAATTAAAGGTTTGTGGAGGAAAAATACAAAAAAGGAAAAGAAGGAAGGAAGTAATTAAAGGGAGAGAGGAAGAAAAAGAAACCAATAACATGGAGGAATCGTATAAATTAATTTTACCATTAATGTATATATACATAGTACCTTATGAGTCTTATTTTTGTGACTTACAGTGAAGGGATTGAAGTTTCTCAAGATTTCTTGTCCTAGATGGTCCCAACCACTTAGGAAGTAAGGCTACAAATTAAATTTATGTTGGGGCGTGTAACGACCCGTTTGGTCGTTATAGCTCTTTTGGCACTTTCGCCACTTCGGAGCATTGATTGACTCACTTTTGACTTGAGGTTGACTTTTGGGCAAACGGACCTTTTCCGGAGTTTCGTCAACTCCGAGAGGTCCGAATGGTTGTTTAGAACCTGTAAGTATGGTTGGTTCGGTTCCCAATGCATTTTGGTGCATTTCGGGACTTTGGATGGGAAATGGGAAGTAGGCACCGGTGGTTGACTCGATCAACAAGACCTCCGTTGAAAATTTCGAGACTACGAGTAAGCGTTTGCAATGTATTTTTGTATGGGTTTAGGTGGTCGGGTTGTGAGTAGATGCCCTCGAGAATAACTTGGATTTTCGATTGAAACTTAGAAAAATTATGGGGAATCTGGTGTCTGGTGCCCGCAACGGCGGCACCGCTATGGCGGTGTGATGACCGCTGGGGCGGTCACGAGTGAAATAGGCTGCACCGCTGCAGCGGTGTCCCTGCCGTAGTAGCGGCACTCCCTTCGCCGTGGCGGTCACGAGCAGTGACATTTCATTAAATGTGTCTTAAATAAGTCTTAGACCCTCATTATTTCATATCTCGATACTGGAGCTTAGAGAAATTGTTCTTGGAGACAAATTGAGGAGATTCTTGGAGGTAAAACTTTGTCCAATCCTTTACTCTTCCTTAATCACAATCATTTTATAATTCCCTCATCCCTTTTACAATCCCTTAGAGTTGGAATTTGAAGAAGGGTTTTGGGATTTTCCCTTAGGGTCCTATATGATAAATTGATGATTTTGATGATAAAACTTGATGAATCTAAGCTTAGTAATCATATATCTTTCACTTTTAACGTTGAATTTCGGATTTGGAGAATTAGGGTTCATACCCAATTTGGGGGTTTTTACTAGAAATCAGATTTGGGGATAATTCTTGAGCTAAATCAACAATTAATGATGGGGTTATGATTACCTAGGATTCAATTTGGTATTTTACCCGTGAATTTCCCGTTTCGCCCTTGTGGGCCCGTTTCCCCAATTTCTAGGGTTAAATTAGACCTAATTGATATCATAGCAATATTAGTATCATTATTCATGATTTCTAATTTAGAATTCGATTATGCTTAGACTACTTTGGTTCTGAACTTCAGAGGAAGGGCAAGGCGATAGAGTGACTTATTGGTGTTGCGGTTCGGCAATCCAGGTAGGTTATGGTTTACCTTTGGTGAGACTTAGTATAGTGAATCACATATTTAGATTATGATTTCGGAGACAGCAGTGAACCTTCAGGTGTGAATTTGGGATGGATATTGCCTTAGGTTGGGCCCTGATGTGTGTTGGGACTAGCCACCCCGTTATATGTGTGTGATTACTTAATTGTGTTGGGTTGATGCCATATGTAGTTGGTAGATAACGAATGTCTCTTGTTGTCCTGATTCGGATAGGATTGACATACCCGTTGTTGGTATTTATACTATATTATTGGCGTATCCACTGTTGGTACTTGAGATTATTTATAGATGTTGGCATACCCACTGTTAGTATTGTGATGTGATGCATAGTTGGCGTACCCCATTGAGGTACTTGTGATATTGAGCTTAGTGGTTGATGGTTGACATATGCATTGCACGCATTCTCTCATAATTATCATGCATGGCCGATATCCGGTATCGTTGATTGAGCGAAACTGATATTTGATAAACTCTTTTACTTGAGTGATTGTGAAAAAGGCCGATGTCCGAAGATCCATTCCGAAATTGTTGTTTATATGAAACTGATACTTGATAAGCTTTTTTACTTGAGTGATTGTGAGGAGGCCGATGTCCGAGGTTCAATTCCGGAAGCGTTGATTTATTAAACTGATATTTGACAACTCTTTTGAGTGATTGTGAGGAGGCCGATGTCCGATGGTTATATTCGGGCATCGTTGTTGCATGGCCGATTCGATGTTATTCCGAATCGATTGTAGTGCATGGGCTTCGCGGGTCCCCAGTGGTGCCGGTGAGACTCCCCCCGCGAGCAATTAGCCGGGGTCCCGACCGTCCGTTTGGCAAAGATCCGGGACGGGCGACGTTTAGACTTCGCAAGTCACATGCGGGTTATGCTACCGAGACGTCGATATTTTCGTCCGGAGTGCATGTGTACACCTAATTTGCATAGCATGGCATGGCATCACATTCATACCATTATTGCATTGCATTGCATTATGACTTGAGTGAGATGTCGTGATGACTGTATTGTGACGATTGTGTTGTTGATGATTGGACTGTGATGATTCTATTGTGGTGATTGTTTCAGGATCGGATATACTCAGACTTATTATATGGGGTTTAGATACTTACGTGGGTGTTGATGGATACTCGGTTATGATTATATTGTTCCCTGCGTAATTGGTTTTACTTGTTTATCTGTGTTATTTTCTGAATTGTGTTAACTATGCTTAGTCGGCCTATAATGCCTACCAGTACTGTTGTTTGTACTTACCTACAAGTGTCAGGCCGGATCTACTTCTTTGACTCGTGGCTGACCGACTCTTCAGCTTCCACTTGAGTTTTCCAGGGTGAGCATGGCGTCCGCTGACCTCGAAGACTCTTCTGTTGCTTATGTCTTACTTTTCTTTCAAGACATGATTTGAGACTATTTATGTATTATTATTTAGACCTTAGTATTCGGATTTAAATGCTCTTGTATGACCAGACCAAATACTGGGGTGGATTCATTTACTTCCGCACTTACCTATATTTTATTATATTGTGAGACTTACGTCATTTTACTTCTTCCGCTATTTTATTATATTTATTGATTGTGAACGTTGAGTTAAGGGTTCGCCTACCAAGCTGGGAATGATGGGTGCCCGCATGACCTAGGCTAAAATGGGTCGTGACAGGGCGGGACCTGATTGATTTAATTATTCCACTATAATCTTTTTGGTAAGAATGTAATAGTTACCACTGTGCATGGGGATGTAAAGGTGTTTAATTACTTGTAACATGTACAAAATATTTCACTTATTTAAAATTTCTTAACTTTGTAATATATGCAGCAGCAGATTCAAAGATTATGTGTAAACAGAGATAGACAAATTAGATAATGAATTATTATCATAGCGACCGTCGACATCCAACACAAGTAAATAAACTGTGTACGCTCTTTTTTTCTGCACCTTGCAAAAAAAAATTAAAAGTTAAATAAACTGACTTCGTTTATTTGAAAACTAGATAACTACTAAAATTTTCAATTATCATATAAATTTTGAAAACATAAATACTTATCTTCAGATCTAGTTATAGATGTGAATTGTTAAATTTTTTTAACGATAAAACGAACTCAACTGCATGCCAATTGACAAAAAAAGAAGCCCTCACTCGCCGGAACGCAGTTGCTAGTTGCTACAGCATGAAGGAGCTCTAAGTGGGTAAAAACTTAAAAGAGAGAATTGTATTTAGGGATCATTTAGCTGGTAGATAAGTAAAATGTGGTCTATAATACAGTCGTATTATAGTGAAAGGATATCAAATACACCCCTGTGAATGGACTCTGCATATAATTCGTTAAACTTACTATATTGCACGTTTGATTCATTTATTAGATGCTTATTCATCTAATAGAATAATATACATATAACTACAATCTATACAATTAAAAGTTATTTTAAACAAAAGAAGGAATTGATGCTGCATTTCGCACCGAAGTTAATTAATCTGATTATGGTGTGCTTCAAACCTATCATTATTTCGAGGAAGGAGGGATTGTGGGAGGTAGGTTTCTAGAAAAAATTGAATAAGTAGGAATAAGGGGCCAAATCCATCCTTAAATATCCCATCTTAATTATTCCATGATATCGGAAGATCAAATTGGGATGTGAGATATTATATATGGCATGGCTTTATATAAAGGCCATCATGTAAGATGAAAAGATATAATTTATCATTTGGCGGACATTTACTCTAAAACAAGATGTTCGGTTTGAGTTTGGTAAAGGGTTAAGACAAGATGACAAAGAAATCATCAACCCGGTTTAACGTACTTTTCGCAGGATGCATGCTTCTTTGCCACATGTAGCAAAATTCCATTTGTTGGTAAAAGGGCATCCTTTTCCTTTCGGCTTGCGTCTAAATATAACCATTTAGTTGAGTACTGGACCCAATTAAAGACAAGATCATTTTCAATGCGTCAAAATAACTAGCTTTATAGGTATGGTAAGGTAATAGCTGCTACTCCTATATATGATAACATGCAATCTAAAAAGATGAATGAGAAGTCACTATAGTGCGCCTATGGATGACTTAATTTGCTGCAGTTCCTTTGCTTTTGGACCTTAGGTTACGTTATTCAAAATGGACCTACCACCTCCACTAACACACCTCCCTACAAAAATAAACCAGGCTCGATCTGTTCATATATATAGGACACTAACCAGAATCTTAATACTGGAAAGGTTTACACACACCAATATTGTATTAAACTAGTCCTTCCGTCTCCATTTGTTTGTGTTACTTTTAATTTGTTTAAAAAATTGTCTCTTTTTTGATTTGACAAGTCTTTAATTTTAATATCCCACACGATATGTTTAAGATCAAAAGATTAAAGAACGTTACCGATACAATATACATATTCGCAGTTTGAGATATTTTTTTTTGTTTTTCTCACAAAAGTAATTCTCTTTTTAATATAATTAATTATGATTCCACTCCCAAAATTAGTTACTCTTATGACTTTAGTAGAAAAAGTTAATGGATATTTTTGATCTAATAATAAGTTACTCAATTTAATCATACCAGCAATATATATATATATATATAGATATATAACAATTGAATGAGATGCAAAGACTAGATGTACGCATGAGGGTAGCAATTGAAACACAGTGAATGGGGAAACTCAAGAAAGACGGTGGCAAACTCACAGCTTTTGACTCGCGCGAATTACTAGTTAGATTCTTTGGTTACATAAATAACAATTAAGGTTGGTCAATTACGGTTGCCTCTTCCAAATTTATTCCTGTATTTGTCTTTATTATTTCATCTACTATTGAATGTTTTAAAAAAATCATGGCACTTTCAAGATTTTTTGATAATACAAAATTCCTTAGACTAACTTTTTTGAAGATGATGTGACATGTACTATAATTTTTTCATATCCCTTATCTTTACTCCTACTTTATTTATTTATTACTTAAGATGTGGCAATTTCGGTAAATTTAATTTTTTTAAGATCCTCTTAAAACACTTTAGAGATTGTGAATTGTGATGATGACAATTAAAAAAAAACACGTCACTATGTATAATTTGAATGAGAGTTACCTTAATTAAAACATATATTGCACACAAAAATTGAAAATTTACAATTAATAGCTCTTTAATTGTTCAGTTTGAAACTTTAAATATTTAACAAATAAAATTGGTCGATGAATTAGATAGTGTTACCTAAATACTTATTTTTATCTAATCATTTGTTAGCAATATTGAATTTGAATCTTTTCGTCGGTATGTTGTGTTGGTTTATATGTTGATTAGCCATATCGTTCATGTTTAACAAAATTATCTTTTTTGGATATTATTTGGTGTATTATAATATTTAATTTTTTAAATTTGATGCACACATACTTAATAATATTTTCTATGCATAACAAACAATGTAATTTGTAGTTTATACTTCATTCGTCTGAAAAAAACAATGCAAGCCATACTACGAGGTCAGTTAATTCAATTTTTGGTATGAATTCATAAATATATTTGTTAATATATATTTACACTTAAAGATAATCTGAACTTGATGGAGTAGTTTAAAATTTGAGAAAATCTTTGAAAAACGTGTAGTTAATGAAACAATTTTTAGTTTCCAGTAGTAATGTCAAACAACTTGTGACAAAACAGTGTAAACTTTTTATATTTGTTGAGTATTTTTTTTTTGTGCGGCGTGTAAAAAAATGTTAGACAGTGTTTGTTAGCATAGGGAAACATGATTAAATGAATCATGAAGCATTAAATCTTCATTTGTAGGAGAAAATAGTTATAATATACATTTTATAAAATGATATTTCATTTAAACTAACGAAAGGAAAACCTATCATTTTCTCATCACGTAAATTTTTAGAAAGTAAAAGGAAAGCCTAATTATATAAAGAAACGTAATTAATTTTCTCCATCTTTTTGATATACTTTTTATAATTTAATTGAAATTAACATCTACAAACATTAGTAAAGTATAAAATTATATTTTTATTTATTTGAAAATTATCTTTGTTTATAGTAACCTCATTAAAATCTCAACAAAAGAATAAATATAGCATATAATTGATGTCTCTAGAACCAAACTATTTTCCTTTTTTTTGGAAGAAAACTTTATAGTTCATATTGGATGTTGTTAGAAAATTAAGAGTTTTTATGTCATGTATTTATTTGAAGGTAAATAAAAAAATAAAAAAAATAAAAAAGGTCTAAAGGAAGGACAAAAAAAAAAATTTTTGTTCAATTTTAAAATATTTTTTATGCAATTTAAATTTATGGTAAGTCTTTAATTTTTAAGAGTTTGTCGAAGATATCGAACTAATCTTTCAATAATTTGATGTCTCAACTGGAATTTTTTTTTTACAAATTTAACTTTTAATCTCAGTTTTTGGCCCGTGCTAAAATTTGCAGAAAATATCGAACTAATCTTTTAATAACTTAGTGTCACAAAGAGCTGGAAAGAAATAATTACAAAATTAACTTTTAATCTTAGTTTTGGGTCTGGACTTAGCACGGGCCAAGTGCCACTAGTAGTACTATTACATGTGAAAAATACTACTATATATATAGGGTCATTTGCACGATTGCCCTTGGTCTTTAATTGTTGGTCTTTAATTTTTGCCGTTTGCCTAATACCATGAGGTTTGGGGTTTGAACCCCCGCTCAGTCAAAAAAAAAAAAAAATCGTAAGGCGAAGTTAGGCCTTAAGACAGAGTTTTGCAAAAATTCAACTGAATAATAATAAAAAAAAATTGGCCTTAATTCAACCTCTACCTTACGGTAGAGTTTGCCTCAAACTCGTCCGATCGCAAAATTTATATATATATATAAGGCAAACTTTGCTTTTGGCGGTTTAATCGCCCGAAGGTAGCAAAACTTAAACGCCCGATCGGAGTAGAGTTTGAGGCAAAACTCGCTTGCAATTTATTTTTATATATATATATATCTTGATAGCGAAATCTGCCCCCTCGATGATTCGGCCCGAAACCAAAGAGTTTTTTAGCGAGGGACAAAAATTAAAGACCACCAATTTGAGGGGCAAAAATTAAAAGACCAGTAACTTTGAAGGGCATTACGCATAAAAAATTATATATATATATATACATTTAACTAAAGTTGGGCAAAAAGGTGAAACAACTAATTGAAGTTGGTAAAAAGTCCGTCAAGGACAGTATCATATTTGGCAGAACTGAGTCTCAAAATTGACTACCGCGACTCTTTTTCTTTTAATCAATGAAGTATATATAACGTTAATTAATCATGTAGGATGTATATTGCTACTCCTATATTAATGTTTTCCTAATCATTTTATTTCACGTACTTCCACTCATTGTTGATATTAGTTGTTACGTGTCTCATTATCATTCGCCGTGAGATCACTCTAAACAAACACATACCTGGAAGGAATAATAGCATCGACGTTAGCTAGTAGTTAGCTCCCTATGCTAAATTTTCTCTCCTCTGTGTGTTGTGCATCGATAATTCAATTTGAAGCAACAGCTATTCTAGAGAATTCTTCGTCATAAAAATCTGACATATCTTATAAGAATGAATGTTAGTAAGGAATATTTTTCTTTCTTTCTCTTTTTTCATTTTCGGAAAATAAACTCCACTATAGAAGTTGAATAATACTTGGCATGCTCATAGCTCCCTATGCCAAGTACAATCTTTTCTCCCCCATCCTTTTCCTATTTTCTTTCTGTAAAATTAATCAAAAGGAACAAAAAGATAGAGAAGCTGCAGTGAACAGAAACCACATATTGAAACCGAAAGTGCACTAAATATGCACAATCAATTTTCTTGAAGATAACCTGAGTTAGTGATATATTCATTGAACCTTTCTGTCGTTTCTAAAAGCCACTTTATATTGTAATAATTTTGAGCTTATTGTATATATGGATAAGCATGACGTACAGTGGCACTATTGATCGAGTATTGACTCAAAAGCTTTTCGGGGGGTCAAAGCCAACAAAAAAGAAAGAACGACATAACACATCAGGCCAGCATAAAGTAGGAATGGTCCATATATGAAGAAAAATTGAAAAATCAAGAATGTAGAATCCGATGTGTGCTTTTGTTCATGAACCGGGAAAAGAGTAGATTATTTAAATTATGAAATATGTACTAGATTAGGTACATAATGTTAGAAGAACACAAATTATAGAGACCTTGGCTATAGATGCAGTAGTACTATAGCTATTTATCTTAAGTGGTCGTTTGGTGCATATGTCCAAAATTATACGTCTAGGGATTATAATCCAGAATTTAATTATCACATCTCTAGAAATTTATTATCTGTCACAGATGGTATAAAATAGTCACGAGATAAAATGGTATAAGAAGGTATATCTGAAACACATGTCGTAGGATCATTTATACTGTTTGAATTATAATTATAAATTTATTAGGGATAAATTTATCACAGCCTATAGAAGCAATGAAATACAAAAAAAATTAGTGCTGGATATATAGGCACTGCAATAAATTAAAAAGTACTCCGTCACTTATTTCAAGAGAGAAAATGATGGATAGGAAATGCTCCTCACATATCTGGTTCGGATTGATGATAACAAAAAGAATTTGAACTGAAACAGAATTAAGGACAATACACATTAGTCCAGGAATAATACATATGGTCATGGAGAATAGTGTCAGATTCGATTTCATTCCAAATATTTATGCAATGTATCAATATTCATTTACGTGAGAGATCGATCTAGTAAATGAGGCTGGGATTCCTGGGAATTATATTCTCTTTTATTTACATATGACTGTCTTTTGCTCCGTCTTAAACTTGCTTGTTTCAAAAGACACACTGGAAGGAAAAGGATGCATGCATGTTGTCAATTTTTATCAATTAAATACTCCATCCCTCCACTTTTAATATCTTAAAACTAAAATTTAGCTTGCATTTCTCTAATCTCCGATAGACATCTCCCAATCCCAACCCCAAAAATTTAAAAACTGAGAAGGGAAAAACAGAGTACAAAACAAGGAAGTTGTCACGAGAGAAAATAAAGTTGCCACTTGAACAAAAACTCCAATATTATAGAGAGAAAATGATAGGAAAAAACCAAAGTCCAAGTTGACTATTTAGTGACCAATATTAACAGGTGAAGTAGGGAACTATGTGTGTTGAACCAGAGACTACACATATCTGATGACAAGACTAATTTTAATTCGAAAATGGTCTTCTCGACCAACCTCATGGATGGGAATAATTGCATTTCATGGTTTTATTATATCGGGTCCTGCCAAATATTTTTTGATTGGTACATCCAAATAATTGCAGAACATCAAGAATCTGTGCCCATGTGATCGCCTCGATCTCTATTAATCTTTTCGCTCAATTAATTAGCTTATTCCCTTTTACTTCTCTTCCGATTGCGTGACTTATTCTCTAATTGCTACTTCCAAATTTGGACACCTAACTTTCCTTTCTCATATGTAGGGTTGGATGTATCATGCAAATCTTGCACCGGTTAAAATAAAATAGTACACTAATTATTATTGAACAACAAAGTATAGAGAATGTGCCTATTTGGTGTATAAGTTATGGTCTTATTCAAAATGACGTGTCTCTGTTTCCTAAGTACTCGTGAGTCGTGACTGATCAAGAAGGTGCAACAATTAGTATCTTATTCGAGCCTATAATTAGCTTTGATATACTCATCTTTGACTTATGACTTCTATAGTGTGAAACAACTTTAAACTCACAAGAGTTGGTTAGAATATTTTCTGTTTTATTTTGTTAAGATGATGGTGTCCGAAACAACTTGCTTGTATTTCAATTATTTTATCAGATACATATTATCTATTATCAATATGTATACCGTTTAACTTTATTTACCACGACTTGAATATATACGGAAAATCACTTTTTTTTTTTTGTGTGTACTTTTGGATTTGAATTTGAACTTGAGGCTAATGCTAATAAAATGGATAAAAAATTTCAAGTATAGTCCAACCCACCCATTTCAAAAATAGATTATATTTTTATTTTATTTTAGTCGGATTGAATATGAGTCACGTTGTATAATCCGCAAAAATACGAATAATAACCCATCAAATCCAGGAGCAGATCTAGGGCCCAGCGAGTGTTTCACCCGAACACAGCAAAAAATTACACTATATATATAAGGTATTTTAATATTTTTTAAGGTTTTGGATAGGGGTTGGTTCAGTGGTTTAGAAAATTCAAAATTCACGGTGAGGTTCCAAGTTCAAATCTCAAACATTACATTTTTATTTTTCGACTCCCCCTCAGTGAAAGTGATGGATTTGTCACTGATCATATTTTTGGCAAAAAATTCCCATTGTCTCTGATTTATCTTAGTGGTGCCGCCTGGTGTCGATAATCTGATATATTGCCTGATGCTTTGTGTTTGACAATTATGACCTTTGCTTTTTTAGTTTTTTTAGGCTTACCCATAAAAATAAAAATAAAAAATAAAAAAAAAATAAAAAGACCAATCGAGTCAAAGATTTTATTTCCACCATAAGATAAGAATAATTTTGGCTATTGAATTGGGTTCAATCCAATACTTTTTTCCAGCAACGAGGATAGCAAGTCAATGAAAATCTAACAGATTTGAGAACGTTCTTTTTCGTAGTATTTAGACTTGTGTAAGTATTATCATTTTCATAGCTTATTAATAAAGCAAAATGTATACGATATAAAAAAGGTGATACGCTTCATTCCTATCAGCAATTTGTTAGTATTTCACTTTAATTTGAAAAAGTAAAATTAAATTAAAACCCTGGATTTTAAAACTCTATGGCATAAAATGACATAAGCAGGTATGATCGTCACTCTATAGAAGAAAATCTGTATGAGATAAAATGGTAAAAATGAGGGAGAGCAGTTTGCCGCCTTACCGACCGTTTGCTCATCTAAGAGAAAAGAAATTCGTCTGAATAGTCTTTCTTCATTTATGATTTTGAGCCTTACTCTCTTATAAATTTCATAACCTTCTTAGAGAAGTGCACCCTTCCATTTAATGATATTTCCATTTCCCCATTCCACACATTTACTTGTACACGTACCTTTCACAAAATCTCACCTTATTTCCATTCCTACTTCACTTTCTCCATCTTTTGGACAATAGCACTTACTACACCTTCCATACAAATTCCAAGTCTTGAACAACTTTACTCGGTTTGTAGATATCGTAATCTCTTTTTTAGATTCGATAACTCCATATAATACCTATAAATTTGATTAGCTAGTCCGTCAAAAAACACCACTAGCTAGTACTATTACATTTCCATTGCCTTAATTCTAGAATTGTGGGGTTATTTTCTTTTTACCAATTAAGTGGATTAGTACTAGTTTGTTTGGTAGCTGTCCGTCATTTTTAAAGTTGATGGAAACATAAATAGGAGAAGGAACCATTTAATTCCATATGCTATTCGATTCCGTTTCTCAAAGGGCAGCCCAAAAATGGAAGAGAACAGAGTTATAGACATGACAGCTATGGAGGTACACAAAGTTGTTCCTCCACCACATAGAAGCACTCTTCAAAAACTCAAAAACAGGCTTAAGGAAACCTTCTTCCCTGATGACCCTTTGCGCCAATTCAAAGGCCAACCACTCAAACAGAAGCTCATTCTTGGTGCTCAGTATGTTTTCCCCATACTTGAATGGGGTCCTAATTACACCTTCAACTTGTTCAAATCTGATGTTGTCTCTGGCCTCACCATTGCTAGTCTTGCCATTCCTCAGGTTCCTTCTTTTTGATCCTCTCTTTTTATTACTACTGTCACTCTCCTAACTGCTTCAACTTTTGCCAGTCCAAGAATCTATGTCACTTTGCTAACACTTTCTTTTTTCATTTTTGGCAGGGAATTAGCTATGCGAAACTGGCTAACTTACCTCCAATTGTTGGTCTTTGTGAGTGTTTTCATTGTCATCATGCAATATTATTTTTCTTTTTGTTGGGGTAGCTATTAATTAACTTAATTTTGATTTGCTTTATAGATTCAAGTTTTGTTCCTCCACTTGTTTATGCTGTTCTTGGAAGTTCAAGGGATCTAGCAGTAGGTCCAGTTTCAATTGCATCACTTGTATTAGGATCCATGCTGAGAGAAGTGGTGTCCCCCACTAAAGATCCAATCTTGTTCCTTCAACTTGCTTTCACTTCTACTTTCTTTGCTGGCCTTTTCCAAGCTTCTTTAGGCTTTTTAAGGTAATGTAAAATTCCACCTTTTTTGAGGAATTTTCAAACTTCAAATGTCCATGTCCTCTTCTAGGAATCTATATGAAGTGGTATTTTTTTAAAGGCATACTTGAAATTCTCTTTTTTTTTTTTTTTTTTAAAAAACAGTTGGTATCCCTTTAATGCAATTTTTTAGTGAAGGAAGAGATTTGGTTAGTAATTTATATTTTTGGAAAATTGCAGACTTGGCTTTATTATTGATTTTCTTTCAAAAGCAACACTGATTGGATTTATGGCTGGAGCTGCTGTTATAGTGTCACTGCAACAACTCAAGAGTCTTCTTGGCATCACAAATTTTACCAAACAAATGGCGATAGTGCCTGTTCTAAGTTCTGTTTTCCACAGAACTAATGAGGTTACTACTGTCCTTTTAACCCTCTCTAATCTATAGTCAATGTAACTAAAATTTATACCTTTCCCTTTCGTGGGATTATATAAAAATAAGTTTGTCTTTAGTCTTCAGCTTTTTGGCGCAAATTCAGAGACTTGTATTTGTGGGTGTCTTTTCTACATTTGGGTTATAAGAATATTCACGTGCTGACTTGGCTTTCTATGCAATCATGTGAAATCAAGTAGCTTGTCTTCCCATTGTTTATATATTTTTTTTTTAATGAAAAAAGAACAAAATTTGACGTGGAAAGTAGTAGTACTTTGTGAATACAAAAAATAGTCTAAAAATGTGATTAAAATGCGAGAATAATTGATTGTAGGAAAACAAGTACTAATAGCAATCTAAGACGATGGGTGTAGCAGAACGAGAAACATGGTACTCAACAATAGATGCCTTTAGATCAACTTGTATGTTGATGGACCAATCAAGCATGTTATCAACGACTGTAGACTATAGACTATAGCACACCAGAAATTTTAAAAATTTCTTCCAACATAATTTGAAAAATATTTTAAATTTGAGTTGACTGCTTTTAAAGATAAGGAAGTCAAAGGGGCTGATTCATGATGAATCCAAAAAGGTTTTAAAGGAAAAGATAGAAAAAGATAGGTGCTTCACTTAATCTTTTACTTTTGAGGGGCTTGACTGTTGTAATATTCTATGTGCAGTGGTCTTGGCAAACTATATTAATGGGGTTCTGCTTCTTGGTATTCCTCTTATTGACCAGACACATTGTAAGTATTTTGTATCAGCTTTCTTTTTACGCCAATTGTACATACCGCTTTCTCGTTAAAAAAATTCTAAAACTTTCCCTTTTTCCCCTTCCCTTTGAGTTTTAATATGAAGGAAAATAAATATTCAAATTCCCTTTTGACTGCGATTTCAAAGTTCTATTGCAGAGTAGATAGGTTCGAAGTACTTAAATTCCTTACCATTTAGAAAGGAAAGATGATGTCCAATAATTTACACTTTAGCTGAAGACCCCTTTTAACTAATTTCCTCCAAAAGAAGTTAGTACATTTTTTAAGAGGAAATTTTAAAAAGGCTCTAGATTTTCAAATAGTTACTGAGATTCTTAGTTGCTAATAATTCTCTTTTGCTCCCATATGCTAAATTGTTTGTCAGGTTACATTTTTAAATCTGCAAAACATAACCATTGTCCTTCTAAAGCAAGAAATTAATCGGTGCTTTTTAATACAAGAATATTGCAATCTCGTGTATTTTTCCTGTTCTTTCTAAATCATATCAATATTTTTGAAGTTATTCAACTTTACTTGAAAAGTTGGTTGACTAGGAGAATCCAAAGATAAGAAAAATTACCACAACCTTAAAGGGAATTTGCAACTGATAGTCTGATACGATAGTGTCATGAGTGTACTACTTAGTAAATTCTTTTCTTTTGCTTTCTTGGGATGTACGCTTTTGAGTTTTGACATATAGTATTATGTATCTTGGGATACTAATCATGATAATACACAGAGCATGAGAAAGCCAAAGTTATTTTGGGTGTCAGCGGGAGCCCCTCTTCTTTCCGTCATTCTCTCTACCCTTATTGTCTTTGCAATGAAAGGTCAGAAGCATGGTATCAGCATTGTAAGTTTCTAAAACACAAGGAATTCTTTTTTATCTCTACATTTTTATATCTTTGCATATTTATTTACTTATTCGTCTCTTGTGTTAGATTGGAAAATTGCAAGAAGGATTAAACCCTCCATCATGGAACATGTTACATTTCAGTGGAACCTACTTGGGACTTGTGATCAAAACTGGAATTGTCACTGGCATCCTTTCACTCACTGTAAGAACTCAAATTATGATTTTTCAATATTTTGGCGTATACTAATATCCATATATAATGACCACAAAGCTCATAGCCCCCAATATCTTGCATTTTATATAGACTACAATGCTATGTCACATCCGCAGAATAGAAAAAATAACAAACGAAAAATAGAACAAATCAAGATAACTTAATATGTTTGTAAAAAAAATTGTGTGGGGAAACAGGAAGGAATAGCAGTGGGGAGGACTTTTGCTGCTTTAAAGAACTACCAAGTGGATGGAAACAAAGAGATGATTGCTATTGGGCTCATGAACATTGTTGGTTCCTCTACTTCCTGCTATGTCACAACTGGTACATATATACACCGGTTTGGATTTTTTCAATTAACTGCACAACTTGTCCTTTAAATGTAACTACTTTTTTTGTTTTAAATTCCAATTTCAGGTGCATTCTCACGGTCAGCAGTGAACCATAATGCAGGAAGCAAAACAGCAGTGTCTAACATAGTAATGGCAGTTACCGTGATGGTGACACTCCTTTTCCTCATGCCCCTCTTCCAATACACCCCCAATGTTGTGCTTGGGGCCATCATCGTTACTGCTGTTATTGGCCTTATCGACATCCCTGCTGCTTTTCAAATCTGGAAGATCGATAAATTCGATTTCCTAGTCATGTTATGTGCATTCTTGGGAGTCATTTTCATTTCTGTTCAAGATGGTCTTGCCATTGCAGTAAGTTCCTTTCTTTCCTTTTCATTACTTTAATGTTTTAAGTGTTACTGCTACTTATTTATTTACTTTGTTTATGACTGAATTTTCAGATTGGAATATCAATTTTAAAGGTGTTGTTGCAAATTACAAGACCAAAAACAGTGATGTTAGGAAATATACCTGGTACTGGAATTTATAGAAACCTTGATCATTATAAGGAAGCCATGAGTGTTGCTGGTTTTCTCATTTTAGGCATTGAAGCTTCAATCAACTTTGCCAATGCAACTTATCTTAAAGAAAGGTTAGTACTAATTGATCTGCTGCATTTTTCTCTTTTCGTTTTTCTTCCTTCCTTATTTATTTGGGTCTTCTTATTTTATTCGCAAAAAAAGGATTTCAAGATGGATAGAAGACTACGAGGCAGAGGGAGAAAAAACCAAGAAACAGTCAGGGCTTAGATTTGTTGTCCTTGATTTGTCTGGTAAGGCCATTGCATTTATTCCCTACTTTTAGAAAATACCAAGGCAGAGGATATCATCAAGAAATTCCCACAAATCAAAACAAACTACTTATAAGAAAAACTGTAATATTATCTCTGCTAATTTCAACTTGACAAGTAACTATGGCTTGTTTTCGATCTTTCAGGTGTGAGTGCCATTGATACAAGTGGAGTCTCATTGTTCAAGGATTTGAGTACGGTACTGGAAAAGAAAGGCCTTGAGGCAAGTACAGTTTAGCTCTTCTTTTCTATTTATTGTGATGTTATGCATTTATTCATTTAATAATGATTATGGGATTGCAGTTTGTATTGGTGAATCCAATAGGAGAAGTACTGGAAAAACTACAGAGGGCTGAGGAAACCAAAGATATGATGAGACCAGATTGCCTTTTCTTAACAGTTGAAGAAGCAGTTGCTTCACTTTCCTCAACAATAAAATACCAGATACCAGACCATGTCTGATATACTCTATAAAATAAATTCAGCTACTGCTGCCTTAGCTTTGTAATTCTATTTGGTTGATCAACAACTCAATCAAAAGCATAAATAGAATCTCTTTTCCCCTTAGATTCACGAGATATGCAATCATTGAATTGTACAAGCAAACATTACCTAAGAAAATTATTGACATTTAAGAAAGCATTATCGGTATCAATTATGCTCATGTCAGTTCCAATATAAATAATTTGCCGGTCCTAAGCTTGGATAAAAGATCGAGTGTAGCAATCGGTTGCATGTATGATGATTCTTCACAATACGAAATGTAACATAATCAGGAGAATTCAAATCTCCGGCCTCATCTTACCTGAAATTGAGGGATAGTTATTGTTGGAAATAATAATTCAAAATTGTAGGAAATCAAAATTGATTAGGATTTGATATTTTAATTCATGTCCTGTTAGGATTTATAATCAAATTAGTATAGGAATAAATTTTCCTGTTTTGAGTTAAAGTAGGTTTTATACTATTATAAATAGGACTGCTGCTATTTATTTTATATGGTGGAGATTGTAGAGAGCATTCAGAGATTCATAGAATTTATCTATAAAAGATTTTCCTTCAGTTATCTTTGTTGTTGTTTAAGGTTAATTAAACTTCTCTAAAACTAGAGGTCAATTGACGCCATGCTTATCATTAGAGGGACATACAAGTCTGTAATTCAGAGTATTAGATTTCTAACAAAGACCAAAACTATTGTAACGTAGCAATAAATATACCTCTATCTAAATAATTTGTATCGTCTGTATAAATTCTCTCAATCCAATATTTTTGTCCAACAGATAAAAGTTTCTCAGAAATAAATACTTGTTTTGTCTCGATTTGTTTGTCACAGTTTGATTTGACACGGCGTTTAAAAAATAATTAACGCTTCAAAATTATGATCTTAAACATGTCATATAATTGCATGGCTATAAGACTCATGCAACTTGCGAATATGAAAATGTGTCATTATTTAGTTTTTGCAAAACGCCATTTAGAAGTGGGAAGAATTGAATTTGCAACTGAGAAAATACTTTTTTTTCATTTCAACCGAAGAACGTAGACACTCTCTGACGCTATCCAAATCAAACTGAGAGCCGAAAACTTAGTTCAGAGGTCAAAATAAGAGGACATAATAAATACCCAAGGATTATTAGCATCAAATCATTTTTGAACGTACTCCGAATAATGATACATAGGAGTAATTGTTTTGCAATACACCATAAAGAATGGATTGTTATGCCGATACACTTCATAAGTCGTGTAGCATATACATAATATACAGGTATTAGTTATGTAAAATTTATACCATAAACTATACGCAGCATACGAATCAGTTGAAACTGAAGTACTTTCTGCTTTCCCTTCACCTTTCTTATTTAAGTTTTCTCTTCCTTCAATTTCCTCCATCCACCCTTTTCCCTTTTCTTGGAAATGCGAGAAATCTTCTATCAGTTCAATTTATTCAAGCCACTTTATCTAGTTAATTAGCAGCATTTCTACCATATAAATAAAGGAAGTCAGTGGATGCTCAACTTTTAAAACTAGAGTTAGCTGGAACCATACATTAAAACACATATAAGTGGCAAGGTCACGAAAATATTCACTTTTGATTAGAAAACTTTTGCAAGATTGATTCTTACTTTACATGACTCGGATTTCATTGAGCAGTTGCAGAATAGTATTTACAGATGTGGAGCCAGAAATCATACATTTAAAGGGTATAAAATCGGAAGTCAATTGGAAGTAGATCAGTCACCCGATAAAAATGTGACGATCACAAAAAACTATGAGATTGTTCTTTGTCAATGCCTGTGGTTAATGTTCAAACGAGCAGTCACTGTTGGTTAAGCTTTAGCTTTGCTGAATCAACTTTATAACCTTTTCCTATTGCCTCTTCCTCTGGTAGAGTGAATAACCAACAAAAGCAGACATAAAAAATGTCCATAGGACCTGTGAGATTACATGATAGAAATTAAGTCAGAATTAGAAGTTTTACAGGGGAGGCACACAAGAAAACAAAGGGAAAAAGAAATACCGTATTGATCATTTGCCATCGTTCAAGCCTTTTAATTCTTGACTGCATGTCTTCAATCACACCATCCAATGGTGAAATCTCTCTACTGGGGGAGGACTCTGAAGATGAACTGCTTCCCTGTTTGCAATACACAAAAACACTAATCAATAAGAGACTGACTAACCATTAGACTTGATTTCACGCAGTAAGCTCAACCCAGATGTTATAACAGTGTAGAAACAAACCACAATGTCTAAGTAGTATGTGAGTGAGCTCAATCAACATACTATAACACTGTAGAAGCATACCATAATGTTAAAACTAGTAGATGAGGGAAATAGGTGGCGCATTACACGAAGGCATATGAGATTCATGAATTAATGGGACGTACGTGAAAGAGCTTCTTTACTGGACAGGGTCAGGCTGTCATCCATATGGCCTTTGCTGTTAAAAGTTAAAACTTCCTACTCTTGTTTTATGTGTTTAGTATGACGGAAAATATTTACCGCAATTGTTTTTCTCCGAAAGATGATTTATTTTCTGGAAAATGATTTCAGCTGTTTGGTTGGACAGTTGAAAACATTTCTAAAGAAAACTTCATAAAAGACAATGATAATTTTAGCAAATCGGATAACGTATTGATGAAAACTTTTACTATATTGATAACAATGTATATTGGTAGGAGCAGTGATATGAAATTAGAAGTTGAGATAGTTGTGAAGGAAAAAGGCTTGCGCCCAAAGTGAGGGAAGTCACTTTAATTTGTTGGAAGGTTTTTCCGTCATACACATCATACTATTAAAATTCCTTGTACCTTTTTGGCAAGGTTTTTCTTTTCCCAAATGGGGAAAGGGGAGGACGAGAATATCGAAATTGAAAAGACTTCATAAAGAATATCGAATCTGAAAAGCTGTACAAAGGCGATGCTTTAACGCAAACTGCATAATCCATTGAATTTTTGAAACGTTAACATATGCTTTATCATGGACGACTCTGCGAATATACCTCAAATGCACAAAGAAAACTATCAAATTTGCATTAGCTTACCAAAAAAGAGAATGGAGTAGGTATTTTAGTAGACCAGGAACTGAGGGATCAAGTGGTAGAGGTTAGGAGGGTGAATGATAGGATGATGACTATTAAGCTAGTTTTAGACGGGTCAACTTTTAACATCATCAGTGCATATGCACCGCAGGCGGGTTAGGGCGAGGACGACAAAAAAATGCTTCTGGAAGGAGTTGGACGAGGTTGTAAGATGTATCCCGAGAAAATATTGATAGGAAGAGATTTAATGGTCATACAGGGGTTACTACAAGTGGATACAACAACTTTCATGGTGGTTTCGACTTTGAGGATAGGAATGACGGAGGAGTTTCGCTATTAGAATTTGCCAAAGCTTTCAAGTTGGTCATAGCTAACTCTGGCTTCCGGAAGAGGGAGAAGCACTTGGTGACCTTCCGTAGTGCGGCGGCTAAGACTCAAATAGATCACTTGCTCTTGAGGAAGGGTGACAGAGGTGTTTGTAAGGACTGCAAGGTTATCCCGAGCGAGAATCTTACAACCCAACATAAGCTGGTGGTGATGGACTTAGATGTTAGGAGAAAGAAAAAGAAGAGGGTGGCATATGATCAGCCAAGGATTAGATGGGGAGGCCTGACTGAGGCCAAAACTCAGGAGATTGGGGAGAAGAAGGTGGCGATGGGGGCTTGGGGGAGTAGTGCGGGCGCAAATAGTATGTGGGCTAGGACAGCTGGTGCATCAGGAAAACAACTAAGGAGGTGTTAGGTCTCGAGAGGTAACTCAGGTAGGCATAAAGGGGACTGGTGGTGGAATGGGGAGGTTCAAGGAGAAGTTGAAGCCAAGAAAGTTGCTTATACGACACTTGTGCAAAGCCTAGATGAGGAGGACAAGAGAAGGAATAGGGAGAAGTCTAAGACTCTGAGAAAGGCGGCGAAGCTCGCGGTCACGGCGGCAAAGACGGTTGCTTTTGAGCGCCTGTATGAAGAGATTGAGCTCAAAGGCAGGGATAGGAAGTTGTATCGGCTCGCCAAGGCGAGGTTGAGGGGGGCTCGTGATCTAGACCAAGTTAAGTACATTAAGGACGAGAATGGCGAGGTGTTGGTAGAAGAGGCACACATTAGAAGGAGATGGCAGACGTATTTCCATAAGCTCTTGAATGATGGAGGGTATAAGGATATCATGCTGGGGGAGTTAGAACATTCAGAGAGTCGTAGAGATTTTGGGTATTATAGGTGCATAAAGGTTACAAAGGTTAAGATAGCAATTCGTAAGATGAGCAAGGGGAGAGCAATCAGGCCAGATAAGATCCCGGTAGATTTTTGGAAGAACGCGGGTGAGGCAGGTCTAGCATGGCTGACTAAGTTGTTTAATGTCATATCTAGGACGACTAAAATGCCAGAGGAGTGAAGGAGGAGCGCTATGGTTTCGTTATACAAAAACATGGGTGATATCCAAAACTGCAATAACTATAGGGGCATCAAGCTCCTAAGCCACACGATGAAAGTCTGGGAGAGAGTGGTCGAGCTGAGGATGCGGAGGGTTGTGTCTATCTCCGAGATCCTAGTTGGATTCATGCCGGGCGATAGACTACAAAAGCTATTCACCTTGTAAGAAGATTGTTGGAGCAGTATCGGGACAAGAAGAGAGACTTACCCATGGTGTTCATTGACTTGGAAAAGACGTATGATATAGTCCCAAGGGAGGTCCTATAGAGATATATGGAGTCTAGAGGTGTACCTGTAGCTTACATTAGGGCTATTAAAGACATGTACAATGGAGCCAAGACTCGGGTTAGGACAGTGAGAGGTGACTCTGACCACTTCCCGGTCATGATAGGGTTGCACCAGGAATTAGCTCTTAGCTCGTTTCTATTTGCCTTAGTGATGGACGAATTGACACGACATATTCAAGGAGAGGTGTCGTGGTGTATGTTATTCACAGATGACATAGTTTTGATCGATGAGACGCGTGGTGAAGTTAATGATAGGCTGGAAGTTTAGAGAGAGGCCTTAGAGTCTAAAGGTTTCAGGTTAAGCAGGACTAAAACGGAGTACCTAGAGTGCAAGTTCAGTGGCGTAGCACATGAGACGGAGGTAGAAGTGAAGATATAAGAACAAGTCATACCCGATAGAGAAAGCTTCAAGTATCTTGGGTCCGTAATACAAGGAGATGGGAAGATTATGATGATATCACACATCGTATTGGAGCGGGGTGGGTGAAATGGAGGCTTGCCTCGAGGGTATTGTGCGATAAAAAGGTGGCGCCAAGGCTTAAAGGAAATTTCTACAGATTGGTGGTTAGAACAGCATTGTTGTATGGGGCAGAGTGTTGGCCAGTCAAGAATGCCCACCTTCAGAAAATGAAGGTAGGTGAGATGAGGATGCTCAGATGGATGTGTGGGCATACTCGGAGAAATTCGATTAGGAACGAAATTATACGCGACAAAGTGGGAGTGGCATCAGTGGTAGAGAAGATGAGAGAAGCAAGGCTGAAATGGTAAGGAAGTGTGAGAAGTTGGCGGTGGCAGGAGCTAGGAGAGGTAGAGGTAGGCCGAAGAAGAACTGGGGGAAGGTAATTAGACAGGACATGGTACAACTTTAGCTGACTGAGGACATGACCCAAGATAGGAGGTCGAGGATTAGAGTAAAAGGGTAGAAGGTAACTACGTGTTGTCGACTTCTGTGTGGGGAGGGAGGAGGCGGGTCTCCTCCAACCTCTTTTAGTAGTAGTATATCAATATCACTTAGTTTCTTATTCCTTGATGTGTATTACTATTTGTTGCCACATTTTTTCTGTATCTTGTTATTTTGCTATCTCTTTTCTGACATTATTTGTGCCAGATACTTTTTCTGAGCCGAGGGTCTACCGGAAATAGTCTCTCTACCTCACACAGGTAGAGGTAAAGTCTGCATACATCCTACCTTCCCCAGACCCTACTTGTGGGATCACTCTAGGTTGTTTGTTGTTGTATACCTTTTGATAAACTAGCCGACCCAAACTACTTTGGGATTAATGCATAGCTAATTGACTTTTGATTAAATAATACTTTCTAATTGACTTTTGATTAAATAATACTTTCTTATTATAACCCTCATATATCTATACAAGTAGATGATAACTTTAATTTATTCTGGTTGACAGTTCCGTGCAGTTTTTCTTTCATTAAGTACTCTTTTTGTCTGCTTTAGCCTTGACCTTTCATATCAAGTTAACCGTCATTGATGCTAGAAAGTGCTAATTTGCATACTAAAAGAAGTGCACAAAGATGAAATCCTATTCCTCCATTTTCGTCCAGTTTTAAACTTTTCCTTCATTTTCGTCCAGTTTTAAACTAAGGAAATATTTCCTCAATTTCAAAAGAAAATGACAGTTTTGGTCACTCAAACAAGTTAAGATCGATTATATGGGTCTTTGCTGACCATGCTACTCCATTTAAACGCATCGCATGCCAATATTATTAAAATAAAAATATAAGACACTAAAAATTCTTTATATATATATTTTTTAAAACCGGTAAAGTTGTATTCCTCAGCATTAAGGACATGCTGGCGACCTCCGAAAAATTGTTAAGAACAGCCTAGGCTACTTACAAAGAACCTAAAAGATCTACTAACTGTTCAGCTTCTTCTATGCAATGTTCTTTACACCAAAAATAAAATGTAGCAATGCATCTTACTTTGACTTTCTGGATGCTGTTAATTTTATCTTCAAAATCTCCACCATTTCTTCTGACTCTTACTGCCCCCTCTCCTAATCCAGCAGCTTAGAAGATCTAATGTATGCTCAGGCATAGTCCATTTATTTTTACTGACATATAAATCTCTGAAACACTAAACAACTCCTAAATAAGCATGACGTAAAGTAAATAGAGATCTCCTATATATATCTTATTCTTCCATTGTGCCTTATCTTTTGCTAAATTTGCACAGATCCCAAGAAATTGTAGGTCCTTCGAGACAACTTCATTCCAAATGATTTTGCATCTACCTTCTCCCCATTTATGACCTTTTTCACCATGGTTTTACATCTACATATCGGTGCATTTGGCGGTCAACGCAAGACATGACCATACTATATCACGCGACATATGTGCTACTCAAACCTTTCTCGTGAATGTAATCATTTCTAATCTTGTTTAATTTTGTATGACCGCACATCCATCTTAGCATCCACATCTCTACGACGCTCATCTTGTGGATGTATTGGACTTTAGCCGTTCAACACTCACCATATAACATTGCTAGTAGACATCCTTCTATGACACAACACCCTGGTAGCATTTCTCCATTTCAACCATACGGTTTTGATTATATGCGTACATCTTCATTTATCATTCCATTCTCTTGAGACAATGAACCTAGTTATCT
This sequence comes from Lycium ferocissimum, assembly GCF_029784015.1. NCBI lineage: Eukaryota > Viridiplantae > Streptophyta > Magnoliopsida > Solanales > Solanaceae > Lycium > Lycium ferocissimum. The sequence goes on along the minus strand of NC_081349.1, from coordinate 30,315,076 downwards.
GAATTGTTTGCATTTAGGCATCGCAATCTCATTTAATCTCATCTTTTATTATGTTGGTTAGCTCATCCATCCAAGGTTAAGAAGTACGAGCTCAATGTTGATCTATGGTGTAAACCCAAGGTTATGGAAACCTCGTTTGTATTCCCTACTACTGTTCTCAAGCTAGTGACAGCTCCATCATGTCTTTTATGGCATTTATATATTTATGAATTTCTTTTTTCTCAAACACCCACCAAAGGACCTTTGTAGGTACTAGCCATTTGGCACAGTTTAACCCACTTGTGATTTTTTTTTTTTCTCCAAAGTTGATTGGGAAACAAGCCACAGGCGGCATTAATGATACACCGAAGGGCAATTTTGAAGTTTTCTTAGTACCCTAATGAGTACACCCTCGGTCCTAAAAAGTGATGATATTCGAAGTGCGAGGGTCAATACATCTTATTTTGCTATTAATTCGGACATCAATTTCAAAAGTGTTTCAGATGAACTTAAAAACTTAGACATGCATAAAAGGTACTACAAAGTATATATGACAATTTCTATATTTTAAAATATTTATAATATTAGAAAAGCCAATATTTACTGTTGACACCCAAGATAGTAATTGTACCATTCTATTTGGTAAAGAGGGAGTATAAGACCCAAACAATAGATAAAGCCCCATCATACCTCAACATAGCAAAAAAACATCAGCGGTTCACAAACCAAAGCAATCGAGGAATTGGCAAGTTCATAGCGTTAAGAAAGGACTGAGGTGGGGTTTTAACCAAAAATTGAGCAAAAAGACAAATCTGCAAAATTCTTTTATAGTTGGAGGAACATAAATGAAACAAACAATGCTCAAGGTTTAAAGCATAAAAAACCCCACAGTTGAAGTACCAAAAATGTTAATTACCATATTAAAAGAAAAAGAAAAAGTTAACGAAGAAGCAGCTTTATATAGTTTTGAATGAAAAGGAGAAATAATAAAACAAAACAAAACAAGATAATGAAACCTCATGGATAGCCTTGAAGATTTTCAAGCTTGGAGGAAGACAGAACTATCAGCAGAATTTCTAGTGCAAACCAATTTCAACAACCATTCTTCTTTAATTAAGAAAAACCAATTCCAACAACCATGTCCAGACTATCGTCCAAGGCAACCAGTGGACCCTACCATCATTAATCCAACAGCCTAATCAAGTTTTCAGGTTAAAGGTTAAGCCAAATTTTGTATGTTATTTTTGAGCTCCTATATTTGTATCAAATGCTAACTTGAGCCAATTTCCATTTTAAGTTAGAAGAGTCAAAAATAACACAAACGGCATAGTTAAACACAGAATGTTTCTCAGCAAATGCATGAACAACGACGAACTCAGAAACAAACGATCGACGTAAATATTGGCCTCAACCACTTCCAGCTAGTTACTAAACCTAACAGGAAAGACCAGTAGATTATCATGTATATAAGCAAGACCAAGCCTCAGTGCTTGCGAAGCTCCCATCTACATTCATCTCACATCAATATATCAATCAAGAGAAACCAAAAAATTGAGGTATGCCGGCCCACCAAGTATGATTACCTGAGATTGTATGTATTCCACAAGTTCTTGCAACCTTGCTGCCTGTTGGGAATGGATACCACTTGAACTTCCCTCTAATGCAGGCAACCTTTCTAGAACTAGTTGAAGATAACTCTGTGAAGAAATTTAGAAAAGTAAGCTATCAGTTTGGACTGTTTCTGACATAAGACAGAACATCCGTCTGATATACATATCAATGTCAAATCAGAAAAAGAAAAAGAAAAAAAGAAACCGGAAGTCAAAACCTTTGTAGTATATGAACCATCTAGTTTGAGTGTTGAGCCAGCAGCCGCCACAACCTCTTTATTGACCCCTTTAATTTGTATGTAAGGACTAGGCACATCTTGTAGATGATCAACCTCTATAAGAATCTGAAAAGAAGAACCCTTTACTTCCACAGAAACCAAGCCGCATAAGTGTTAATGCATGAAAAAGTGTATCTAAATATGTAATATCAACTATATATAACACGAAGAAACAAGATACGGAATGTGTTAAGGGTTTAACGTTGAAACTAATTGTGCAGGAGATAGAGTGCAGCATTATTAGTAGGAAAACATAAATTATCAGGAATCAGTCCTGAAGCACATCGGATAACAGTTAAATCAGCTACGTACCCACAACAAAATTGCTGTGAAACACCTAGGCAGACTACTGAAGACCTGCAGTAGCAACTAAAACCCCCCATATCAGTAGTCACATAGGGATCGTGACTCTGTACTATATATGCTACAGGCTATAAAGCAGTCACTGACCATCCATCTACTTCTTGGATAAGCATTCAAATAAATATTGAGTTTAGAAAACTATGACAAAATAGTGAGGAACTCCACAAAGATATAAAGCTGAAACTGATGAAAGAAGTTCTAGAGAAGCTTATTTGCCTGGCCATCCATCAATATTTCTGGAGCAAGGTAGAACTGATTTTCAAGGAGAGCAAGCTCTAGACAGGCTCAAATTGTACTGTGAAGAGGAAGAGAATTCGGCTTGATTATTCCCTCAAGCAAATATTTTTTTTTTTTTTTCTGATGACAAGGGAACCCGCAGCCCGCTACCCTTCGGGTGCACACAAGGTAAACCCAGCTACATAAAGTAAATCAAGCGACATACTATATTTACACATATTCTAGAATATTCACAAGGATTTTATCCACACCCCCCCCCCCCCCCTCCCCTCTCTCCGGAGCAACAAAACTTGGTGGTTGCTTCATATATACCTCATCCTTGAGATCCCCATGAAGAAAAGCATTTTAATATCCAACTGAAAAGATGAGCTCTACCAGTCTCTCCTCTTTTTGATTCCTTGAACGTCCAGAAACAAGTTTCCATTCAATTCATCCCAAAAAAAATAAGGCTGGCTACGGACCCGACTTTTTCATTACTTTAAGGTGTTAGAGGACAACGGAGAGAAATCTAGATTAAAAAAAAAAAAAAAAAAAACCAAGCAATCTTAGCGACAGGAGAGAAATCTTCCATTCTTAGGTACGGTCGCCAGTTTTTAGTTGTCGTGAATATATTATGATAAAACTTTATCACTTCATTTTTTATCTCCACTTGGTCATCAATTCTTCCCTCTCTACCAGCAATTTATGCATGGGCTTGTACCTTCGGTGGAAAAATCTGGTGTTTTTATGTCCTTAACCACAAGCATCTTAATTTCTACCTCCACAAAGTTTTATTGTAGCTATATATTCTTGTTCCCCGATGATATCTTTTTTGACAGTTTTGTGATAAATCTCCGAAATCTTCCACTTATTCAATCACTGTTAATTCTTTAATTCTTCCAAAATCTTTTCTTTTATAACCATGGTGTCTGGGCCAGCTTGCGCGCACAACGACTAATTCCACGGGATACCTGCCACCTCCCAACAATAATAGGTACCATGTAACTTTGTTCACCAAGGCTAGGACAGATGGGAGTGATTTTTCATTCTCTCTTCTAGTCTCCTAAAGTCCTCTTTGTTACATCTTCTGATGACTGCTTTAAGTAGTTTCAGGTTTTGTACAAGGAGGAATTCTGGTGTCACCACTCTTATTTTTGTTGATTGTCTTCATAGTATTGAGCATATCTTGGTGACTGCTCTGCCGGAACAACTCCCTTTTGGGTGACAACACTTCCTATATCCAACCATCTTTCTCTTTCAGTGACCAAAATTTATCTGCTGAGATCCATCTATCAGAATTTTCGAGAGATTCAAAACTTTTTAAATGACCGTCTGACATGCCTTCTATGAACCATTCAGCAACAACTTGTTTATTATTTCTGGATAAGCAAACTTAAGTTGATTCTCCACTTTGAGTTGATGGGATGAGTTACAGGTGTTAGTGTGTTATAATGTTAAGAGGGTCTTGCACGAGACAGTTTCAACATCGCATAATGCTTTTGTGGAGGGTAGACATATTCTTGATGCAGTTTTGGTGGCTAATGAAGAGGTTGATACGAGAAGAAATCAAGGTAATTCGGTACTTTGTGAAAGTTGGATCTCAATAAGGAATATGACCGTGTTAGCTGAGAGTTCCAAGATTTCAAAATGATGAAGATGGGTTCTAGAGTTAGATGAAGTTGGATCAGATATTACATATGTAGTGGTACGTACTCAGTTTTTGTGAATGGCAACCTATGCGGATTTTTTGGAAGTTCGAGAAGGCTTAGACAGGATGATCCTTTATCTCCCATGTTGTTCATTTTGGTTATAGAGGAGCTGAGCAGAATGATGGATAGAGCTGTAACGGGTCGATACTTGAGGGGCTTCACTGGTGCTGTTGGGGGAAATAGCAATGTGGAAATTCTCACATCTATTATTTACGAACGACACTTTGGTGTTTTGCGATGCTGACAGGTCTCAATTGGAATATTTGGAGCATGTACTAACTTGGTTTCAGGTGGTGTCAGGTCTAAAGATCAATCTCATAAAGTGTGAATAATGCCAGTTGGAGAAGAGAATATAGTGGCTTTAGCACAGGTACTGAATTGCAAAACTGGGACTCTTCCCACTACCTAAGAACTCTATTGAGTATCCCCACATATTTTATGTCTTTGTTTCAGGCGCCGGCTAGCATCAACGGAAAGTTGGAAAGACTTCAAAGAAATTTTCTTTGGGATTCAGCAGATAGAGCAAGGAAATTTCACTTGGTGAGGTGGGAGAGCGTCACAACTCATAATTGTTGAGGAGGGCTTGGGGTTAAGGATCTAAGGGTGTTCAATAAGGCCTTACCAGGAAAATGGTATGGAAATTTAGGATTGAGTAACATGCTTTGTCGAGGGAGGTAGGAGGTCAAAAAATGCCACTATGCTTTAGGGATGCGGTTTGAGGAGAAATATTTTGAAGGTATGGGAAGAGTTTAGTGTTAATGTGACATTCCGACTTGATTTGAAAGGAGAGTGAGTTTTATGAGGGAGAAGGTAGTGCAAGGATAACACTTTGAGCATTATTTTTCCAAACATTTACGGTATCTCATGCCAAAAGGAGTTAACAGTCCAACAAATTCGAAGATTACAAGATGGAGAAGTATTTTGGGATCTGAGATTTAGAGAAACGGATTTGGGGGAGAGAGAGAGAGAGGGGGGGGGGGGACAAACACAGTACACCACAACATAGTCATGATGTATGGACATGGGGGTGGGGGAATAATGGAGTCTTCCGGTAAGTCCTATTATGAAAAGCTTTTGAATGGGGAGGAGGCTGTATTTCCTTATAGTTCAATTTGGATCCTGAAAGTACCAAGAAAGGTGTGTTTCTTCACATGGCTAGCAGCTAGAGGGTCTTGACAGCCGAAAATCTAAGGAAGAGGAGGGTCACTTATCTTAGCTGGTGCTTCATGTGCAAGTGTTCGGGTGAAGATGCTAACCACCTACTCATTCATTGTCTGATTTCATCAAAATTATGGTGGAAAATTCTTCGATGGTTTGGTATATTATAGGTGATGCCAAGTACAGGGGAAGAGCTAATGTTCAGTTGAGCTATGGTTTTAGGAGAAGAAGCAGGGCTTGGAAGTTTGCATCGCGAGCACTCTCATATGCAGGGCTCTCCGCATTTGAGGGCGTAGAGATGGATTTTGTTCAGTTAAGAGTAGTATTTTATCCCTTATTTCTTTTTGGTGCACCCATAAAGTTCTTTTATGTATAGAAGATTGGGCGGCGTTCGTAGAAAATCATCTCTTTCTGTAGGTTTTCTACTTTTTGGCATACTTCTTGTTTACGAGCATTTTTTCCATACATTAATAATATTTGTTACTTTATCAGAGAAAAGTGTTTAGCATCAAGTGTTATTACTAGGCTGGTCTTTCATCAGTTTAAGATGTACATTGTATCTCACGCATAGAGATAGGTGTCTTGTATTCCATGATCATTTAAGTCATCAATACATCTTCCTTTTCTCTTATTTCCCACAGAAGACAATAGACAAGTCTTTAGTGTGTTTCCGTATGATAAAAGAGTATCCAGAAACTGAGAGTACCTTCCCATCTTGGTAGATATAAGCTGAAGCTTCAATATACGCGACTGCTTGATACCTGAAATCAAAAGTTGTGAAGCATAAATATTTGATTCAAATTATACCAACTAGGAAATAACCTACAAAAGATATAACTGCAGATTAAGAACCAATTCACATTTGAATTAGTGTTAAGTTTACCAATACTTATGAGAGAGAATAGACATAAAGAATTTTATTTACTTGTGGAGGAGGTTAAGGGTGTTGTTCGCAGGATGCGCAGGGGAAGAGCTACCGGGCCTGACGAGATCCCTGGGGAGTTTTGGAAGAGTGCGGGCAGGGCAGGTTTGGAGTGGTTGACTGGGTTGTTTAATGTTATTTTTAAGACGACGAAGATGCCTGAGGAATGGAGGTGGAGTATGATGGTTCCTTTGTACAAGAACAAGGGTGATATTCAAAGTTGCAACAACTATAGAGGGATCAAGCTGCTAAGCCACACTATGAAAGTGTGGGAAAGGGTGGTGGAGATGAGGGTGAGAAGAGTTGTGTCCATTTCAGAGAACCAGTTCGGATTCATGCCGGGGCGCTCGACTACAGAAGCCATTCATCTTGTGAGGAGACTAGTGGAGCAGTATAGGGAGAGGAAGAAGGACTTGCACATGGTTTTCATCGACCTATAAAAGGCCAACGACAAATTGCCTAGAGAGGTTTTATGGAGATGCCTGGAGGCTAGAGGTGTACCTGTAGCGTACATTAGGGCGATCAAGGACATGTATGAGGGAGCAAAGACCAGGGTAAGGACAGTGGGAGGTGACTCGGAGCACTTCCCGGTGGAGATGGGATTGCACTGCAGGATCGGCTCTTAGCCCATTTTTATTTGCCTTAGTGATGGATTGTTTGACGCGGCAAATCCAAGGTGAGGTGCCATGGTGTATGTTATTCGCGGATGATATAGTCTTGATTGACGAGACACGCAGCGGAGTGAACGCTAAGCTGGAGGTTTGGAGACAAACTCTGGAGTCTAAAGGGTTCAAGTTGAGTAGGACCAAGACAGAGTACATGGAGTGTAAGTTCAGTGACGTGACCAATGAGGCTGGCGTGGAAGTGACGCTTGGTACCCAGGCCGTCCAAAAGAAAGGAAGTTTCAAATATCTTGGGTCTATTATACAAGGAAATGGGGATATTGACGGTGATGTCTCACATCGTATTGGTGCAGGGTGGATGAAATGGAGGCTCGCTTCAGGAGTGCTGTGTGACAAGAAGGTGCCACCAAAACTTAAAGGCAGGTTCTACAAAGTGGTTGTGAGACCGACTTTGTTGTACGGGGCAGAGTGTTGGGCAGTCAAGAACTCTCACGTCCAAAAGATGAAAGTTGCGAAAATGAGAATGTTGCGATGGATGTGTGGGCACACCAGGCGAGATAGGATTAGGAATGAAGATATCCGAGATAAGGTGGGAGTGGCATCAGTGGAGGACAAGATGCGGGAAGCGAGACTGAGATGGTTTGGGCATGTGAGGAGGAGAGACACAGATGCCCCAGTGCGGAGGTGTGAGAGGTTAGCTATGGATGGTTTCAGAAGAGGTAGAGGTAGGCCGAAGAAGTATTGGAGAGAGGTGCTTAGACAGGACATGGCGCAGGACATGGCGCAGTTCCAGCTTACCGAGGACATGACCTTAGATAGGAGGTTATGGAGGACTCAGATTAGGGTAGAAGGCTAGTAGGTAGTCGCAGTTTTGATATATAGTCTATTGTCATTTGATGCTTGCTACTATGTGTTGTTTCTTGTACTTCAATTATCTTATTTATTTGTGGTAGCTACTGCTTCCTTGTCTCAGACTGCTCTATCATGACTTGTTCGCTTTCTTTAGTTTCATTTTCATTTTGCTTTGAACTCGTGTGCTTATCCGACCTTTTCTTATGTTTTCTCTTGAGCCGAGGGTCTTCCTGAAACAACCTCCTATCTTCCGAGATAGGGGTAAGGTCTGCTACACTTTACCCTCCCCAGACCCCACATTGTCGGATTTCACTGGGTATGTTGTTGTTGTATCACCATAAGAGGAAAAAAAGTTAAGACAAAGCTAGGCCCAACTATTGGTGAGAAAAAGATAGATTAATGCCCTGAATTATTGATACAAAAATAGTATACACATTATCTGCCAAAACTAAATGAAGTTATGAGACATGGAAATGAAGGGATACGTGATGCAAGAAATGGCCTGATAAAAACTAGCTTCTATTGTCGAATATTCCACATACCCAAGATTAAGGAGTCCTGCAACAGTACTAATGCTGATATCGAAGTCCACTTTCGGCTGAATAATATAATTTCCTTCTCTTATAGGCTTCAGATGTAGCAGTAGAAAACATAAGCCAGTATGGTCAAGCATTTGCACATAATATTCAGCAAAAGAAACTGTACAGCATGTCCTTTGATGATTACATTTGTATGAATTTCAAACCACACACCTCGCGTATTAGCAATGCGAACCTTCCTTCACATATTCTGACTCTAATGGAATCACTCTCTGTTAACTGGCCATTGGCAGGTATTCCAGGAAGTCGCAAGTATATATCAATAAAATTCTGGACGGAACTACATATCTTGGTAGGATCAAGAATTCTCAAAATGTCTTGATATGCCACCTGTAAAAAGTTCGCTAGTTAGTGCAACAAAAGGAAATTAGTCTGGGTCCTTCCTAGTAGCAGACAGGAAGCAACTGACCTGTTTATTGCTTTTCAGCACAAACAATGAACTCTCAGGGGAGAGCACAGGATCAAAATCATTCCTGATTTTTAGCTGAAGAAATGTAAAGGCAAAGCACCATGAATATTACTAGGAATTTACTAAATAACAGATAATGAGATTTCTATTGCCATTTTATGTCAAAAGCAGTTGTAATTTACATGATATTGCACAAAACTTATCTCATGCACCATTACTTGTTACAAAATATAAAGTCATTCACACCATGATGTAATTACATAAACTTTCACATTGTAGCCATGCAAAACTCACATTATTAAGAGTTGATGACAAAAGAACAACTACTAAATTTCTAGCAGTGAATTCTACTTGATTTAGATGATCATTAAACTCTGAAGCCCATTGTATTTCAAAATTTAAACTATCAAGTGAAAACTATGTAGGAAATGTGAAAAGTAAACATATTTCCAGAATAGACTAACATGTGCATGAACAAGATGTGGTTCAATGTACTGCTGGAACATTGGAAATACTGTTGTCATAATTTCATTTTGGGACATAAAGCAGCCAACTCTACTTTTGTCTCTTTGAACTCGAGAAAGAAGATGTGAATGAACACCTCCAACCTGTTCCAAAACAAGTAATAAGATCATTGGTGATACATTTCTTAGCTGAATATTTATAGAAAAGTGAAGCAAATTCAATATTATCATGTGTAACATCATCATACTTACAACAGCAATCCACAAATCCAGTGATTTTCTGATGTCAGGGTGCAACGCATAAACGCCTTCAAAGATGACCTAGCCAAATTAAGCAGACCTTACTCAGCTTGCCTAACTACTATAGAAGGTTAAACAGCAAAAAACAATAGCTAAACCAACAGTAAACCTCACAACATTTAGAAGGAAATCAATTTTGACCTATATCATCTATTTTCTTATTTAAATCGTACAGAGACTTACTCAGTAAAAGTAAAGAAAAAAAATACATACACCACTCATTCTTTTTCGTGTCTTTTTGTTCTCTCTCTCTCTCTCTCTTTTTTTTTTTTTTTTTTTTTTTTTGGGGGGGGGGGGTGTTTGTATACACATACCACTCCACATTCTTCAGAAACTTCAAGCTCCTTGAAGCCAGTACGCACGCCTGTTTCAAGGTCAAAGATAGGTACTTTCGTTCTTCGGCAATTTCTGATGTCACTTATATTCTACAAATGGCAAAACAAATTCAGGAATTGAGAAGCATGGGCAGGGAAGGACAAGTATACAGGACTAGCACAAGTTATGCCAAATACAAGTACTCCAAAAATTTTACCCAAAAGTAAGACTTCCAAAATTGTTCACTCATCTCAATGAAATGTCAGGGTCTTTTTTGAAATTAACGAGGTCTCGGCCTTTTGACTAAGATCAAGTGCAGTATCTGCTCTCATCATTTGTTTTCTAAAATAAGTACTACAATATTTTTTCAATGTAAGTAGAGCCTGCACCGGATATTATAAAGTGAACAACAAATTACAAGCTTCCTGAAAGGACTGGACAATCTCAGTGCAGAAGATAATTTCAGAAACAGAAGAGAGTAGGTCTTTCCGCTCTTCTATATATGAACTACAATGCAAGATGAGAAACTAACATTTGGCCTTATGTGTTGGATCTATCGCAAAGACAAAACCAAATGAAAGTCTTGGTTTTGAAGAACTTCTCTGTGCCAAATAAAAGCTCTCATTAACTGGAGAAAAATGTAAGAAAGATATGTTTGTAACTAAGACAACTAATGAATCCCAATACCCTAACAAATCCCCCTTAACAGCATATAGAAGATTTAAAAGGCCATTCATTCTATTCATTGACATATGGAAAAGAAGAACAGACATGTTATATAAGTGATAACCCGCAACAAGCAATGTAGAGGTCGATAAGAAAGTTGAAGTTCCCAATCCAATGATTCCCAATAAAAAGCGAACTCTAGCACCATAAACCATTTTTACCAATATAGGGATCAACTTAATGGCACATGAAAGCATTGATTTTATGTTTACTTCTATAACAAGTTTAATCAAATTTATTGAGCAGTCATGAAAAATCCCCAAGGATTTTCTCATTGTACTGATCCACTAATCCGATCTTTTTTTAGGAAAGGTAACAGAATCCACTAATCCGATCTAGGTTGAACCATATGTTGCTTGTCCACCGATTTGGAGATTACTGTTTTGACTCTTTCAGTTAGCACCTTATAAATTATCTCATAAAAAGAACCAATCAGGCTAATAGGCCTGAAATCTCTCAACTCTCTGCCCCATTTCTCTTTGGAATAAGAGCTAATATAGGATGCCCAGACCTCTTCCATTTTAAAGGATCTTTGTACTCATTTATGCAGGGACATTCGACAAAGTTAAACTCTGGCCCACATCCACATGACATTTCCCAAAGCAAAATCCTAAGACTTGAATTCCTTAATAACACAATTTATCAATCTATTTGAAGAACTTTGGTAGGGAAAAAATGAAAAAAGAAAAGAAAAAGGACTCTGTTGGTAACCTTATTCACATTCCATCTTCATTCAAAGTAACAAATGAAGCTGCAATTTCAAGAAAAGATTACAGAGCAGAAGAGAAGAAAAGATGATGTTGTACCTTTGACAGCAAACCGAGATCAAGCGAGCTAAAATCATCATACTTAAAGTCCTTTACATGTTCAGACTTGTAATAGCTTTCAAGGGAAACAACTTCACAGCCAACAATATTTGCCATCTTACGAGCCAAACTCGTTTTCCCAGATCCGCTCGGACCTCCTACAATGGCAACAAAAAGCATGGGAAAAAAGGGAGGCTAAATAAGATGCTACTAAATATAATAGCTTGATTTTTTCTTTTTGATAAATAATGACAATTTTGACTGAAGATATCACTTCTCAACATTTATTCCTAACCAAAGGATCCACTAGCAGTACAGCAAAAACTATATTTACTAGGAACCAATAACAGGAATTAAATTACCATCATAGTCAAATGTCATTGTTTAATAACTGCACTTTATGACCGAACTAAGACATTGATATTTTTTAATTAGGGAAAAGAAGCATGTTATCCCTTTTGGTTTCTAAAACCAGCATATTGCCTCCTTGTGGTATGGAAATTAGCTAAGAGCCACCTTGTGGTATTGAAAACTATCTGTCGCCTCACCCTCTTACATATTACTCCCTCCGTTTCAAAATGTTTGCCTGGTTTTGAATTGGCACGAAGTTTAAGAAAGTAAAGAAGGCTTTTGAATCTTGTGGTATTAAATTAAAGATGTGTAGAATGTGCCAAAATGTTCTTTAATCTTGTGGTATTAAACATGCCATGTGGAAAGTTGGAAATAACGAGTTGCTGAAAAGGAAAAAGGCATTCTTTTTTAAATGGATTAAAAAGGAAAGTAAGACAAACATTTTGAAACGAAGGGAGTAACATTGATGACATTTTTAATGCAGTAACTAAGATAAAATCTCTAACACCCTCCAAAAGCAATTCTCTTCTTTTTGAGAATACAGAATAGCTTGATATTTGTCCACTTCATATTATTCTATCTTGTGAATATTTAGATAGTTTGATGATGATTTATGGAAATAGAATGTGCAGTTGCAGTTTAGGCATGAGACAGGAGGTGAAATGGAAATTCCAAAAGCTGTATAAGGGTAATGACGCTTTTTTTCCTCTTTATGTATAGCTAACAAGTATTTTGAACATCATAACATCCTTTGTCCAATTTATTAGTGTAACAGTTCTGGATAATTGAAAATCACGGTTACTTCTGCTAAGATGAATTTCAGTATATTTGGGAGAGAGGGTGAGGAGAGAGAACTTTGTTGTTCATTGTACCAATTCCAACTATAACTGGAAGACCCTTGTTCTCCACCAAAGCCTGCAAAAGAAACCAGTAATGAAACTAAATTTCTGTTTGTGAAAAAATGAGCAGATTTTCTCAGAATTCGATGAAAATATTAAAAATGGCTGATCACATAATATGAACCTGGATTGCTTGAACAGAAAGAAGTAATCCTCTGTCTAAATCATATGAATCAGGCATGGGAGCAAGCTGCACAGCGTCCCTGGAAGAAGTAGGATCTGTTGCTGTTTTATGAGTGGAATCGAAACAAATAGACAATTGGTGACATGATCACTGCTTGCTGCCAGTAAGACAAACATACCCATAACAGAGCCATGAGCAAGTGCTGGATCTACAGAGACAAAATGCCACGTTGCTAATACAGGTTCCATTTTGGACTTCGTGGGGGAACGCGTCCAAGGCTGAGATAAATCTTCTAACGGGTTAACCAAGTTTGAACTAACACGAAGTGGCTTTGGAGCTGTGATTAGCCTCTCTTGGTTACTAGCTAAAACAGCATTAGGTGCATTAGACAATGGCGGTGTATTCAGACGTGGTACCCCTGCGAGTGCAAAATAATTTATCAGAATGCAAATATCTGATTGTTGAAGTCACATCACGAATTATGTACAAGAGTCTCACAGTCATCCTAAAGTTAGTCAATAACCAATGAAGGTGAATTTTTGCCATGTTTAAGTTTGTGGATCCCAAGAAGCATAATTAGGCAACATGCATTAGCACTATCCATGATATTCTAGCCCGTGACAATAGCAGGGCTGATAGCTTCTTAGAATTTGCTTATACTATCCAATTGTTGGAAAGAATTATCCTTTTTTACCATTTTCCTTGGGAGAAATATAAATTTTATATTGCTGGATAGACCCCTGCAAGCCAAGGAGATAGTAGATAATACATGTCATCACCCCCTCCTTCCAAACAAGAGTTATGTCACTGACTTTCTCTGCTTGCAAAAGGTAGGGTTTTAAATGATGCCACCATAAGCATGCAATAGTCAAAATATTAGAAGGTGGAATTCCCTCACCCACCATAAATTTCCTAAGAAAATCCCTGAAAAGAAATACGCTGCTTGTCAAATTGTCATTGCAAATAAAAGCTACACCAAAATCCAAATATAAGGAAGCCCTATCTATAACATAATGTTCGAAAAGATAAAAACCTAATAGCTTAGCCACCATAATCAAACTCAAAAATCTTTTATACATTCACAAGCACTCTGGATTCAAGTTTCACTATCTCAGCAGAAAAGCCAAATCATTACTATAACTGACCAAGAGTTCAACGAATTAAATTTTGTACAGATAAAGTGGGAGAAACAAAACAACAAAGAAACTGCATCTAAGAGACGACCTTTCCTCTCCAGAATCATCTCTAGATATGATTTAGTAATCCAAGGTCCGTTAACACCCATCCTTGATGCTTCAGCTCCAACCATCTAAAAAAGAGAGATGTCACCAAATAAACACTGAACTAGATAGACTAGAACAAACTGATAGACTAGAACAAACTGCAATAGGTTAGAAAAGCAATCTTTGAGACAAACTTCATGTGATTGTCCAGAAGTAACAATTTTGTCAAAGGCACGCTTAAGCCCTGAAGCAAGGCGCAAAACATGTTGAGTGCTTCGCCTCGCTTTATGAGCGCTTCAGTGTCTTCATCAAGGCTCTAAGGCATAATTTCCCTTGCAACCCTTGTTAGCCGAGCTGTTTTCTTCCGCCTAAAACCTCTCCTTATTCGGTTGAGCTAGCATATGCTTCTTCTTTCTCTTCCTCGCTAAAAGAGCAAAAATCTTTCTTTCTACTTGTACTTTCCCTCTTATTCTATAATATTATTGTTTATTCTGTTAGGTGATCACTAATGAGCGTTATCCTGAAGATGCGACACTAAACAATTGATATTTCATTTTATCGTAAGAAATTTCATTTGCTTTCTCCATATATTTGTTATTCATACTTATGATTATTTTTTTTTTATAACAGTTATGTCCGGACTAGCTCTTGCGCACCTCGACTAATTCCAGGGTATACCTCCCACCAGCAACAGGTACCAGGTAACTTGTCCACCAAGGCTAAAACACATGAGAAGAAATCGCCTAGTGTTTTGTCTGTACTGGGAATTGAACCTGAGACCTCAAAGTGTTCAACCACTTCATTGACCACTAGGCAACACCCTTGGGTGCTACTTATGATTATTAATCTTCCACTACACACACACATTTGTATTTTTTTCTCCATTAGCGCCTTTTTCCAATAAAGCCCACGTTTTGCGCTTAAAGTTCCAAAGGACCTTAAGAGTTTTTTTACGCTTTTCGCTTTTGATAACAACGAGAGGTAACAAAATGAAAAATGGCATACAATATTATTTTCATCAAAGTAAGACAATACGAAGACAAAGAAGAAGAATACTACGGGTTAATCATCCTAGAAGCAGGAACTTGAGAGAGCAAGATAAAATATACATACCTTCCGATTTATTCCCCTCAAAACCAGATATGTCTCGCCAAGAGTATCGATTGTTTCCAATGAAAGTGAGAAGTTGCCCTCAATAACTGATGTTGATGCCCTTTTGTAGCTCACTACTACATTATATCCCAAAGCCAGCAACCCACCCAGAGTCATCCGCCCAACCTAAAAAAAAAAAAAATCAATATAGTAAGAGGAAAAACAACGATAGAGGCTTTTAGGCCATACACAGAAAGGATTACGCTAAGAAACATTGACATGAAATATTAAGGTGACTAATAAACCTAGATCATTAGATAGAGAATATTAATGATAGACAATTCATTTTGAAAGAGATTTATCCTGACTTCAATGAAGTTCATTAGGATCACTCTAATGTAATAAGCAATTAAGACTACATCCTTTACCACAGTTCGCTGAACAACATATCCACGAAACAGACAATTCTGCAGACCTTTATTAATCATGAAAGCTTTGCTGCAGTTGAATAAGTCTAATATATGATCAGTCCTTAGTTGCATCTAATTGCAAGTGGTGACTACACTATTCCTTAGGTTAGAAGTTAGAAAAGGCTCCTCTTCAAGCTATTGCAAATATTTAAAACGCACATAAAAGGAAAATGTTTGTGTAACCAATTGGAAGTTGACAAATTAACCAATCAACTCCTGCATGCAAACTCATGTTCTAATCTTTTTTTTTTTCTTTTGTTGTTTTTAATCAAGCAAGAAATATATTCATTTATACTGGAAAAATCTCCCATATACAGAGGTATACAAAAAAAGAGAACCAACAAAACTAAATGGTTCTACAAAAGATATCCATCCTTCAATACAAATAGGTTCCTTCGATAAAAATAGGTAACTCATGGGTGCACCAAAAAGAAACTAAGGATAAAAGGCTATTCTTCAAACGTATAAAGTTAATTCAGTTCTATCAAAAGCTCTCATACTTCTCTCTCCAAACTACTCACATAAGAGCTAAAGGAGTAATATCCCATGCCGTGTCACTTCTTTGTCTTCTAAAGCTCCAACTGAATAAAGCGTCCTTCAACGTTCTGGGCATGCTCCCCGATAATCCAACCCATCTCAAGACTTCCCACCATAATTGTGATGTAACATGGCAATGTAGAAGAAGGTAGTCTACATCCTCACCCGACTTTTTGCACACAACCCCCCCCCCCCCAAAAAAAAAAAAAAAAAACACCAACATAGGTAATCCTTCTTCCTTAAGATTGCTGCTCTAATTGCCAATCACATGAAGAAACTTACTTCTCTTGGCGTCCCAATAAACAATTTTTTTGGGAAAAGCGCCTCATCTCTAGCTAGCATCATAACATAATAAGACTTAATTAGAAACAACCGCCATTGCCTAAGTCCTATCTCCAGGTAACCCGACTTTCTGTTGATAGGGTTTGCTCATAAACACTTCATGTCGCAAACGCATTCTGTGAAGTAGAAACTGTCTCGTCCAAGACCTTCATTAGTCTATTTGCAAGCACCTTAGAAAGGATCTTATAGATGTTTCTCACTAGAGTAAAAGGTCTATAATCTTTGATACTCGTTGTTTCCTCCTTTTTGGAGTGATGACAATAAATGAAGCATTGACGATTCTCACATATTCTCCGATCTCTTGGAAAGCCGCCACCGTAGTCCACCCAAATTGGTCTCCATTTTGCCTCTTCTTTAAATAAACCTTCATAGAACCCGACTATAGCCTCTTTTACTTCCTCCTACCCCCGGAACACCACCCTATCTATCTCCATCGTCTCTATAAAATTTCTCCTCTTATGAGCCACCGCTACCCTATGAAAAGAAATTGTATTAGGAACACCTTCCTCCAGCCAACACCTTTGATTTTTATCTCCAATTGATCTCTTGAGCTATAGCTAAAGTAGCTAACTCCATCATCAATGCCTCTTTTTCTCCTTCTCTCTTACCTCTAACTCTCTCCCCCTTCTACCCTATCCAACTCCCCTAACTCATTCATGATCTCCCTCCTTTTCACCTCGACCCTCCCAAAACCTCAGTGTTTCACACCCTTTTTTCCTCTTTTAACATCTTCAGTTTCTTTGCTAGAAAAATTAAGGCTTATCCCCCACCGAGTAACTGTTCCACCCGCCTGTTACAGTGTTACTCTATCTCTGAGATTTGTTGCTTTCAACCACATATTTTTTAATATGAAAAGTCTTTTTATATTTCTTTCTCTAGTTTCAACTTTCACCCAACATGATAAGAGAATGATCTAAGATCAAGTCAAGATCTTGATGTGGAATCCTCAGATCTAGCCCAAGTGAAAGTGGTTTTTATCAAAAGAAGATCAACAAGAGAATAATTATCCATAGCAGTTTCTCCAAAAAAAAAAAAAAAAATCAATAAACTTTGGGAGCGCTCCTCCATGGCCCTAGATAACACCGTACACCCCATCCTTTCCTTTGAAAATATGATGGTATCAAAGTCCCCTCCTAACACCGGGGGGCGGGGGTGTATCCCATTCCATTAAAGAATTAGGCATCGCCCCCAAAAATCCCTTTTGTACATTCCTCCACTGGCTCGTACATCCCCCAAAATTCCTACACCTCACCGCTTCCTAGATCTCTAATGTGAGCCTGAGCCGCACTCATAACACTCCACTTTCTCTACCTCCAACACCTCTAACTTTGTCTCATCCCATAATAATAAATGTCCCCTGCACTCCCTATTGTCAGGATAAAATCATATTTCATCCACGCCCTCCCCAACAAAAACATCGGTCATTGATCACCTCCAATTTAGTTTCATGAAAGCATAGTAGATTCGCACCCCATTCCTTAACGATCTTAACCATCAACAATTTTTTTTGCCTTCCCCCCTTCCTTATCCTCTTCCACTTTACCACCCAACCATTTTTACCATACCTCTTCTTGTATATGGTAAGTGGTAATATTTGCCAACTTATTACTACCTTTTACTATGGTTTTTCAGTTAAAAAATGATCAATTGAGACAAGAAAGCTAATGAATTGTGATTAAGGCTTAGTTCTTTTTACACTTACACAGTTACACTAGGTTTTGGTGTTTGCTAGAAGTCCCTTTATTCAAAATAGGGACCTTTTTATGAAAATAAACTTGTATATATATAAAGTATAAGTGTGAGATTCGGAGAACCTCTTACTTAGAGAAACCTCCTTTTCTCTTAAAAGACAAATTGTTTAGTATTGGGAAAAAATGGATCTAGATAGAATATACCCCATATAGATGATTTGTGTAACTAATCTTAACTAGATTAAAATTGAGGCATAGATCATTAATTGAATATCAAAATAAACTACTTACCTCAAATTCAGCTTTGGGCCGAATGATGAAATTTTTGTCAACAATCCGTTGATCACCCAGAGAGAGATAGTATCTGATACCCGATTGCCGTACCTTAATCCAATCATTAATGCGTGCTTCTTCACTTGCAGATGGAGGTCTTAGGTACATCTCAATAAAACTATGAAAAAACCTCCAGAAAGTCAGTTGTGACTACCATTTACAACGAAAAGTGCAAGCACAATGGAGGAAATAGTTCATAGAATTTGTTATGGCAATAATGTCGCACTGCTAGGTAGAACCTAGAGTCTAGAACTCACTTGTCAGCATGTGCTTCCTTTCCATGAAATACATGAGATGCATGCTCACCTTCGATTTGCTGCACAAGGGAATTTAACTCAGAGCCAGATTTATGTTTCTTATACAAAAAAGCAGCCAGTATATAAAGGTAGAGTGCTCTAAGGAACCATGAAAAGTTCAAAAAACTTAAACAGGAATCTTTCTTGGATTACACCATCAAACAAGGGGACACGCTTCTTCATAATAAAAATACAGGTTGAAAAATGAATGATCTCTAAGCAGCATGCTCCTTTATTTTGGGGACAGTAGTCTCCCAAACTGGAGGTCTTTTATACAAACAAAAACACTGCCTCCTGAATTATCAGATTAATCCCCTAAGCTGGATAGGTTATACATTTAATGAGTGATTAACTTGGTATCAATAAAAGTTCTAAAAGGCCATATGTAGCAAACAAGTTATTCATAGAGTCAGTCTGTGCTACATGAAGAACATAAGTTAGATGACAGAACGCTAAGACCAGGAAGTAGAAGATCATAACATGAGTGATTCAGAAAGAAGCCTATTAACTGAACACACATCCGTGAATGATCAAATGTATAATCTGCACATAAAACCATGTGCACATCCAAGGTAAAAGGAACAAATCAGCTATAGAAAAACTATTATTATCATTGGACAGAGGGTGAACTACCACCCAACACCTGCTTCATGTTAAAAATTGCATCAATAAATACTTAACAAGATTTGCAATTGTATCAGGGCCAGCAACACTGAATACACAGATGTCAACAATCATGTCAACATGACATTTCATATTAAGGTAGAAAGGACTAGACAATCTCTCGCGTAAAAGTAAGAACGCATACCATTAAATTCCATAGAGTAACATTTAGAAATTAGAAGTGAGCCTTACACACCTCACTTTTGCATTTGAGCTTGTAAATTGGCTCTCTAAATGATGAGACAAAACTGTTGTTAATTCTAATCTGCATAAGTACATAGGGAATTAATAAAATTTTGCAAGAAGACAAATTAGCATAGGAGACTTCAAATTTTACCTGAGCATGATGAAGGTCTGGTTCAATATGCTTCCTGAACAGAGGGAAAATACTGTCGATTAGGGAATCCAGCGGGCAAGATTCTCCTATATCGTACTGAACTTTAGAAAGAAGACTGAAGTGAACACCGCCAACCTAAGTGACAGGCAAACAGTAACTATTTGTATGAGTCATATAGAAGTAAATGCTCCATGGTTAAACAGAATGCAGCGTGAAAAGATATGGATTTTACCACAGCAACTCGTATATCTAGCAAAGACCGTAGTCTTGCGTGCAAAGCATAAGCACCATCAACTATTACCTATAGAAACAATGATCATCAAAACATAGATTTAGAAAGGACTGGGAAACAAATAGTAAGCATTCTCACCACTCCTGATGAGCTACTTTTTATTGCTTTGGTACCAATACGTCTTCTCCCTTGGAAATCAAACACTGGGATAAATGTATCACGACCATTTATCAGGTCCTACTCAAACAGGAAACAAATTTTAAAGTGATCAGATAAAGGACCACAACACAGAGAGATTAAACTGTTCTAAAATTATTAGGCCAATTGACCGATGTATTCCAAGGCTGCTGGCACTGAAATCTACAGACAACTGAACTTTACAAAAAATCCTATTATCCTAAACCAAAAAAGAAAAAGTAAAAACTATGTTTGGGCCTCAGAGCAAAGAGGTGATATACATTTAACCCAATAACAACAACAAGAACATACCCAGTGTATTCCCACAAGTGAGGTCTGGGAAGGTGGTGCGTACGCAGCCTTACCCCTTGGCTCAAATAAAGCAGTTTAAAAACAAGTTTGAAGAGGAAATACCATAATGAAGAACAGATACATACATTTACGCAATAACAACAACATACCCAGTGAAATCCCACAATGTGGGGTTTGGGGAGGGTAAAGGGTACGCAGACCTTACATAATGCATGTTTCCGATACATACATTTACCCAATATCAGTTAAAATTCATGTTTAATAGGTATAGACGGAAAAAAAACACAATACCTCAAGATTGTTGACAAGAAGATCAAAGTCAATTAAATCCATATCATTGCCATCGTCGACTCCAGTGCGATAGTTGTCCATTGAGACAACAATACAACCAATGACAGATGCAACTTTGTCCGCTAAGCTTCAGAAATGATTGAATTTGACATGATTAAGTAGGTAGGTAATTAGTAGTAATGGATAAAGCTTAGGATGCAAAGAGAGGAGTATGTATACCTGGTTTTACCTGAGCCACTTGGGCCACCAATGCCAACAGTTACAAGACCGTCCTTCTTAGAACGAAGTTCTTGAATAGATTTAACCAACAAGTAATAGCCATGATCAAAGGACTGCAACATTTCAAAAAAGATATGTCACGTGCCACAATATCCAAGTGAAAGCAAAAAGTTATGGAAAATTGGCAAGTATACATACGAGGTGAAGAGGAAGAGATTGAAGAATGGAAGGAGAAGAAGAAGAAGAAGAAGTTGAAGGCTGCTGTTGTTGCCGCCCTCCTTCTTCAAATACTCGCTGCACCACGTCATCATCCATAACTCTTTTGGGGCAAACCCTGATAACAAAATCGATTGAGGAAAAAGGATCTTTGATTACTTTTTGTGGGTTTGCTTACTAAAGTAGTAGTGCTAGTTTTGTAGAATACAATGAAACATTCATTCAAGTTTTCTATCTATGTATGCGTGTTCATTTCTGAGTTTTGGTGTACAAGACTCTCCCTCCCCCTTGTCTCCCGATTTAGCATTTCAACGTATTTTGCTGTTTAATTACCCTTCTCAATAATTTCCTTTCTTTTTTCTTTTTCTCATAGAGTAAAGCAAAAGAGACGAATTATTCCATTTTCTCATACAGTTAATCTTTGTTTTTTACAAAACTCAAAAAAAAAAAAGACAGAAGCAATTTTTTATTAGACAAACGAGGGTGCAAATATAAATGTCAAAAAAACAGTTACAAATTAGAAATTCTAAATTAAAATATATGCAAATTATTCAACATCTAGACACGAAAAGGAATATATCTAGTAGTAAAAGTTAACAGGTAAAATAAAAAATAATAGCAGTTCACCGCGGTTAATGAATGTCTATGTGACCCCTAACCTGATGAAGCGTCTAAGCCACTATTCATACGTGAGATGTTTCGTTTCAAACATCATACGGAAATTAAGTACTTTTGAGTTCTCAAAGAATATAATGACTTTCAATTTTAACGTCATGTTATTAGTCATTAGATGTTAGAGGCAGGTAAGTACTGTTGACACTCAATTTTGTCCCTCCATATTTTAAATTAACTAGTCAAGTTTCTTGAATTTCAAACAAAGTGAAATATGTATTCATAAAAGTCAAAAATATTTTCTTAGCAAGTTTTGGTGCTATTTTGTCATTTCATTTGTCAAAATATCCTAATATATATCATATATATTTTACATATATTTTTTAAGTATCAATCATGTTTGAAATTAGTGTTTAGTTTAGTACTTATATCAAAATTGTCAAGTAAAGCCATTCATGAATTAATTACTATAATTAGTCTATTTTTTGCAACTAAATATTTTACCTTGTTAAATTTAAGAAGCTTAATTAATTAATTAATTGTGAAACACTATTTAATCTCAAAACGGCCAGATTTTAATTCCTAAACCAGCTCATTGCCACTTCATTTTCAGACCCAAAAACAGGCCCAAAATGGCCAACCAAAATCCAGCCCAAATGCCCAAAGACCCAGCCCACTTTGTTATTTCCCAAAGACCAAAATTAATGGGAGAATGACGTATATATACATAATAATAGTGTAAATTTACAAAATAAATTTACGAAAAAAACCCCTTTCATCCGGCAAAATTCCACCAAAAATTTTGCACTTCACCCAAGGCAAAATTTCACTCAATTTTGTTATAAAAACTATATGAAATATGTATATCATCAATCAAATCATGATTGAAAACGTTATTTTTTTAAGTTGTATGTGTTGTATATAAGACTTAAATACTTTCAGTAAATTCCAAACGATTTTATCATCTCATGTTAGATTATTTTTTTTATTTGTCCAGCCAATTCAAACCCCTTTCTCTTTTACTTTTTCCGATTTTTGTTGACTTCCAGTACAATATTTGAATTTCAACTTAGGAATCCTAATTTTCAAATCCGGAATTCACCAGTCCCGCTGTCCAAACCCAGCCTTTTGCCAATTCTCATTCCAGACAACCCCAAATAAATTCTAACTCACTTTTAATTTTCACTGGCTCAAAGTGATGCGTTCAAATCGTTGGTGAAAGGTGGAGAATCGCAACTCTCGTCGCTGCTCCGCAACAGGTAACCTTCTCCTCATTTTATTTTTTTCTTAATCTTATTTCTGTCCATATTAGGATTTTGTATTGGTTTGGGATTAGCTGTTGTGTTATGAGTTTTAAGGGATACAATAGAATCATGATCCTACGATGTTGGATTTTGATTTCGAGGAGTAGCTTTGCCTAAATCTAGGATCAGTTTGGTCTTTTGTCCTTGGAAACTTAGTAAAAATGTAATTTGAGTTATATGTTGCTTGCGAATTGCCAGTGAGTTTATCTTACTAAGGTTAAGTCGACTTTGGTCTTGCCTGCCAAAAATGTTCATTTAGTGTTCTTGAGTTCCTATCTTTGAGCTCTAGTTTGTTCCATTCTATTGTGCCGTAAGTTTAAGCAGCAATTTCTTTTAATTTTGACTTATTGAAGTCCTTAAAACTTGTTTGTGTTTTAAGCGTACAAGTCTATGTTGGATACAATTTATATGATCCGAGCATGTTTCTCTAAACTTGAAGTCTTAGTTCTGTCCATTCATGGGTCCTGAATGCTCGCCCAATGTTTGGTTGAAGTTGTAACTTGTTCAAACTTTAAAGAGTTTTTTTGTCTCTTTTACTTTTCTTTGAGGTTTACCGATTTTTGTTATTTTCATTTAATATTTGAATTTCAACTTGGGAATCCAATTTTCAAATCCGCATTTACCAGTCCCACATCGTTCAAAATGTTTTAATTAATCCCAGCCTTTGGCAATTAGTCACACCAGACAACCCCAATTAAAACGGTAAAATTTCAATTTTGACATTTCTCACTTTTACATTTTCACTGGCTCAAAGTGAAACATCAGCCCTTCTTCTTATTTAACCCCTCCCCCATTAAAATACAGAATCGAATTTCAAGCTTTTTGTTCTCCTCTTTTCTAATTGTGTCTCCAAATTAAGTTATATCCTTCTCCTCATTTTATTTTTTTTCTATATATACTTATTTTGTCCATATTAGGATTTTAGTATTGGTTTGGGATTAGCTGTTGTGTTTAACAATTAACATTTTAACCCATAATTAGTTTGGAATGACAATAGATATGATCCTACGATGTTGGATTTTGATAATTCGTTAACAAATTTAGGAGTACTTTTAATGCCTAAATCTAGGATCAGTTTATCAAAGTCTTTTGTCCTTGGAAACTTAGTAAAAATGTAATTTGAGTTATATGTTGCTTGCGAATTGCCAGTGAGTTTATCTTACTAAGGTTATATCCCAAAGAGTTGGTCTTGTCAAAAACATGCTAAAATTTGTCATTTAGTGTTCTTGAGTTTTATCTTTGAGCTCTAGTTTGTTCCATAGTACTATTGTGCCGTAAGTTTAAGCAGATTAACAATTTCTTTTAATTTTGACTTATTTAGAGATTCACAATTAATCTAATTTTGTTTGTGTTTTATGTACAAGTCTATGTTGGATACAATTTATATGATCCGAGCATGTTTCTCTAAATGTTAACTTGAAGTCTTAGTTCTGTCCATTCATGGGTGTTGAATTGCCTCGTTAAATGTTTGGTTATTTACCCGTTCTAATTTATTATGTGGCATGAATATATTACAGATGTTTTTTTAATCCTGACCTAAGTATTAATGTGGTGTTTAATTAAAACCCATTTTGCCAAGTCTAGGGGTGTCTTAAAGTGCGTAATAGTTTGGTTTGCTGGCAACATATTAGTTACTTAAGCCTTTAATATATCATAAGCTCTTAGTGTATAATGAAGAATTTGTAACTTCTTTCCTTATATGTATGCATTAGTAGCCATAGCAACATTTCCTTGATCCTTACCAAATTCTTATTTTTCCTTTGGTACATGGAAAATGTCGAACGAGTTCGCTGGACTCTCCCTGTGCATTCTGTGTTGGGCTTCTAGCCTAACATTTTAAATAGGGAAAAGGGTCAAAAATATCCCTCTACTTTGGGAAAAGAGTTAAAAATATCCTCCAAACTTATTTTGGGTTAAAAATATCCTTCCCGTTATGAAACTTTTCAAACATACCCCTCTATTAACAGAAATATCCATTCCCCCAAAAAAACCATTTTTTGACCCGATCCAAACTTAACCCGACCCAAATAAAATAATAACACCTTAGTCCACCAAACAACACTTAAACGTTCAAATCCTCTTCACCAAGATAAAGAACAGTATCAGCAATTACTTTTTCTATTTCTCACCAAAATTAAGTTTTGATTTTCGGTTTTTGAAGAGAGTATCGATGTCAGAAGGGTTGTTAAGCTTTATATCAGGAAAACAAATGCCGACTCCATCTTTTGTGAGTTGAACATCACACCAAGCAATCCAATCGGCCAAGCTAATTGCTGATGCCAAAATATAGGCATTGTAGCTTGAATCAGGAAGTAACCCAGAAAATCTGCCACGAGCTATGACTTTTGGTGCACCTCCTGCAAATAAAAGAACACTGCTATTAAATATTTTAAAAAATAGGGAGTGCTAACTAATTCACCTTGGAAATCCTATCTGGAATTCTGCCCCCTTATTCAGGGAAAATTTTCATTATTTTCGTTCTATCTTTTTTCCTTTTTGGAGAGGGTAGTTCGGTTTTTTATGGATGAGTTTCTGCCAAACAGTTGCATCAACTACAGCGGGAAATAAGAAGACAGTTTTGCAAAGAGAACATTTTTTTTTCTTTTGAATATCGAAAACATCTTGGCAAGTTTCTCCATAATCTAAAGATCATGGGAAGCAACCGAAAATCAAAACTTAATTTTGGTGACAAATAGAAAAAGTAATCGCTGATATTGTTCTTTATCTTGGTGAAGAGGATTTGAACGTTTAAGTCTTGTTTGGTGGACTGAGGTGTTATTATTTTATTTGGGTCGGGTTAAGTTTGGATCGGGTCAAAAATGGCTTTTTTGGGGGAATGGATATTTTTGTTAACAGAGGGGTATGTTTGAAAAGTTTCATAACGGGAAGGGTATTTTTAGCCCTTTTACCTTATATTATATATTCTCTCCGAGTCGGCCTACAGCCCAATAGTGATCGACAGTAGCAGCAGCAACAAAATGACGGAACCGCAGAAATGGGTCAAGCCCAATTAGTTAACTATGTCTTTACTTTATTTCATTTCTTTTATATATCTGTGTTGTATTACATGACTAACACTTCACTTTGTTTTACTTTCTTAATCTAGTTGAATCCCCAGGGCAGGGCGTGGATTATTTGTAGTCGCATAGTGTAAATTCTTTTTTATGTGAATTCGAAGAATAACGCGATTTTTAGAAAACCAAAAAGGAGTTTCCAGAATCTCAAAAGGCTAAGTTTGTTTTCTAGGCATATCAAGGAAAGTACAAAATGCGTTTTGCCTACCAAAAAATGGTTCAAATGTTTGGTTAAGTTCAGAATTCAACATCTTCCCTGCAGTCACGTTTTTGTCTAAAAAATAAAGGCAAGAGTAAGTGCGTTTAGCGCCTTAAATGTTTCAAACAAAAAATCAGTTTGTTTTCATTGCTAAAAAGGAAACATGGGTTTACTTCAAATCATCTTTTAAGGTTCAAATATATTTTTGTTCAAAGAAGCCAAAACAGATTTTAAAGGCTTAGATACATTTTAGTGGATTTTCTAATTTGGTTTGTTAAGTACCAAACTTATTTCAAATTTAGAACTTGTTAAAATAACTTAAAGATCTCTTGTGTCTTTCGAGTTATACAAGTGAACCCATTAACGGATTAAGAAGTTGGATTATCTATATAATTTAAAATCTCAATAAGCCGTGTATATTTTGAACAGATTCGCTCCTTCCTAATTAGCGTAATTATATAATTAATTCATTAATTGAATTGAAAATATAATTGACTGCTAAAAATGATTTTCAAAAGTAAAACGCTCCCCAAAGCTCATTTTCTAAATAAAACATACTTTTTTTAAAAATAAAAATAATTAGCACCAAACTTTGTACATATGACTTTTTTACAATCAAGTTACACAAATTTTTAGCCATAAAATGTTAGATCACTAAAATTGGCCCTGTTTAACACCTTCCTTTTGGGATCACTAAAACCCTTACCCGTTCTCTGGATATTTTTTGAAAGGTTTTCAAAAATTAACCTTTAAATTGGTTTCCTAATTCTCATTCAATAAATTAGTGGCGACTCTGTTTGTTCACAACAAAGAGGCCAAGTTATGAGAATCTTTTATGCGCGAGCTTAAAAGCGGACCGTAACAAGTACAGTCGGATTATTGTTGACTCTTCAGTTTATGTTCAGTTACTTTATATTTCATTACAGTATTAGTTTCAGTCGCCTTACATACTCGGTTCATTATTTCGTACTGACGTCCCTTTGCTTGGGGACGTTGTGTTCATGCCTGCAGATTCAGATTGGTTGTCGGGAGGATCGCACTAGTAGTAGTTGCCGAGTACCAGCCAGTATGGTAAGCTCCGTATTATTCGGAGTTACCAGGTCTAGAGTTTGTGTATATAGATGATGGGTAGGTTGGGGCCCTATCCTAGTCATAGTATAGTCAGTACTCTCTAGAGACTTGTAGATGAATCATGTATATTATGTATGTCAGTATGGTGGCCTTGTCGGCCCTTGTGTATATCCATTTTGGTACTGTTGGATGTAGACGTTCATAGCGGCCTCGTCGGCCTGCATAATTATGTATATATGTTTTGGGTGTGTGCCATTTCAGATATGATAGCTAGCATTTACAGATGTTTCAGGATGCAGCCTTGTTGGTTTTGCCTGTTTGCAGGTAGGCTTCCTTTGCCTCAGTCAAGGGTTACCACTTACCCCTCCAGAGTTATAGTTATAGAGTGGTCCGCTCGGGCAGATTACAGCATCGGGTGCCGGCTACGCCTTTCCAGATTTGGGGCGTGACAAACTTGGTATCAGAGCAGGTCTGTCCTAGGGAGTCTACAAGTCGTGTCTAGTGGGGTAACAAGGAAGGAAAAGGATACACATTTATTCATGATCAGCTGAGGAAAAATGGAAGATTAGTAGTGGGGCCAGTAGAACAGCTCAGGAAAGATTTAATTCAGCTTTGGCATGACTCATCCTTGGGAGGACATTGTGGCATTGATTATACTTTTAGAAAGTTGTATGCACTGTTTTATTGGAAGGGCATGAGAGAGGATGTACAGGATTATGTAAAAAATTGTCATACTTGCCAAAGACACAAATATGACAACTCCCCATATCCTGGACTGATCCAACCCTTGAAGATTCCCTCTTTAGCTTAGGGAAGTGTTACTATGGACTTCATAGATGGATTGCCTAAATCTAAAGGAAAAATTGTTATATGGGTAGTTGTGGATAGGTTAACTAACTATGCTCATTTTTGGGACTGTCACACCCCTATACAACCACTGATATAGCCAAATCATTCATGGAAAACATCTATAAGTTGCATGGAATGCCAGAAGACATTATCAATGATAGAGGACCATGTGTTCACTAGTAAGGTTTGGCAATAATTATTTGCCATCTTGGGAGTAACACTGAACACTTCTACTGCTTACCATCCACAAACAGATGGGCAAACAGAACTACAGAAGTAGTGAATAGGTGCTTAGAAACTTACCTGAGATGCTTTTGTTCTGATTCTCAAAAGGATTGGTT
Organism: Lycium ferocissimum; assembly: GCF_029784015.1. Taxonomy (NCBI): domain Eukaryota; kingdom Viridiplantae; phylum Streptophyta; class Magnoliopsida; order Solanales; family Solanaceae; genus Lycium; species Lycium ferocissimum. The sequence continues at coordinate 30,286,492 of NC_081349.1, read as the reverse complement.
ATCTTATTTGGTTACTGCAGAATGGTGGTATAACACCATATATCACAACTTTATTCAAACTACCCCGTATGAGGCTCTTTATGGACAAACCCCTCCTATTTATCTGCCCTATGTTGCTGGAGATTCAACTCTTGATAAGTGGATCGGAATTTGGTTACAAGGGAATTCAAGATGCAGTTGCTGCAATACCATCTGAAAAGGGCTTAACAAGGATGTTAGATCATGCCAATAAGCACAAAACAGACACACAGTTCAAGGAAGGAGATTGGGTGTACCTAAAAACCCAACCTTACGGGCAAGTAATTTTATCAGGAGGCAGTTTTACAAAATTATCTGCTAGGTACTATGGTCCTTATCAGGTCTTGCAAAAGATAGGACCAGTAGCTTACAAGTTATCCTTACCACAACAGTTGCTACTTGATTCAACTTTCCATGTCTTACAACTTAAACCATGCCATACACTACCTACTACCATTTCTCATCCTCCTGTCATTGATCTATCCAGTCCTTACTGTCCAAAACCAGAACAAATTTTGGATAGAAGGATGGTGCAAAAAGGAAATAAGGCTGCCTAGCAGGTGTTGGTGCAATGGGATCAATTGAACAGGGAACAAGCAACATGGGAAGATTACAAGACATTGAGGATCCAGTTTCCTCATTTTTTCCTTGAGGTCAAGGAAGAGAGGAAGGACTGATACAAATTGGAAATTGTTACTGTTTTTGCTAATTGTACTTTACGCTTGCATAAGGATACATGTCAGTTAAGTTCGTTAATTAGAAGGGCTATCTATAAGTATCTTAGTTATACAATTTAGTCCCTTAGTACTTTATTTTCCAGTTTTGGTATTTACACATTTTACCCATCTTTTAATAGGATTTAACACTTAAGTCCTGAGAATTTAGTTATGCTGTGTTGTTCTCTAGCGAGATGAGGAGGATATATTCTGTACTTGTTTGCCCAATTGAGGTAATGAGAAATATACCTTTAGCGTAACCTACTTTTTTCTTCTTCTTTAGTCTTAATTGTTCTTCTTTTTCTAGCTGTAATTTTCGTATTTGCATCAATGTTCTTACATTAATGTGCCTTTGTAATTTGTATGCAATCTAATGGAAACTTCCCACTAGCTACCCTTCTAGAAGAGAGACTTATTCTTGTTGCTTCTAACTAAAAACCCGCTTGGTGGTCCTAATTTTATTTTTGTGGAAAGAGAGTTAAAAGACCGAACAAAAGCTTTGAGTCACTAATCAAGTTCTGCCTAATTATTGTATTTCTAAGTGGATTCAGAAGATTAAGTGGAGATTTGATTCTAACAACTCTAATTTGTGATTCTACTTTCCCTAGTTGACTTTTAACTGTGACCTTGTATGCAAATTTAAAAAGCAATAACCATAACTCCCTTCCCCACGCCCCACCCCCCGCGGCACCTACACCCACTCTAGTATGATAGTTATGGTTGAATATAACCATTTACAATTTGAATAAAAGAAAATAATTTTAAAGAATGTTTTTTATGTTATTTTAAATTATGTCTAAATATAACAATTTTTAGTAAAAAGATATAAAATTAAAAATATAAAACTTTTGCAACAGCCAAGTTCTGATATGAAGAACAGACCATCCCATATTTTTTATTATTATAAATATAAAAATAATGCAGTGCGAACCAACTGATCCTATTTAAATATCAACATTTTGAACATCGTAAAAGCATCGATTGAAAAAGACTATCATTTAGAATTAGGACAGCAAGAGCAATTTAAGTTTGACTTTTGGATAAATGGAAAAGATTGTGAACTAAGAGGAAAAAGTGACTGTATGAGTGGACTTTACTCCCATTAATTGTGCATTGAATTAAGTACGGTAGTCATCCCATATGCTATTAATTATAATAATGACAAGTTGTTTTTAATGATTCCTTACATAATTTCAAAACTAAAAAGTTGGGTGTGGATATTAAGGTTATATTCTTTTCTTTATGAAATAAAATAATGACAAATCCACCTGAAGATGATGCTACTCCCATTATTAGATTCTTTTTTCCACTCAGAAGAGAAGTTCCCAAAAAAGTCAACGCACCCTCTTCCCATCCACTAGGCACTAATTATTTTTCTACTCTTTTTGTCCCTTTCTTTTTACCGCCGAGGATTCCCCTTTCCATCATAATCAATGCGACCAGTAACTAATGGACATTTATCTGTCCGTCATATAAAAATGAAACGCTAAAAAACGGATGAATTGTCAATGACATATTGCATGCATTGATTACTATTCAAAGGAGGTTTAGCGAGAACAAAAGTAAGAAATAATCTCAATTTCTCGTCGTTAGAAAAGAAGAAAATAAATTCATTTGTTTTGTCGTTAGACAAGAAAAAAAAAATGAAAGGAAATAAAATTGGTCAAAGAAAAGAAAGGAGAGGAAAATTAATTAAATTCTGGGTAGAAAAGAGGGGGATAATCATTCTTTAACTCGTATTACTCCTTGACAAGTGCAAAGTTCAGTAATAATATTACTTTCCCTTTATGATTACATATGTGGTGTCGAATTCTGATTAATGATATTATTTATGTGTTGATTTGATATAGAAAACTATTAGAATATTTTTTTTTTCCAAAACTTACACTTAAATAAATAGAACTACTATTATGTTAGGTCCCTTCCACTCTACTTGCTATCATGCAGCCTTTTAAATTCCTTTATTCCAGCAGAGATAACATGTGGTTGGGTCCATACCCCGTGGGACATACTCCCTCCGTCCCAATTTATGTGACATTTTTCGTTTTTCGAGAGTTAATTTGACTAAATTTTGAAGTTAAATTGGATTAGATTAGCTCAACATTTTAATATTAAAATTTATATATTTGAAAACTACATGAGAAGTACTATAAGTTGCAACTTTTCTCATATCAATTTGGTGAAAAAATACATCTTAAAATGTTGATAAAAGTTCATACAGGTTGAATATTGGGAAGCGAAAAGTGCTACGAGACAGGGAGAGCATATCATTGCCATGAGATAAGCAATTCAAACTCAAAAAAGGGACGAAAACAAGAAGACAATTTACTCAACAGTGAAATTATCATTTGTGTATTCACATCATAATTATCAAGAGTCGTAAATTAATCGTCTAATATTCAGACAATGTCGTCTATGAAATTTAAGGACAAGAGATTTAAGAACAAGGGAGAGTGGAAATGCTTTTCTTGAAAGTCTGAAGGCAAACAACTTAGATAAACAGAAAAAAAGTAGTCACAAATAACAAACAACAAACAAAACAAAAATATAGAAAAACTTTCATATAATGAAGGGTTATTAGTTTAAATTTTTTAATATTCATGTTGTTTTATTTTATATGACATTATTTGACTCGTTTGTGTAATAGAAAGCTTTAATTTTTAGCATTCTTATTTAGTTCTTAATGTGCGGCATATATTTAATTTGTGTTTTAAAATGATTTTAACTTTTTTTCCATTTTTATTTAAACATTATACTAAATAAAATGAAATGCCAATATTAGTTTTTTGTTTTGTTTTCACCTTATGTTGGGCATCCGCGTTAGATCCCACTAATTTCATATTGGACTCTAAGATTAGATAAATCAGAAACAAGTGTATACCACAAAACTCGAATTGGAGATGTGTCGCATAAATATATTTGATTACATGTAATTGAATGGAATGTGTATATGATAAATAGTCCGTCATGATCACCTCATTCATTGCGCTAAACTGTTTTTAAATGGTAGTGAGTACAACAAGCCTTTGACTTTTTATCATATATTGCTGCTGCTGCTCTTTCTCATTTTTGATAGTGATCTCTTCTCTTTTTTTTTTCTTTTTTTCCCTCTCTCTCAGTTCTGACTTTCTTTGAAAACCCACCACAAAAATTTATCAATAGAGAAGGAGTAGTATTCATTCAAGAAAGAAAGTGCAGTAGTAATGGAGAGTCTCCCTTGTGGTTATCGTCCCAACGTAGGAATTTGTCTCATCAACCTTGATCATTTGGTAACCTCTTCCTTCTTCATTTATTCTTTCATTTATTCACTACAGATAAAAGGCTAAACTTGCTTTTGCTTGCTGCCTTTCTCACTTTTCTTTTATATACCTCTTCTTTTACTTTGTTTTCGTGTTGACCTATGGTGTATACAATACAACTACCATCTCACCAACCTGCTAATTAATTGTGGGTTTTAATTCTTTGGTTTCTCTGCTTGGATCTGAGGAATTGTTATAGAATCATCAGTCATGCTTGTATTCAAAATATGCAAGGCAAGGATTAAATCGATAATGGAATTGCAGGGTGATGATGAATTGCTTTTTCTTAGTTGGAGTAGTTGAGATATTGATGTTTGTTAAACAGTGAGAGTCCATTCATCTAACCTCTATCTAAATCTAATCTCTAAAAAAGAAAAGACAAACTTGTTAAGGATGCTAAAAGGGTTATCATTATCAAATTGGTGATTTTTAGTATATGACTTGTAGCACTAGGTAGATTTACCTTCTACTTTGTCAAATAGGAGCAACTTTAGCCTTGGGCGACAAACTCATAACCCTTGAGTTGAGTTAGAAAACAAAGTTCTAAAATGAGAACAAGCCCCAAAACATAAAGAAGAAAAATAAAGGAACATGAGAGGCGCAGCACCTGCACAATAATGTTAAGCAGATTTTTTGAGCGGGTTAAATCTTGTATGTAGCATGGAATGAGCTCAAATGAAGGGGAGCAGAGAAAAACGAGCCCACTAATTGTCATTGTGGTACTCTTCCGTAGACAATGTTATCAGTTCCAAATAACATTACAAGCAACATTTTTTAGCCTATAAAGTACTTAAGTCTTGAACTGAATGACTTTGCGATAGTAGGATGTATTGCTACATTTACCACCTTATACAGTTCCCAACTAATGACGTCTTCAACATTTTGACGTACTTCTGATTTTCTCTCCTTAGATAGTTCAGTATTGATTAATTTTTAGTATCGGATGCATTTTGTTTTCACTTGATCAGAAATTTCATGTTATAACTTCCTCCTTTTCTGTCTTCGTTTACATCCAATAAACGTAATCATAAATTAGATAATTACTTTCACTTGTACTTTGGCAACGAAGAATGTTAAATGTTGCCTTTACTAAATATAAATACCTTATCTGGTTTTGATGTGATTGCAGGTCTTTGTTGCTTCCAGATTGAATGTACCCGGAGCATGGCAAATGCCACAGGTAACATTGTTATTAATAATTTCTCTACTGTTAACACCTACCAGCTTTTCTGGGAAGAGTTATATTCTAGCCTTGATCTAATACAGTGATATGGTTTATTAAATTTTGAAAGCGGGAGATTCAAGATTGTCGTATTATGGTTCATCCTTTTGTGAAAATCAATTGCCTGCTAAGTTGTGGCATCTAGTTGCCAAGTATTTTAGCACTCTTAACACACCGATTCATAGATTTTGTCAAAGTTTGTCACTCAATAATTCTTAACTGTGCTGGTATAGCTTAGCTATCTTATATATGCTGTTTAATTTGATTCTTGCTGGATTAGGGCGGCATTGAAGATGGAGAAGACCCTAGATCTGCTGCCATTAGGGAATTGCGCGAGGAAACTGGAATAACATCGGCTGAAATAATTGCAGAGGTCCGTTTATTGTGAAAAGTTGTCTATCTTTAGATATATATGTCTAGATTTTCTCATGTTAAATATTAATTCTCCTCTGAAGCATGACACCTTGGTGTCCAAAAGCTCAAATGATCAGATCATTTAAGTATAATAGTTGTTTTCATATTGTCAGGTCCCACAATGGTTAACCTACGACTTCCCACCAGCCGTAAAGGCCAAAGTAAACCGTCTCTGGGGAGGAGAATGGCATGGACAGGCACAGAAATGGTAGGTTTCCTATAGTTTTCTTGATTAATTGTGTTTCCAACAAGAATTTTTCTTTTGAATCAATAAGTTTTTGTGGAACTTCTTATACAAGTGAATCACATAAGTGGATCAGAAAATACATGAGTTAAACTCTTTATTCGATATCAAAATTAAGAGGTCCGTTTAATCCTACTTTTTTTACTCTCTCTATTTTCCTTATTCACATGCATTTGTCTAGATATTTTTACTCGTCCTCTTCCCCCACTGGAAAAAGATAGCGTTGGCCATTAGAAGCAGATATTCTGCAGGTATTACTGAAAATGTATATGTGGTAAAGCAAAGAATTATTCTCTGAAAGAACACCTCAGTTAGGTTTCATTCATGAGTAAGATGGTGTATATTAACAGTCTATAAGAGTTCTCTTGTTTTCTTGCCGTTTGCCAAAAAGGAACAATGTTAAGTAGTTCTTCCATCTAATATAAACTATCTCATCGTTCCTCTTGGTCACTACTGAATGTTTCCAGCTTCATAATGAACATGTTTCCGAATTCCATGTGAAGTAAGAAGTCAGTGGATCTCTTCTGGAATTGGATTTAATGCCCTGAGGAGTTCAAATAAATGGAAATACTTTATCATTTGATGTGAAAGAAAAACTGTATATCCTCTCTTTGAATATGAGGTGATGCCAATATATCTCAAGTTGGGAGAAGTGGTCTTTTTGGAATTCACCGACATCCGTTGTGTCATCTGTATTAATCATGCACCAAGAGGATATTAGGAAAATTTATCTTTTAAATTGAGTTACATCTTAGTATATCCTCTATTGAATTAATGCCGTAATTACTTGTGGGTACTGGTTATGGTAAATCAGAAGTCTACAATTATATATAGATTTCCTGCTTCTGCTTTTGTAAAATGAAGATTCTGCATCAATTTCTTTCACACTATAGCAAGTATTTGTACTAAAAGATCACATCCGCTGCTGTTTTTCACTTGGTTATGTTTAGGATTCATCCATCACTTCATGAAAGAAGTATAATAGCATTTGCACAATTATACTCGTTAAGCTTTGTCTAGTTTTCTGCCAAAACGACACATTTTTGTTTCTCGTGAATGCATACTAACTTTTCCGGAAACATTGAAGTTAACTATAAGATATTTATTTATAACACAAGAAAGGATTTTTGTGGCTGGCAGGTTTCTTATGCGATTTGCCAATGATGAAAGTGAGATCAACTTATCAACTGGTGAAGCAGAGGCAGAATTCTCAGAGTGGAAGTGGGCAAGACCAGAAGAAGTAATTGAGCAGGTATTTTCCAAAGTGGCTAGCCAGTTTTTTTTGTTTTGTTTTTGATAATGGTAGCATGTGGCTAGCCAGTTTTATACTTTATACATATTTATGTATGTCAATAAGCTAACTTGGAACTTTGTGGTCCTAAATAATGACAGGCGGTAGACTACAAGAGGCCAACATATGAAGAAGTTGTTAGGACTTTCCAGTCTTACCTCAATGATGGTAGCAAAGCGGCTAAATGCCAATCGACAAAATGGTGAATCCTTTGCATGTTGTTTGCATATAGTCCTCATTCCTCACACAGGTTACTTGTTATTGGGGTTCAGAATTTCTCTAGGCTCCTTGTACATGAACTTTGTCTGCTATGATCTGCAAATATAGGTTGGTGATCTGAGTGTAATAAGATACTTCCTTCTGGATGTTAATTGATTTTGTCTGAAAAATAGAGGTCATCGAGTAGCCGAACTATACTTTTACAGTGAAAGACCAATGTGTGGCAGTCAGGCTAAGTTCCTTTGTGCAATGATCCAGTTAAGCAAAGAAGTTAATTTTGCTGTTGATGACCAAGTCCGTTTGAACTCGAGTTGTCTGGTTATTGGATGTCTGGGCTTTAGTTGCCATAACCTGGACATTTTTTCCCCATTTTTCCAACATTAGCCTGTGAATTCTGGCTCGGTGTTGGGTTTGAAATGAACGTTACAGAAATGACAACTTTGGCAAGAAATCTTCTATCAGTGAGTTTGGGATGTAATACTCTAGAACATGAAGATTTTTGTAAGCGCTTTTGATAATGCTATATGCACAATTTTTTTTATTTGCACGTTAGTTCTCCTATGATTTGCACCCAAACTTTGCATAATTATTGTATTTGCACCCTTTGCTTTGCAGAACCATCAAACATATTTGTTAAGGAGTTAAAAGTATAATACAACAACAGTACTGTAATGTTGTAACTCTTACTGGAAATTGTAATAATATATGTTTCATGTCTTTCTTCTCTCCGTCTAGCATCACAAACCTATTTTCATAAAATGATTAACAAATAAAGAAGTGCCCTTCACCAACCGTAAGCTGTATTATCCCTACTATTTTGTTCAAAAAAAATAAAATAAAAAATACATCCTTAATTAGGTAAGTTTATTTTTTTTGGGTACTCTTTATGACTATTGGTTTTGCCAAGGACATGGCACAAATTAGAAAAGCGAGGATATGGTAGTGAGCAAATTGAAAAAGGAATCACAGCAAACGGCTTTGAAGCTGGCAAAGCACCCAACATTACAGATAGACACTACTAATATGAAGCACAACCAAACCCAATAACAGCAAAGGAAAGAAATGCATGACGTTGTTTTAAATAGTTCTCAAAGTAAAGTAATCAATAAACATCAGAGAACACATTTAACTCCATGTTCAAAAGCTAAAATGTTATGACTATAATGGTACTTAAACCAATGAAGAACAAGAAACGCAATTCAATTAAAACTGGTGGCAATTTGGATGATCCAAATAAGCTTCCTAACAAAATTGATGAGAGTCTCAAACAACTTAAAAGAATTATAAAACTATTGATTGCTTAATCTTCATCCTCAATAATCTTGGTACCGAGTCCCTTCAATCCCTCTGGTGGGATCTCTGTTACAGTAACCAAAGAGTAGAGTTCCTCCTTTGCATCTTCGTCATCATTCCTCTTGCGAGCAATACGAACTCTGACCCTCCTCGGGACACTTCGGATTCCTCTGCTCCAGATGTGCTTGTTCAACTTCACGTCCACTCTGACGTCCTTTGTGCCCATTGCTTTCAGTGCAAACTTCCGGATCTCCTTGATGGCTGTGGGGGCCTTCTTCTTAAATGTGCTGTTACCAAAACATCACATTCTAATGTTAGACCACTACCCAGCATAGGGAAGACTAACCCCCCCCCCCCCCCCCAACACCCTCAAAAAAAAAAAATTGAAGAAGCCAAATAATCCTGATCTAGGATACGGAAATGCATAGTTGTGCTCAATAAGTCATTACTTCACAGAAGAATATTGAGGGTTTTATCAAGAACAATACAAATGAAATGAACATTACTTGACAATTTGCTAAGATCAAAATGTATCTGGACTATCAATATTCCACTCGGCCAAAAATATATAAGTGATAATTAAGCTTGAGGTAACTGGTATAGGTGTAGAATAGTTATGAAGCATGTCACCTTTGAATGAAAAGGGTATTTATTTCCGTTGTATTCCATTTCCCCACTGTTTTACAACTTGGCTTATTTTTTTAGCAAATTGTCACTGATGCACACACACACACACACAAAAGAGTAAAGTTTTCAAATGCCGTAATGGCAACACTAGAACTCCATAGTATCAAACATTTAGATAAGCAAGCAAGTGGGCGGAATTTTCTTGATATTTATATAACCGATAAGGATAAAATTGAGGTTAATAAAATGAACACTGGGATGTAGAATAAGTAAAAGCGATAGAAGATAGCATGCATACCAGCCATGTAGGCGTTTGTGGAGGTTGATGGTGTACTCTCTGGTAACCACTTCCTCTTTTCTTCCTTTTCTTTTCTCCGTAGACATTTCCCCTTTCCTTTCCTGCATACAGACAATTCCTTAAACCCTAAAACAAACAACAACTAGGGAAGAAAAAGAAAGAGAGAAAGGTCTTACACTAGCTACTAGGGTTTACAAAGGAGGAGGAGGAGCAGCAGGCGGCAAGAGAGAAAGCAGCCTTCAATGCTGTCTGTTTTGTAGGCTCTTCTACCTGGGCCTCTCTACTTGGGCCTTTCTCACCCCAAACTTAGCAACATGTCACACTATGTCTCTTCGTTCCACAAGTTGAGCAACATAAACCTTTCATCCAACCAAATTTATTCATAATGACCTCAACACTATTTATAAAACAGCCAAATTACAGATTTGCCAAAAACAAATGCATTTCTTAGTCAAATATACAAAAAGATATATATATATATATATATAAAGTTTGCTGACTATTATTGTGGTGGACAATTATTTATGTCGATTTCTCTTTATAAAAGTCTATTCTGGATTTTTTTTTTTTTTTTAGCTAATAACTTTTAAGACGTTTCAACCTTTTAAGTGGTTTGATTTAGATTACACCTATTTTAACATTTGCATGACTAATATCAGTCACTCAATTATCTAAATTTAGACAAGTTGGACAGGTTACACTTATACATTAACGGATCAAAATTGGCATCCTTAATTGACACTTCCCTACTCTAAGAACAAGTTAAATTGGCAATCACTAAATTGACAATCACTAAACCTAAAAAAAAAAAAAAAAAAAAAAAAAAAAAGAAGAAGGAAGAACGTGTAATAGTTAAAAGAAGCAAGAAATAATTTCCCCTTTTTTCAACTAAGATGTGTATTTCCACCTTTCCATGATGGACTTTAATGTGTATGAGGAAATAACAACTTTGCTTCCTATCTTTAAAAAATATAATTACTTTTTTTCCCACAAAATCATTTTTTTGTTTTGTGGTGAATTATGACACAACGTGATCTTGCAATTTATTATTTCCTCTTCCCTATTACTATGTTATTCATTTTTCTTTTGGAGCATTTCAGAAACTAATTCTATAGCTATACAATTCACATATTTTTTAGCTTTTCCCAATACATATTTTTCTCTCTGTTAAACTAATCTTTTAACTATTATTTTTAGTATCTTCATTTTGCAACTTCCACCATGCGCAACTCCATCAATATTTTAAACGTTGTATTCAAACAAATGATATCAAATAAACGTCAAGGAAAGACTATCGTTTATAATGTTCTTTGGAAAGTGGAAGAGATAAACTACTCAATTTCAACTCCTAATCTCCCATTTATTTGGCTCAAGTTAAACAATTTTGACTTTGCAATTTGTCAATACAATTTATTCGATTTTAGCAAGAGACAAAATACTCTATCCAGCCTTGTTATTAAAATGTAATCTTCAAACATTATTTAATTGTCATGACAAGAAAAGGAGTATAAAATAACTATTTTATTTTACTATTCAATATAATGATGAGAGTCGATTCATCAATTTATCTACGGTTCAAGGTCGTTATTACATTATAAAAATTAACCTCCTAATAATGTCCACATCAACGTAACCAGGCAAAACTAATAATATCAAAGGTAGCTGTCAAAAGAATCCAGGAAAAATCTAAATAATGGAGGCCCCTTAGGTTTCTCCACATCTCACTATCTCATAGCCAGAAAAACTAAAATGAAAATGCAAGTGCATGTATAATTAATTAAGGAGAAATTGTCATTTTCAAACCATAAAATATATGGCCTTCTCTTATTATATTTCCATGGCTATCATCACTTTGGCTTTTTTCTCTACTCTCCACAATTCAAGGAGCTGAAAGAAGCCAGTTCCACATTGACAAATCTGGCTATAAGATGAGGAGAAGTGTCAAATTGTCAACAATTTTTACCCGTCCATAATAATCTTTGGTTAATTCAATATATGGAAACAACTTGACTAACATGTTCGTAAATAATAATCTTTTAACTGTTAGCAAACATTTTTAACCTTGTTGTTATATTTTGTTTATAATATAATAACTTAAAATATTAATAAATTGACAACAACATATTTCCAAATTGACAAGTTGGTATACCATTGGTTAGCCAATAACGTCGAAATCAACCAGTCGATATCAATATAAAATGTGGCTGTCAAAAGCAAATACCCACCAAGAATATCCTCACTTTTCTTCGCATGCTATCTATAAATTAAAGTCAGAAAAAATGCAAGTATTAACGGAATGTCATTTCCAAACCCTAAAAAATTAGTTGATTCTTCTTATATATTTCCATGTTTAATTTTGTCATCTTTTTTTGTTTTTTGTTTTTGTCATCTTAACGATGAAATATTTTATTCATTAGTCAAGGAAAGAAATAAGCATCAGTTTCATCTACAAGCCAAGCGCAGAAAATAATCATTCCAAGTAACTTTAATCGATTCATGTAACAAAAATGTGGTTTTGCTTAAGCTTTTAGGACGTCTTACCCTCTAAAAAAACAAACTTAGCTCGAGATTGAAGTTGCAATCTTTTTGTTTTGTTATCCATGGAGTCCACCTTCTAGCTAGAAAAATATAAAAGAAAAGAATATCAGAAGTCAAATCTAGCTGCCAGAGACCAACAAAATTTATAGTTTAGTGATATTGATGAAGTTCATGTACTATGTACATAATATGTGTAGATTCGACTTAATTTCATTGCCCCTATTTTCTTTAATTAACAAAAACTATTCCTGGAAAAATTATACTTCAGATCTGGCTCTTCATGATGCCATATTATGTTTGCTGTGCTGGTCAAATGATAACAAGAAGAAGAAATATAAGAAAAACTAAACGGAACATTAATCTTTTATGAACATTCAGAATAAAATTAAGCGAAAAGAAAGACGTGTTTTCTCGACTTTAGTGACTTTTTTTATTAGATAATTTCTTTAATCATCATTAGAGTTGGGATGTTTCATTTTACAGCAGTACAAATGTTACTTTAGTTATCTGTTTCTTTTTACAAATATAACACATGATATATGTAAATAAAATACATGAAATAAATTTTTGTAAAATTATTTTCTTCTATACAATTCCCCAGCGGACCGTTTCTTCATTAGAGTTTGAGGTCAACCCTTTCTAGCAGTGAATCTAAATCAAATGGATAACACGTTATTTTTGGTTGGGTTATCACATAGCCAGCAGTTGTTAGATCAGTATAACTAATTAAATTTATTCAATTGTATGATATCTCATCTACTTTATCAGAAAATTTGCGAAGTTCAAATTAACAGACTAATCCAATGATCTGGTTAAATGTAGTCGTCAGAATATATTTAAAATCTTCGAATAACAATTTATAAGCTTGCAATGACGTGTTTCCACAAAAGCTTCCAATTTGGACGTCTTTTATTATTTTCGTTGTTGGGAGTGATGATATCTAGGCGTAGAAATAATATTATAGAATTAGCTTATAAAATTTGAATGTAAAATTCAACGTGATGAAAATTGTAGAATTAAACAAGCAACTTGTCAACTAAAATGTCGTCCTTGGCCGTACAGACAACTCGTCACTCCTTGCAAATGCGTAGACTTTTTTTTCTTTTTTCTTTTTGGGTTTCCTTTTGGTCTACTTTATCAATTAGAAAAATTTGCAAAGTTCAAATTAAAATTTTGAAATTTTTTAATGATCTGGTTAAAATGGGTTATAAGTGGGTTGAAAATATTTAAAATCTTCGAATAACAATTTATAAGCTTGCAATGACGTGTTTCCACAAGTTTTGCTTGCAATTAAATGTTAAAATGTGACTTTTTAAAATCAATATTTTTTTTTATAAAACTAAACTTATGAAGTAAACCCGATGAACTATTCTATTTGTTTAAGCTTGTAGAAATAATATGATCGCCTAATTAATTGATCTTAGCAATATTCATTTAAAATTTGAATGTAAAATTCATCACAAGTTTGTCTTTAGTAATTAAGATAAATCATTTTTTTTAACTCAGCATTCCTGTCAACTTATTTAATTATACTAAAGATGGTTTTGTGTATTCCGTAAACAGTAAAATATGTCACTCCTATTTTGAAATTTGAACGATCAAAAGAAAAAAATCCAATTTTTAATCATTCTCTAATTTTTTTAAGATTTTGGTGAAAAATAAAGAGGAAAAATGAAAGATAATATAAATGGGTACGCGAGAAGCCGGGACTTATCTTCAAACGCGATTAATTCATATTATCGCGCCAAGCCGGGACTTATCTTCAAACCCGATAATTCATATTATCGCCCCCTCGATCCAAATATGACTCCAATCCATTCCCACATACTCAATCCCAAAATTTCTTATTAATGATGGAAGGATATGCGTGCTTAGAGGAATAAGTGTAGAAATCATCCCCCCTCTCTCTATTCTTTAATTTTTTTGTTTTCTTATTCCAAATTAAATTTGCATCCATGATGATGCATTTATTTATTTATCTATCTAATTTCACAATATAAATAAATCTAGTGACTTTTTATATAATTAGCCCAAATTTTTCTAATATCACTAAGCATAAGTAAAATGAATGTTTTAAGAGTTAATTGACCGTCTCCTCTAAGGCTCACGTTAGCTAAATATTAAACACATATAAAACATGCTTTTGGAATGGTGATAAAGAAAGTAGTACACTTGAAAAATAGTGGAATGCTTAGTAATGTGCTTCCAAAGTTACGCAATTGGTTGACAATTACTCTAATAATGTCCAAATGAAATGAAATGTAGAGTAGACTAGAATTAGGAGGAAGAAAAATGAAGATAGTGGGACGCACCTCAAAAAATGGTATCCTGAAGAATCGGTAAAATGTTGGAATTCGGTTGGCTATCATCAATTTGCTCATTTTCATATTATAACTAACTAACAAAACCTCTCTGCTTTCACTTACCACAACTCAACAAATCCTTCCTAGTAACCTCAGGTCTGCTCTCTGTTTTTTTTGTTTGTTTCTAGACATACAAACTGATACACAATTAAACAGATAAATGGGGGAACTTGCTTTTAATTTTGAGTTTGTGGTTCAAACATGATTTTTTATTTTCAATTACGAATTCATATGTTAATATTTCTTGAAATTTTAGCAACTATAGATATATTGAACCTGTTGATTAGACATTGCATCCATGATCCAACTCTGTCCGAATCAGCTGGATACATACTACCACAAGAGGCAATCTTCATATAATCTTTTGTGTAATCTAGTTCCAGGAATGCATTGGGTTCTACTTTATTACTCCATTATTTGGTGATGCCTTATTTCGTAGCTTTATTTTCTTATCTTGAAACACTTTATTTATTTTTATCCTATAAAGCTGTTTGTGGAAGATTGTGATATGGACAAGAGCTGACATATCTAATTTTGGCTCTTTTCATAGTATTTTAATATTCAACTGGGGTTGCTTTTACCTGGTCATTTGTGGGGTACCTTTCATGGAGGTATAGCTATAAAAGAGTATCCCACAAAGTGTGGAGAGGAGGAGCCATATTATCTCTGAGACCTCTTTTCCCTTGCCTTTTCAGAGGTATACTTTCACTCATCATCTTATTTTATATATTTTTTTTTTCATTCCTTCATTTTTATTGCACTATAAGAGAGTTTGGTTGTTAAAAAGATTATTTCAGTTAGATGATACATATTTCTCTTCTTCTTATAATGTTGTGATTTTGAAGTTTTCTGCACTAAGTAGTAGTATTTCATTTCTAATTGATTGACACATTGTAGGTCTTGGATGTGATTTTTAACAGCTGCATCTTAGATAGAAGTCTAAATACCACTTAAAAAAGATGGTAACTTTACTTTTTTCTTTTCATTTTTTTTTTAGATATTTGAAAATTTTAATTGGAAGCTTGTTTTTCAATCTGGCTATTCATGTTATCTATCTTCTGAACCCTGCTGGTAGATCCAAATTTATTCACTGTACTTGGCAAAAATATGTGAAACCAGTATCTAATATAAAGGCAGATCCTGGTAGTGAACTACATGCAAAATTTTGAGAGATAACTTCTCTCCACTCACTCTTGTCGACTGACTGATGACTAATGAGTGAACTGCTAAAAAAATGCTTAAGAAATGAAGAGAGGTACACAAATTTATACAAAAGTAAAGCATGAATCCCTTTACACTTGAAATATTTCTCCATTGTTCTTCAAACAACACATACTAATAGGAAAACACCTCCAAGATTGAATCACGTTATGCATTGGTAAGAAAATCAATCTTTATTAGAATTTTTGAAGGTACAAGATGTGCATGTAATTAGAAAAGACATAGAGGCAACCCACAGTATTCCAACCCCTGGTTTGAAACAATTCTGTTGCTCTGATCATCAAGTTTATAGTTGTGTCAATTTCAGCTGCTGATTTGTGATTGTCCCTTTTTGTTTCTTAGTATTTTCCATCTCTGTCAAACTATCAATGGTATCATTTTTCACGATTAAGTTCATCGTCAGTCATCCATTCCCCCTAACTACCTTATAACTCTCCATATTCCCTTAAAAAATTCCTATACGAAGCGGTCGATTTACTTTTCCTACGAATGAAAGATAATGTTTGGGGAGATTTTGATACTTATTCAAGTGTTACGTGATGGGGAATAAAAGATGTTCACTCTTTATTTATGGTTATATATAACATCTACACAAATGTGGGATCTTGATATCTCCTTTCTAAGATCTTACCTGTATGTTTCAATGAAACAGTTCTGATAGTGTCTCTTCATATCTCAGACAATGCCTTTCAAGGAATTCTTCACTGAATATGGTGAAGCACATCAATATGAAATCCTAGAGGTTGTTGGGAAGGGGAGCTATGGTGTTGTTGCAGCAGCAGTTGATACTCATACAGGAAAAAAGGTAGCGATAAAGAAGATCAACAATGTTTTTGAGCATGTCTCTGAAGCCACCCGCATCCTTAGAGAAATAAAGCTCCTTCGGTTGCTTCGGCACCCAGATATTGTAGACATAAAGCATATTCTGTTACCTCCATGTCCTAGAGAATTCAGGGATATATATGTTGTTTTCGAGTTGATGGAGTGTGATCTTCAGCATGTGATTAAGGCCAATGAAAGTCTCACACACAACATTATCAATTCTTTTTGTATCAGCTTCTTCGAGGTTTAAAGTATATGCACACAGGTGGAGGTTCCTCATTTTTTCTTTCTGGTATTTTAGTTTTGATTTCTCTTTTACATTACTTATTCCCTTATTTATTGATTCAACAGCAAACGTGTTCCATCGAGATTTGAAGCCAAAGAACATTCTAGCAAATGCAGATTGTAAGCTGAAAATTTGTGATTTTGGGCTTGCTCGTGCAGCATTTGGCGATACCCCATCTACTATTTTCTGGACTGTATGAAGCATTTCTCTACTTAAATTTTCTCGACATATCTTAGCATAATGTCAAGTTATTACACCCGTGATGACAAGACCCTAATTATTTTTACGCTTTCAAGAACCTCGTACTTCTCTTTTTTGTCTCAAATGTTTCATAGTCTATCCCTTCTTTTTATAGAAACATATCTAAACACTATTTTTGATTTTATTCTAAGTAAAATTCTTAACTTCTTTGCTCTGTGTAGGACTATGTGGCAACTCGTTGGTACCGTGCTCCAGAACTTTGTGGTTCTTTTTACTCCAAAGTAAGTGTGACATTTATAGGTAATGTTATTGGTTATATACTATTGTTTCTTATCCGGTACCACTTCTCAAACTTTTTTCCATGTTAGTAGTAGCTACCAGTCTTCATGTGGTGAAACTTCTGTACTTAGCATGCAGAATTTTCCCTACCAGTACTCTTTGATATGATGAACCAGTGACACTTTAGCTTATTCATGTTTTCTTATTCATTCTTATCTTGTTATTAGGAGGGAAAAAGTGTTTCTCAATAGGAGCCCATTGGGGCCTTGGTCACATTTTTCACAAATTTTACCAGCGGAAGCTCTTATTTTCATTGTTCTCTTTCCTTATCTAAATTCGCAACCTTCATTTCTAAGTGGTCTTTTTCCTTTTAATATCATCTACTAAGTCAAGGAGCTCTAAATAATTGACAACGTATACCTCATGGTAAGCTAAACTCATAGGCAACCTTAAGGATATTAGAGCGAAATATTCCTCTGGCTGGTATATTTTTTTTGTTTTTGTGTGTGTGTGTGTGTTTACATTATTTTTTCGGCAATTACTTTGGAAAACATTCTATTCACTTGGACCAAAGAAAGTGTGTCATGGTTTTGATTGTTATACTGGTGGACCACACTTTGCTATTGCTTGTGATGGTAGGCTAAGGTTCATTCAACTATTGCTTTGCAGAGCTTCAAGGGCTCTCTTAGGGTAGCTCCATCAAGAGCTTATGGATTTATCCTTGTTAAGAAGTTATCTTTATACTATCTGATCCAATAATTGTTGCATGGAAAGCCGCAGGGAGGTGGGGCCAATTCCTTAGTATCTCTCTGTCGGAGCTATTATTCGGGTTCCAGTCGGATATTTGAGTTATACCTTCTGATTTTGGCTGAGTTTTCAAAGGTTTCCATTATTTAATATATTCCTGAAGTCCCATGAAGCAAAGAGTTCTTCCCTGGGGATGAGCCTAGGCTTATCTCACATTTATCTAATGTTTTTTCTTAAATAACTCATAAGTATTCATTAGAAGTACTAGTTGGCATCATCAATTGTAGAAAATGAATGAGTGGCTTCGCTATCTATATAATAACAATTCTCTTTCTAAATGAGAGAGTGATACAAAAGGTTCTTTCATGCTTTCTACATTCTATTCACTATTAGATAATCTCATGCCTTAAGTAAATTTTACTTGGCTGGGAAAAAAGCTTGTGTAATTCTCAGTATGAACTCACTCATATTTACTTTATTATGATGTGATCTTTCAGAATTTTGTATGAATTCTAAAACAAGCTACTTATTGCAGTACACCCCAGCAGTAGATATGTGGAGTATAGGATGCATATTTGCAGAAATCCTTACAAAAAAACCATTATTTCCTGGGAAGAATGTGGTCCACCAATTGGATCTGATTACCGATCTGCTTGGTTCTCCATCCACTGAAGCCATTTCAAGGGTTTGTCCTTCCTATTCCTTAGCCAAAGTAATGTATAACGAATACCAACTGAATCTGATCCATTTTCCCGATATGTGCAGATTAAAAATGACAAAGCAAGGAGATATTTAAGCAGCATGAAAAAGAAATCCCCTATTCCTCTCTCTCAAAAATTCCCAGACATTGACCCATTAGCTCTAAAGTTACTTGAGCGTTTGATTGCATTCGACCCCAAAGATCGCCCTTCTGCTGAAGAGGTAGGACTTAGAAAACATAGTAGATTGTTGGACACTCATTCAAGCCTGTGATGGAAGTTTTATTTCAATCATTTTCCTAATACTTCCTGGTTGTTAATCCTCTCAAGGCACTAGCGCATCCATACTTCTGTGGTTTAGCATACAAGGAGCATGAACCTTCTGCTCGGCCTATTTCAAAATTTGAGTTCGACTTTGAAAGAAGAAAACTGGCAAAAGAGGATATTAGAGAGCTCATCTACAGGGAGGTATGAGTTGGTAACCAATCTTATCTTTCCTGGACCTTCTTTTGTGCCTCTTCCATTGTACTACAACTAGGACTGGCAAAATGGTTAAAAAAAAAAGAAAAAGTAACCATCCGATCCAATCCATTAGATATGGGTTGGATAACTTTTAAAAATGGATCAAATATGGATATTATTTGTATTATCCACTAAAATTAACAATACGATTTGTTTGCTTGTTATTTTTCATGAGTTCTTGCTTGCTGGAAGTCTAAGCTTATTTTGGCTTTTAGCTTGTATTCTCACCTGGCTATCCTAAAGCCATGAATAATATGGATATCCATATTATCCGTCGGATAATCCACTTTTTATCCGTGTTAAATATGGGTGGGTAGGATATTTTATCCATTTTTGTTTAACCCATTTTGACCCCCACCCCCCCAAAAAAAAAATCCGACCCGCCCGATTGCCACTACTAACTCCAACATTACCGTGAACAGATTTTGGAGTACCACCCTCGAATCTTTAGGGATATCTTGTCGAGCATACTAGCTTTTTTGTATCAGTATGCTAATAGTTCTCCTTATTCATCCATAGTTGTTGCTGGCTGTGACCAAGAACTAGTTCTTTCTGATGATTTCACTCTATCTTATGATCTTGTGAATTTTGTCCATGTCTGCTTTTTGTTCACTTGCTAACAAGTAACTCGTTTTATTTGCCCTTTTTTTTTCCAAAGAACTTCACCATTCAACCTCTGAGGTTGACCAGAGAATGGTTAGTTTGGATTAGTTTCAGGAACGGCTGGTCTTAGTCAAAATCAGTCAATTTCATTAGATCAATCAATTTGGGAATGAAATATTTTGCTTTTTTTGCTTTTGAATGTAGAGAGGATTCTGTTCTATTCAGGTGGACATCCCTAAGCAACTTTATTCTGTCTGGATCAATACCATGATCCAACCTTTTCAACTCTTAACAAAAACAGTGGTTAGCTAATTATACCTTGAGTCTTCTATTATACTTACCTTTACTTAGTCCAATGGATAATGCTTTGGTCAGTCAAAGGTAGCTTAAGTGACGCAATATACTTGCCTTCAGAATCAGAATGATAGGTAGCTTTTGCGTTGCTTTCTCTTTTTTACTGAAGAGTGGTTCTCTAATAGTTCTCCTGATCGTTCTGAAGTCCTCCCAGTTTCTGTTGCTAGCATTTAGCTATATTTTAAATTCTATGCTAACATGAATTTTGATCTGTATTTAGTGGGGCTGATTGCTTTAAGGAACAATTTGACACCTTGAGGGGCACTATGGTGGAGATGGAAGAAATGCTCTCCATCCAAGGCGATATGCCTCTTTGCCTAGGTTAGTCGACCCTGATATTAATTTTGCTTAAAAAAGAAAGGCATTAAGAGCATTTATTCTATACAATAGGAATTCGTAGCCTCAATATGAGGCATAGGGCCTCATGCTTACTCTCGGAATTCCCTCGTTATTTTTTTTTCACGGAGAGCGGGTCCGTGTTCCCGATAGATAAAGGAGAAACGGTCGGCATGGTGAATTTGAAAGGCATGTTGAAGCAGCTGTTGCTCATAGATGCCTTCCAAGTCCCACAAGATCACACGAGGTCAACAAAGCTGATGCAAGTAATCAAAATGTAGGTCATAGGCAGAGTGAGCTTAGTCCAACAAGCAACACTGCGCGCTGGCATAAGAAGTGCTAGCATTAGCTTTTCCAAATGTGTTGGGGCAGTGTGGGAGGACTGTGAGGTAAATTCTTCTCATATGTAGCATGTTAATCTTCCGGAAACAACAGACTCACAAAAAAATAAGAAGTACTTCTCTAGATATGGCATAAGGAAACTCAGTTTATCAAACTGTTACGTATTATTTATTTGTAGATATGAGTCATCATTCTCAAACACTGCATAATGATAAAACAATCTTAACTCTTCCCTTGCCATCCCAGTTTTCTCCTTGTTGCGGGATGGTTAAATGCCGAGCAACTAAAATTAATTTATCGATAAATGCATGCTTTGCTTTGATATTTTCATTAAGTTGTAGCTCAATAAATTGCAATCAGATGATTTAACAACGAACATTGTGATGGTGATGGTCCTCCATATATTTGATTTTACGTTATTACTTGCATTTCTTCTCAGGATACAACTTGCAAACGATATGATAATGGGATTAATAGATCATCCAAGGAGCCAGCAGCATTGTATGCTTGAGTTTTTATTCTGGACGGATGAGCTGGTGGTAGATTTCTGGTAAGTAACACTTGCTAGGATGTAACTATAGGTGTTCTATTATTGGATGTAATAAAAACAATTGGTACCAAGAGGTCGAAGATCAGCCCGTTCCTTATGAATGACATTCAAGGCTACCCTCTGCAGACCTCAGCTAGTTTTATATTGCTTTGACAGAATGATGAAATGCAATGAATGTAAAGAGTTTTAACTACCTGAACAACTATTTTGATGTATATAGTCCCCTCTGTTTTGTTCTCCTAAAGTGATTGTAATTGTTCTTTGTCCATTTTCATCTCTTTTTCTTAGCGCGAGGTGAAGTTGTGTAAGTCTTGCAACTCTGTCAGCAGAATTTGAATCTTATTCTCTAAGTCGAGATTTTACTTGTCAAATACTGTACACGAGGATTTGGTCTTAAGCAAGGTTTTTTTGCTTCTCTTTTTCGAGATTGACAATGATTGCTTAAATCTATCTTCCCTTTGCAAGAACAAATATCTCAATTTTGCTCTTTCACAAGTATCTTAAAGCAGCTCAGGATACTAAGACTTCAAAACTTGGTTTAACTATTTGGTATTCAGAATTCATTGGCCAAACTAATTTGGGTTCGCATAGGGCTTATTAAAGGATTATGCGCTCCCTAGCAAGGGTTCTCCTATTCTCAGGGCTCGACCCGAGACTTGTTAAGGGTGGATAGGATCTCTCACCACATCCCTTAATAGCAAAGGTCCATTCTTAAATGTTTGGCTGGCTATGTCAAAGTTTTAAACGAATATTAGATATTTTGCCAAAATATGAACAGTTTAATACTTGTATTTCAAAACATGTCTCTTGTTTTTTCTTTTTCTTTTTCCAATTGAAGTCAAACCTTCTTAGTCTGAGCTTGTTGCACATATCCCGTGTGGTATGTGGTACATTTACTCTAGACCGGGGTTTCTCCGGCCAAGTCAGTTGTGTAAGTCTTTATGCTCTAATCCCATCATTTTTAGGAGAACAAATAAACCCTAACCCCTATTTAATTACAACTTAGAGCCTGTTTGGATGGGCTTAAAAAAGCGACTTATAAAGTGGAAACGACTTATAAGCCAAAAAAAAATAAGTTGGGGTAACTTGACTTATTTTTTTTTTTACTTATAAGTTGTTTTCAGCTTATAATTTCTTTTAGATACGCTAAGTTAAACGGGCGAATTATTTTTGGGCTTATTTTAAGCACAAAATGGCTTTAAGCTGGCCAGCCAAATACTCAAAAAAGCTAAAAACAGCTTATAAGCAACTTATAAGCCAATCCAAACGGGCTCTTATTAGAAGTACAAACTTTGATCTGGGCTTTTACAATTGTTTTCTTACTACTATATGACAAGGTAAAAACATAAAAGGGCGTAAAAAGATGGAATTTTCTATCATCAAATTGTGACTTTTCAGCAATTGCGGTGTAAGGTTTAGTTAATGGGGTTCGATTTCATGTCTTATGCTCTCCTCCCTCCTTTTATTTCACACGATTTACAACCACGAATTTCGGTGTGGGTTTTACAATGGATTTTTGAATTCTTGTCGGTTCATACTAAATACATGTGTCTTGCGGTGTTGGATTAAGTTTAGTCATTATAAGGTCCAGTTATGGCCTTTAATTTTATTTAGAGATCTGTATGTACTGGGGAATGTAAAACCTTACCCAGAGTGAATGGATATTGAGAATTCATAAGGGAAATTCGATTAGTTTAGAATTGAGGAGTTATTGCTTGTTCTCCTCCTATATAACGAGGAATAAAGAGAAAGGGGTGTAAAAAGATGGAATTTTTATCATCATATTGTGACTATTTGATGAGGTAATAGTACTAGTTTTCATCACTGGCATCGAGTAGATGCATAAATTACAAAAGTTATATTAGGAAAAAAAAAAAACTTTGTTAGTACGCTTTACATCAGAAACTATAACAAGACTAGAGCTAACAACAAGACTAAGAAATTTGCAAGTTTGCCAGCAAGAACATACGGACAATGATTTAACTCACAACGATAACCATGAAGAAGAAGTGGCAACAACAGATTCAGGAATTGCAAAGATTTTGAAGTAGTTGGAGAAGCAACAGAATGCCATTTCTGACCTCCAAGCAGGTCGGAACAATGCTGGATAAGTTAGCCCAACAATAATGCGGAGCATGAAGGTGTTGGTAATACTCGAAGCGACGGGACACCACCTGGTGTCATGCAATACTTGGAGGCCCTGAGTAAACTGTTAGATCGGATTGAAAAGGAGTTCAAAATATACAACTCCCGAATAGATCAGATTCCTGGGGCCCCACCGGTCTTGAAAGGACCGGATTCAAAATGATATGTTCAGTTACCATTCCCCCCAAGTGCAACACCAAAATTTATTCCTAAAAGGTTCAAAATGCCGGACCTACCCAAATATGACGAGAAAACAGACCCAATGGAGCACGTGACCTCTTACACATGTGCTGTAAAGGGAAATGATATGCAACCGGACGAAATTGAGTCTGTTTTGCTCAAGAAATTTGGAGAAACATTATCTAAATGGGCAATGACTTGGTATTCATTACTCCCGGAGCATTCAATTCATTCTTTCGAAATGCTAGCAGGTGCCTTTATTAAGGCATATGCCGGAGCAAATAAGGTTTCAGCAAGGAAGGCCGACATCTTCAAAATAGCTCAAGAAAATTCGAAGTTGCTCTGAGAGTTTGTCATTCGATTCCAGAAGGAGCAAATGCTATTACCTGCAGCTCCGGATGAATGGGCAGCGGAGGCCTTCACAAAGGGATTGAATCCAAAAGTTCAAATACGTCGTTGAAATTGAAAGAAAATCTATTAGCATTTTCTGTCACTACATGGGTAGATGTTCATAATAGATACGAGTCAAAAATTCGAGTGGAAGACGATCAATTTGGGTTGCTTGCTGGATCAACCAGTCGAAATCGGGAGTACGATCAGACTAGAAGAAACATTGATCCGGATTCCCGATCCGGAAAAGAAAGGTATCAACCATATGGTCAACATGAGAGGTCCCGGTCAAGGTAGAAAGGAGTCGAAATAATCTATATGACAGGCCTAATACCAAAAAAATGGGGTGATTTGGGACAAAGTAAGCGAGGGTTGCAACCAAAATCAGCAACGGTGGATTCAGTTATCAGTAATATTAATAATCCAAGGATATCGGAGTATAATTTCAATGTTAATTTAGTAGAATTGATTGCAACAATAGACAAAATTGATGGTTCTAAGCGACCTAGACCGATGCGTTCAGACCCTAACCAAAGGGATTTGAGCTTGTTTTGTGATTATCATGGAATTCACGGATATCGAACAGAAGATTTTCGACACCTTAGGAATGAGGTTGCACGGCTGTTGAGAGATGATCACTTGAGGGTATTCTTAAGTGATAAAGCCAATGATATTTATGGCAAAATTAGGGATCAGGTTAAACATGAAGTTCAAGTGGAATCACGTCATGTGATTAATATGATAACTGACGAACCTGGGCTAACCGGGGTGATTCTTACGGATAAAAGGCCAGAGTTATCAAAAACTCTTGAGGTCATATGGAGAGAAACGTCTCATCATTCTAATTTTTTGATGATATCAATCATGATTAATAATTGTGTAGTTACAGATGTTGCGGTCATGCCGGGGAGCACAAAGAATGTCATTCAATGGGGGCTGGTTCAACAACTGGTAATGATGGGAGAGTTGGAGTTGTCCGTGAATGCAAATGGAAAGGTTATTGGACCTAGAGAAGTTACGAAATGGGCCGTAGAGTTGTTAGTTGCAATGGGAGGCGGAGAAAGAAGTACTTGGTTTCAGATAGTAGATGGGGACGTGGATTACAAAGTTATATTAGGGAAACCATGGATTCAAAACGCTGGTACAGAAATTTCAACTTCGCTGAAACAGTTGGAATTTCGCCTAACGGGAGGAGTCGAGTTTTCCCGGGAAGAAGTTTTCGTGAATGGGAAGACTAGAGATGGTGCAGTTAAAGCAGTTTCTGTCATAGAAAACAAAAAATCAGAGTGGTTTCGATCTAGCTGGGGTAGTGTTATTCAACTTACATGAGATAAGAAGAAAGGCAATCATGGTGCATTTCATAGAGAAGAGAGGAATTCTTGCTTCGGAAGTCAAGAACACTCAAGGTAAGTTTGATACTTTAAAAATATTTTTGTTTTCTAAAAATTAAATATATTGCAGGAAAGATGATATGCAACGGAGCCCGGAGCCGGAAAAGGCTAGAAGGAAAATTAAAGCATGAGGAAAGCAAAGTTGATCCCGAAAGAGAAGACAAATAGACAACAGAAGGAAATCAAGACCCAGGAAGATTAATAGTTCAGCCGATGGAGCGAAATTTGAAGTGTAAAAAATTTGCAAAGTCCCAAAAAGAGCATGCTACACTCTTTTTCCCTTCGACCGATTTTTATCCCAAAAATGGAAAAGAGTTTTTCTGTCAAGGTTTTTAATGAGGCAACAAAACAAAATGTTCTACTTTTGGGGTTTCACCGTTGAAGAAGGAAGGACAAACATTGTTCGAGTCTTCATATTTCACACTCAAACACAGAGAGGGGGGAGGAAGGGGGGGGGGGATGTAATACCCTCAGTCCAATATAGTAATTTGAAATTTGAGTTTTGAATTCTGGAGACTGTCACCAGATGTTAGATCCACCGGAGTTATATATATAGTCCCGGAGGAAATTCAGCAGCCCAGGGAGATATATGTAATCCCGGAAGGTATTCGGCAGACCAGTTTTTGCTTTACTTTTCAAATGTAATTATGAAACCACAACTTGAAATTCAGAAGTCCATAAAAGACTAAGATCAAACAGAAGTAGAAGCTTGATTCCAAAACATGTTGTTCAAAATTGGTCTTACTGGTGGAAATTGGTTAGGGCATGGAATAAAACTTTACCCTCGGGACTGGAGATGAAGAAGCTATTGCAGAATGGAAATTTTCAAGGCAAAAGATGCCATAATGTTAAAATTGAAATTTTCATATGATGATACTGGGGACTGTGGGCCAGGTCATGAATCGGTCAAGTCAAAGAACCCGGATTAATTTGATGAAACAGTTACCGGTGACTTATTATACACATTTTGATTAAATAAAAGCTTGTTAATGAAAGAAATTTCTTTCTCTTTGAGAGCATTGCAATTATGAGTTATAAACTCAAACAGATAAAAAATCAAATGCTTAAAAATAAGCAAAGAATGCCCAAATGAATTGGAGACGTCTAATTCATCAGCATATTTATAAGGCCTTATTCATGAAAAGAAAATTAAGTCGGAGGTAATATTCTCGACCAAAAATTCCAAACTCAAAGATGTTAAAAACCCAACGTATCAAATAAGTATATGAGCAAAAGATTCCAAACTCAAAAATGCTAGAGCTCAATATGTCAAATATTATGAACAGACATAACATGACAAACTTAAAGGTGTTTAAGCCTATATTGAATTTGGTCACATTTGTGCAAAATCATCATTTGCGAGACCGAGGAAACTTAGCCCAGATGAATTCAGCCAATTTCTTGGAAATGCAAAGGTTGAAGATAAATCAGGAGTTTTAACTTAAGCAAGATTGAAGATCACATGGTAGCGGGAATAAAGTAATTAGGTAAGTCCCGAATCAATAACTTTTCATTTGACTTTAAATGGTATTTTTACATCAGAGCAAAAGAAAGGATAAGGCAAAAAACCTAAAGGTTATTCGACCAGACAAAACTCGGTAGAAAACTAGATATGGATCTAAAAGTCATTTCTTGAAAAACAGATAATGAAGCTTGAATCAATGGTAAGGTCCTCAGGGTGTTAGAGTATTTGCAAAAAACCATAGTCTGGGGCTGATCATCATTCTAAAAACATGTGTTTAAGTAGCAACCAAAAGTTGAAGTTGAATCATAACAAGATTCCCTTAGAATTCTTCTTGACTGTGATTACTTTTCTTCAAACCTCTCTGGAACCTTCTGCGAGGACGAGAATGGAAAAATCCAATCACATTCATAGTAGACATATCGAGAAGAGCATCAAGATTGACTCCTCTATAGTTGAACTTCTTGAACGTTCACTTCTTTGGCTACTGTCCTTGCACCGGTTGGGGGTACCTGAAAAGATTGATTACGACTATAAACACTGTCAGAAACAATGATTTCTAAATGGAATTTCACGGGAAAAAAGCTGCCTATAAAAGATATAAATGTTTTTTGTGAAAAGTAAAAAGATAAAAGTCCTGTTGTAGGAGTTGGAAAAATAAGTACGGAATCTAGGCTTCTGGGCCTACCCCAGCAACAAGGGGAGACCCGGAGTCTTCACTTTCATTCCCATTTACTTCGGGATCAGGGACGTCGTTGAGGCTTGCATGGCTGCCTCCAGGTCAATCTCTGCATCAAGCAGTGTTGTGGGAAGATCGAAACCTTCAGCACTGGCTTCTTCCAATGTGTCCCTCCAGGATTCCAGAATGGCGAGGTCATGATGGATCCGACTTTCTCACCGGGCTCGGGCACGATCCCTAAAAACCTCCAAGCTGGCAAATTGATCATGGGAGTTGTTCAATTCATCCTCCAACTTTGGCGTTTTGCTTTGAAGGCTCACATAATATGAAGTTAGAATCTAAAGTGAATTCTCCCGATCCCTCAGGGAATTCGCCATGTCTTCTAAATGAAGTCGTAGAGAGGATTGAAGTGAATCGGAATCCCGGATCTCAGCATAAAGCCTATCCATTTCGGCCCTCAGTCGCTCATTATCTTCTTAAAGCTTCTCTTCTCCACAGGAAGGGACAATGGACCGAGCAAGGCCAGCAGTAGAAGTATCTGCCACATGTCCCTGATAAAGGATAAATACATGTTTAATAAATTAGAAAATTAATAGTTCCCGCCGGAAATCTTATAAGAAAGGAAAGTTATACTTGGAGAAATAAGTTGGCCAAATGAGCAAGAGGATTCTAGGCTGGTGACTGGAGGCTTGGGACAAGGAGAGGATCCTGAAGTTCCAGCTTCCCCAGTGGAATGGCACTCTTCTGAGATGGCTCACCGAGGGGAGTTACAGGAGAAGCTTGAGGATCCCCGGAAGCCTTGCTGGTGGAATCAACTAGTGGAAAACTTTTAGGAGCATCAACCCGTTGTGGCTCATCGTCATCTTCAATTTCAACCACTCCATAGGGAATGTTGTGTTGGTCTTTGCTCCACGCCTTAAGAAGTTTCCGATGACTTTGGACCCTGGATCCGATCCCGACTACAGAAGAGGGAGATTCATCTTTGGGGCTTGTGCTTCCGGATAGACGAAGCGGCATTTACAATATTAGACAGGGCAACCTTCCGGGTAGGGACTCTCCGGACGGAGGATTTTCTTACCGGAAGCCATGCAAACAAGAAATACAAGTTAAGAAGTGGAAAAATATGCGCAATAAGACATGATTATTGAAATTTCTGCTCATCGTGGTTCTTTCCTTTCCACCAACTAAAGGTCATGCTCTTTCAGGAACAAGTCATGTCGGGAGAAGCACGGAGCAAGTCAACAACCCATTCAAAAATCTCAACTAAGAGTTCGGGCTCAACAGGAATGGCTGAAAAATTAAAAGGAATTAGAAAAGGAAATTAAAGGAAAAAGTATAAAAACAAAGAAAATTGATACTTACGATTGAAGTTCCATGCTTCTGGAAAAGGATCCGCTCCGGAGTGATGGAGTTGATCGGTAAGGATCATCACGAACCAATGAAGCCAATCCCGATCAAAAATCTTCTGGATTAACCAAACCACGTCTTCCTCGAAAAAGCAAGTAAATCAGGCAACCCTGAAAAATCAGAGGAGAATATAAATGCATCAAGTGATCGAGAGAAAAAGGGATACCGGCTTGAGTAGCCAAAATCTGAATATAGTATATGAGACACCAAATTTGGGGAGCAACCTGGCCGATACAAACACGATATAGGCGGCAAATGTCCTCGATAATTTGGTGAATAGGGAGATCAAAACCTATCATGAAATGATAGGTGTATATCATTGAAAAATCATCGACGTTATGGTTCATCTTGGCTTCCGGACTGACGACAGCAATGTCAACACTCGAAATAAAGTTACAGTCAGCATGAATAACGGGCAGAATGTCGGCAATGGTGAAGGAGTCAATATCTTCAATGGATTGGAGATGATCATCAGCACTGAAGTCTTCATGGTACTTGAAGCCATTGGAGGGAAGGAGATCGGTGACATCAGAGTTAAGATCAACCTCATAACTCGTGGAACCTGGAGTCTTCCCAGAACGGTGTTCAAACAATAGAGAGCCTTCTTGAGCAGAATGAGAAGATGATGTAGACATGGTAAGAAGAGGCGAAAGAAAGTAGCAAGGAGGGTTTTGCTAGAAGGATTTTTGCAGATATGGAAAGAAAAGATTTGGTTGTGGTAAATTTGTTGATTGCCCTAGTATTTATATGCATAAGTTTGGAAGATGAAACTACTGGCATTCTAGGAGGCACGACTTTTCACAAGGTAACAACCTTATGTCATTCATCGAAATTGAAAGGTTGCCGACGTATCACAGCAGAAGCATTGAATTCCGACAAGACAGTTGGTTTTTTGAGAAACATTGGAACGATCGGTTTTCCCCCTAATGAAAGGGTGACATCGGTGTCAATTCAATTCCACTTCCCGAACTCATTTTCCTCCTCCGAAAAGTGGGGGGACTATCTGTGTACATGTAAATATGAGCTGACACGCGTTATAGTGTTTATGGTACACGTGGGTACAGAAGACAAGGCAGTATTAAACCATTGAGCTTCTATTAGACGAAGGATTCCGGTCAAGCTCAGAATAAGCCGACCGAAGCAATTGCCCCGGAGAGTTAATGAAAAGAATAACGTTACAAGACCGGACCAAGCCCGGAGCAAACGTTATGATTTGTTAATTAATATCGCATTTAATGTCCATTATTATTCATTATTAGAATTAAATTGTGGGTTAGCCATTAATATAATTGCATTATAAAAGCGAGGCTGAAGACTTCTTGAAAGCAATCATCGAATACAACAACACTTACTACATTCTGTCAATTTGCATTCTACAATTTGCTTGCTTCGTTATTCTTTTGTTCCGAGTTTATTCTTGTTCTCTAAGTGCCCAAGGCTCATCTTCATTGGACCGGTATAAATTTATTCCGGGGATTATTTTATACCTTATACCAAACGGAAGCCATCAGAGGATTCACTCTTCACTCTTCGGATCAATGCAGCACAGGCCATTTTATCGCTTTTATAGCTTTATTTATTATAGACTTACAAATCTAATTCTAATTATTTAACTTTATTTAGATTCATTATTTCTAACCTGATAATACATTTTTAATAAGCAAATCAAGTCACGTATTCTTTAAACCACTAAACAAATTCAACTGTACCTTTTTTTTTTTTTTGGAGTAATCAGGGACTTACCATCATAGAAAGTATATATTATCCTTTGCCACATACAAATCAGATGTTCACTTTTGCTTTTACACGTCCCTTAAGAAAACTTAAATAAAAGCGTATTTTACTACATTAATTATTCTTATCTATCTCCAATAAATTGTACTCTAATTTATATTGGTTACTTTATAAAACAATTAATTTTAAGGACAAAATAGATTTTTTTTAAAATTAATTCTATCTTGATTTTGTAAATGGGCAAGTATTTTGAGACGGATATTTTTAGTAATGTGGACAACTAATATGAGACGGAAGGAGTACTAAAAATATTACTTATCCACATTACTAGAAATATCTATCTCAAATTACTTGTCAATTTACAAAGGGTCATTCGTACAAATGCCCCATTTAGGGGTGGTCTTTAATTTTTTCTCTTCGGCACTTTAAATGACCGAAAATACCCTTGAGATTTTGGGTCCGAAAACTCAATCGATTTTTTTTTTTTTAAAGAAAATAATACGGATAATTTTTCCAAAAAAAATATAAAAATAATGCCGTATTATTTTTGGCTTAAAAAAAAATCAAGGTCTATTGAGTTATTTTAAGTAGTTATAAAAGAAAATTTGACCCCATAGTATAACCGTAAGGGTATAATTGGCCCTAAAGTATAACGAAGGGTATGGATGAACCATTTTTCAAAGTTCAGGGGTAATTTTGGCCCTTTTCCGTTAATTTTTTCCCTTCGGCACTTTAAATGACCGAAAATACCCTTGAGATTTTGGGTCCTTAAAAGAAAATTTGCAAGGCGAAAAAAAAAAAAAAAAAAAAATCGTAAGGCAAGTTTGCCTTGCAAAATTGTTTTTTTTGGCATTTTTGTAGTTCAAAAACAATACTATTTGTCTTCTTATAGTTTGAGCCAATTAAAATAAAAAGAAACGTATTTATATACCTATTTCTTCTGACAATTCCTGGTATATATTCCAAGCCAGTTTGTTGTAAATTTGATACCCCTAAAAAATTTTCAACCAAATCTTAACTTTGTACATGAAAATGTGCTCATACCATCAATTTACTCCCTCCGTTTCATAATAAATAGTGCTTTTATCCATCCTGAACGAATTTGTTTTCTTAATTCTTAATTTTTGTATTTTTTTTTTCAAAAATCTATAGTTGCCACGTGGTTAAATAGGTATCGAAAATTATATTTTCGGCTAATATGACCATGGAAGCTAACCAAACGATGAATTCCCTCGATTTTTGTGTTCCGAGACATTATTTCTGACATTATCAAGTCTGTTAGTTTTCCCTCGGTTTTGCACTATAATCGACGGACGTCCATCATTTTATCCCTTTTTAGTAGTGTGTACCTTTAAATGTGAGTTCTTGCTAATGTTTAACCTACCCTCATAGTTAAGGGACCATTTTTATTAACTTGTGACAAACTTAAAGGATCAAAATTGTTAAATGCATAGTTAAGGGACTATTTTGAGTCTACCTCATAGTTAAGGACCGTTTATGTTATAAACTTGCGCGTGTTAGCTCATTTTAGTTTAGCTCTATAGAAAAACTTCTCTCTGAAAAAATGGCAAAATTACGCAACTCCATGAAAGGCCATAAAATTGAAATCAACCGATCGGCTAAAACAACAAATACTATTTCTTTCAATATACCCGCATCGCAGAATACTATCAATTTTGCTATTTTTGGCACTTTTTTCTATTGTGATTTTGCTTTTCTTTTATTGTTAGTTGCGATTGTTAATTTGATCCTTCTTAATGTTAGTTTTAGCTTCCAGAGTAATCTGGATCCGTCTCTTTTGGATTGCATCGGCAATGAAAAGTACTTGTAGTTTGTCCTTCGAATTACGATAATTTCACTACTTCGCAAATTAAGTAGAATTACTATTTTCTGATCGCTAAGTCCTTCGTAGGGGTGTTCACGGGTTGGTTAAAAACCATCCAAACTGCGAACCGAACCAAACCAATTAAATAAACCGATAGTTGTTCGATTTTGGTTTGGTTTGGGTTTGAATTAAAAAAACCGACAATATTTAACAAACCGAAGAGAAAACCGAACCAAACCGACCAAATAATAAACACAATTTTTATAATTACTAGTAAGTGATATCAATGAAAAAAATAGTAGACCTTATGAGGAACACTGGTTTTAAAGCATTTTGTTATTTTTCTTAAGGTGAGATATATGATTGTATGTCATCACTAGATACATAATTTAGAATGTTTCATTTTTCTGATTTTCGTTTATATATATTATTATTTTATTAAAATACAAAAGGTTAGATAAATAAAATTAAAATTAAATAGATCAATGAAAGAAGAATTGAAAGAGAATTAACTTTGATGGATCTTATACTTGTATTAATTAACTATATATATGTCTTGTTCTAATAAAAAAAGTTCATGCAATTTCTAGAGTATATTACGATAATAGTAGAGCAAAAAACCATAAATCAAATAGCAATATATTAATCTTGATAATTTTTTCATCAATTTTTTTTTTTTTTTATCTCTATTAGGCTAATGAACTTTACACCTTAAGCCCATTTCTTAAAAGAAATTCATAAATCCAAACTCGTTTATTTAAATAAACAACTATGAGATTTATCTAAATAAAGTTGTACTTATAAATTTTATTCACTTGATTAAAGCTTATAGATCTTAAGACATTTTCTCCATATTCCAAGAAATAGCTCCCGCAATAAAAGAGTTATAACTGATACTAAGTTGAAAAGGGATGGAAAAGTCTTTTCCAATCTTAGGGAAAAAAATGGAAGAGAAAAAAACATTAAGTTTCTTAAAAACTGAAAAACGATGCAAACCGAATTAAACTGATAACAACCAAACCAATGGATATGTATTATGTTTGGTTTGGTTTGATTTTAATAATTAAAAAATCGACTAAATTGGTTGAGTTTTGGTTCTAACCAAAAACTGACCCATGAACACCCATAGTCCTTCGAATTACGGTAATTTCGCTGCTTTGAAAATTAAGTAGAATTACGTATTTTCTGATCGTGCTAAGTCTTTCATTTCGCTGCTTTGAAATAATTAGAATTACATATTTTCTGATCGCTAAACTCGAATTGTTATTTGATTTAGAATGCACAGAGCATAATTTTACTTCAAATTTCAGAGCTTGAACTGATGTTTCC
Source organism: Lycium ferocissimum (assembly GCF_029784015.1). Classification (NCBI taxonomy): domain Eukaryota; kingdom Viridiplantae; phylum Streptophyta; class Magnoliopsida; order Solanales; family Solanaceae; genus Lycium; species Lycium ferocissimum. The sequence continues at coordinate 30,252,447 of NC_081349.1, read as the reverse complement.
ACTAGGTGAATTTTGGCCTGCGATTCTTCATTTTTTTTTTTTGTCTTATGAAAGAGATAGAACAATTCATTTGAGTTTTGTTTGCTTATATTGAAAATTAGTTCAATAAGTATAGTTTCTATCTAAAGTAGTTCTCATTGTTGACGTTTTTTTTTGCTTCTTAAGTCACCAGCATCTGATGAAAAATAAAAGAAAAAAAGAGAACTAACATAAGGACCAGTTAATGTTGCCTATTGATAGTGAATAGAACTAGATACTTAAATGAATAGAAGACATGCATTGCACAGAGAGAAGATGTGGACACACATTAGGATTTACAAAGCAATAATGTGCTCAAGAATTTTGAATTTTAATTGATTTTCAATTTAGAATATTCAAGCCAATGTATAATACATTTCTCCAGCCTCTGATTAAGTTAATAGTAACTAATGGAGAAAATTCGGATTATCTATATTTCACTTTTTTTCCTGATTGGCTGCGGCTAATCTGTTCATCTCATTTCACAGTTGCTGAAGATCCATCACAACATATTGACGAATGCATCAAATATGCCCGAAAGACACTCGCTCTGCGCAACATGGATGGACGTTGTTTTTGTAAGGCTCTGAATAGAATCTAGATAGAAGAGAAATTGCTCTAATCACTGATATTATGTCATAAATGTCATAAACATTCTGTGCTTTTAGAATTGCCACATGTTTATCAAGTGTATGTTATACTTGTGAAATCATTCAAATTCTACTTGCCACATTCTAAGTGTAGTTAGATCTTTAACTGGTGTCTGTACATAGTTTTTTTTAGCTATCATAAACATTTTGGTAAATCTAATTTTCAAGTAACTCAATGAGCTTTTTCATCTGGTTGGTAGATGCCTTAGGAAGTGCATATCTCACTTCCTTTCAGCTGACCGGAGGATGGAATCACAATAATGTTCTACTGTCATTAGAAGCATACGTGAAAGCAGTAAGTAGTTCTTACGGTCTTGTCCCTGTATAGTTATTTTAACGTGATATTTAGATGTACAGTATTAGCTTCCCACGAGCCTTGTAAGACTCGTCTTTTAGATATTTCGAAGTGCCTTATGATTCTACCCTATTTCAGGAGAAAATTGATGCAACGAAGTCACACCCCCACCCGCAATACAACAGTGCCATTGTAAGTTTCTTTAAAAAACTGATTTACTTATGAACTGCTCTATCATATAGGATCTTTCAAAACACAAGCTTCTCAGTTGTTGCTAATTAGCGCCTCACATTTTTATGATCATGTTATTAAAAAATCAGAGTTGGAATAACTAAAAAGAAAGTAAAAGCATAGACAAGAGACCATGTATCAAGTTGTACGCTGCATCGTGCAGTAAGGAAGGGATATCAGTTTGCAACTTTTTGGTTTTTCTAAGTGTACTTTTCACAGTTTCCATCGACTTCTTGTGTGATCATAGATACACCTTCCTTGATCATCTTAAAGTTGCAGAGAATGCCTCTAAATAAGGTTGGCTCCCTCGGGATTTGAAAATCATTAGGATCTATGTTGATATATAAAGATCCAAAGCAATGGAACCATTCAAGACGAAGACACTGGAAACTTCAAGGATAAGACAAAAGTTGGTAAACTAGAAGGAAAAAGACATGATTCGAATTCTTTCATGAAATAGGAAATTCTTCCACAGGAAGTACTTTGCACAACACATGAGGCTACTGTTGGCATGAGTTGTCAATTCTGATTTTGTGGAGAGATTATAGGAGCTGATTAAGTAGATTCCTTGTTTGTACATATTACTTTTTCTTAGCCTTAGATTTGGGTATAGCCATATATAGCTTCATAATGTCTTTCTTCTGTACTATATGTATTAGTTCTCTGTCTTGTAATCTAGATATGAAATAAGTAGAAAACTTTTCAACATGGTATCGGAGCGCCATTCTAAGACCTCTGTCATAAATAAATCTTGATTTTTTTCCCCTCCCTCTCTTCCAGAATATACCAGGAACTATGTCGGAACCGATTGGTGACGACAATCATACTAACTCCATTAAAAATTCCTCCACCACCACTCCCCCCAACCCCCATCCCACCCCACCCCTCCTCTTCTCCTCCACGCCCCCGCCCCCTGCCTCCACGCTTCCTCATCTTCCTCTTCTCTTCCACGCCCCCCCCTCCCCCCCCCCCTCCTTCTTCATCATCTTCCTCTTCTCCTCCACGCCCCCCCTCCCTGCCCCTGCCATTACTGCCGCCCCCCGCCCCCCTCTTCCTCTTCTCCTCCACGCCCCCCTCACTGCCGCCCTCCACATCACCCCACTCCCTCTTCTCCTCCACCTTCACGCCACCCCCACCCCGACGCCCCACACCCTTCTTCTTCTTCATTTCAAATTCACAAACAATGAAGAAGAAGAGTAGCAAATGCTCCCTCCGTTCAGTAGCAGCAGTAGTAGTAGTAGTAAAATTAATACTCCCTCCGTTCAAATTCATTTGTCCACAAATGCAAAAAGATTCCATCTTTTTTACTCAATATCATATTCTGGCGATTAATTGAAGTGAAACTGGTGGCGGATTGGTGGTTCCGTGAGATGGGGTGACGGTGATCAGAAGATATAATTATTGGAGGATTTTAATAGTTAATTAGAGATTAATTAGTGTAAATATAATTAATAAAAAGAAAATCAAATGAATAAAGAAAAGGTAATGAATATAAAATTAAAATTTAGGAAATTTTTAAGGTGGCGCGGGACATTCTGACAAAATTACACAATGTGAAAAATTTAACATGAGAGTGTATTGCGAGATGACTTGCTCCTATCACAGAACGGGTTCGGTTAAATGATGTTTAGCTTGTTTAAAAATAAATTCACTTTTTAAATATTCAGGTGTATAATAGATCGCCTGTATAGTTAAAAATGATATCGATATTTGATTATAGTTTAGGAGTCAATCTATGTCTTTTGGCTTGAATTGAATAATGAATTGTGAATGAGTTCACAAAAGAAGCAGATGAAGGGTGATTTCTTGGGACGATTAGCTGACTACGTTTGACTTTTCATTTGGGGTGATTTCTTGGGGCAGTTAGCTGACTACGTTTGACTTTTCATTTTTACTTTACTTTTAGTATTCTTAATAGACGATAACAGAGGAGCGTCCCGATTATCTAAAAGGCTTGCACATTAAGTGGGACCCGCCAAATCCATAAGTTCAAATCCAAATATTTTACTTTACTTTACTATTGTGCTTTGTCAAAGTGTGCGTCCCGCCCCAAGTTTCCTGCGCCACATTGAATAGCTTTCTGAACAGTTTTGTAACCTCTGTATATTATCTCACCAACTTTTTACACTCCCTCCGTCTCAAAATATCTATCGTCCTTACTAAAAATACTGATCTCAAAATATTTATAATTTTATTAATCAAGATAAAATTAAGTAGCTTTTTTTTATTTTACCTGATATTAATTAGTAATATTTAAGAGGTTTTTCATCATTGATGGAGTAAATATTTATCTGAGGAGAAATTACATGAAGAAATTTGTTAAGGGTAAAATAGTCAAAATACGACCGTTATAAATGCTTTCTTAATGGGCGTGTAAATGAAAAATGCGACAAATATTTTGAGATGGAGGGAGTACTGAATAGTACTATTGGCTAAGGATTGATTCACTTAAAAACAATTTGTTCTATATTTATAATTAAGAAATATATAATTAAAATAAAATAGTACTAGAATATACTAAACAAATATTATTTAAAAGTAGTTAAATTGAAGTTTTCATATTCAAGGAACGTCAACGGAAACATTTTTTCCTTTGATTTTCTATTACAATTTACAAAGTCATATCACATAATTTTAAAAAAAAAAATTAATGTGAGATTGCATTGAATGATTAAAAAAATTTCATGGGCATAACCTTCGCGTTGCTTCGCATAGTTGAAATATGATCGTTTTTATACTTAATTTTATACTACTTGTTTAATATAAGGTATGGTTTAATCACATATCATTACAGTTGAGCAAAGAACAAAGTTTCGACACAGAAAGAAACGAATAGTCTTTTTTTTATTCTCATTTGTTAATCCATCTTTCAACCATTTTCCCTGATGGTTCTTGGTTCTTTAGAAGGCTGTTTGTTTTTAGTAGCAAAACAAGGAAGATAGTATAAAAAAGGAGAATATTTCAATTTGTGTTCTGGTGATTCTCAAGGATAATAATGGGTTATGGTAAGGGTCGGGTTTTGATAAATGAGCTGAAATGTTATGTGTGTCAATGCCCTTCACGCGCCCTTTTATTGGTGGGACCTGATGGTCCGTTAGGTTGAAAGCGAAAAATGATCCAAATGTATAACGATAAGGGTATTTATGGCTAATATCTTAAACGAAGGTATATTTAGCAGACTTTTTTGAAAGCACAAGGGTGAATATGACCCTTTTCCGATTCGAAAATGGGTCTCTCACCCAAATTTTCTCTTATATGCCTAGACCCTGCTAGTCTAGTCTAGTACCCAAAGTTGAAAGATTCTTTCTTTCACTACTCTCTAATCTCTGTTCCAGAGCAGTTTAATCCTTTGAAAAACAGAAATGAATTAAAACCCCATATAGAACAACAGTTTTACACTTGAATTTGATGTCTATTATTCATCCAGCTGGTACCACATGGCACTTTCACCTACTTCTATTGTATTGGTACGCCCCCTTTCGCCTTTTCTATCTAATGGGTGATCTTTTTTACCTTTTCCAGTGTTCAAGTGAGAAGTGCGTTAATATTTGAAGCTCAGAGAGGATATAGGAACTATGTGAGTGAGAATACGAGGTACTGATATTGATATTTTTATAGCTATATTAATTCTCCCTGATCGAGTCTCTCCTTTTTTTTTTTGTTTAACTTGAATACTAATATTTAACCCCTCTAATGTCATGCAGGTTTAACAATTTTCTTTCTTCCAAGATGTCAACAGTATTTTCTAGGTCAGAAGCATAAGCTTGCGGAAAAGCTGTTGAAGGATAGGTCTAAGTTTGTAAATAAGGTTACATCTTGTTTGTCAGTGAATCTGTCTATATTCTTGATGAATGGGAAATATTTATTGTATTTTCCTTTTAGTTACTCCCCAGCCTCGCCTCCTCTTCAAGGCGGTTTCTTATCCTTCTGTCTCGTTTTCTTTTTGTCGATGATTTACGATTAATGCTATCTGACAAATGATTGAATGTGGGGCAAAGCTTACAGTAAAGAGGAAGCGTTAAGGCTTTATTAAAAGAAAACAATCAGTAGAATGAGAAAACAAGTGTAGAAGACAAGGCAAGCATAATAACTTGTTCAACCCATGTCACTTGGAATTACATAAATGAATAGTCTTTGGCATTCGGTATTGCAATCTTCCCTCACAATGGATGCAATATATTTCAAGATACACTATCTATTGGGAAGTCTTATTAAATGCTTACATACCGTCTTTTTTTATTGTTAGTTGGGTGAAAGGGAAAGGGTTAGCAGGAGAGGATATATAACAGGAGCAGGGGCTAGTTGTCTCCACTACTTAGAATGGATACAACTTTTGCAGCCCTTTGATTGTGGATCACAAATAGGGTCGATAACTTACATTTCCCAAATGAAGTTGAAAAGTCTAGAGATAAACCTTCCCCACAGGGTACTGAAATCAACGGTTCCCCATCCTGGTTTTCTTTTTTGATCCTTGAACCAAACATAGTGTTTGGTTTGAATGTAAAACTTATACCTTTAACAATTATATTTGCTTTCCCCGGGAAATACTACATGATATGATCTTGGGCAAAGATAAGCATATAGAGGGATATACTTGCTCCAGCTTTTAACAAAAATAAAGCGTCGTGCATAGACTAGAGAAAAAAAAAAAGAAAAGAAAAAGAAAGACATGAACATATACTAGAGGGGTGGGAAAATGGGTAGCATATCATTTAGACCCATAAACAGCGGATACTTCTTCGGTTACTTTGGCATTACTGAGAAATATGCTTGTGATGTTCCTATAATCATTTGCTTTATTTGACTGGCCTTTGTCCTTAAGTTAATTAAACTAGATGAGGGATGGTAGATGGTCATAACTGTGGTCTTTGATGGATGGTAGATGCATTCATGTTCAGCCTTTTTCCTTCTGTTATACTTCTTAGAAGCAGAGGCAGACTTCTCAGAGTGGAAGTGGGAGATGTTACCAACTATCCCAAATGGGTAGATGTATTTTTCTGCTGGTTTTTAAATTTAGATGAACCACACGAAGTACTCATACCCGTGTCGAACTCATTCGATACAAGTATGTCAAGGAAAGTGAAGGATCTATGTAGATTTCCCACTTCTGCTTATTGTAAAATGAAGATTCTGCATCAATTTCTTTCACACTGCAGCAAGTACTTGTACTAAAAGATCAGCATCAGATGCTGATTTTACTTGGTGATATTTTGAATTCATCCATCACTTGATGAAGAAGTATAATAGCATTTGCACAATTATTCTCTATAACCTGTGTCTAGTTTTCTGCCAACACGACACATTTCTGTTCTCGTGAATGCCTAGTAATTTTTTGAAAATATCGCTGACTGGTTTCTTCTGCGATTTACCAACTATGAAAATGAGATCGACTTAGCAACTGGTGAAGCAGAGGCAGATTTCTCAGAGGGAAGTGGGCAAGACTAGAAGAAATAATTAAGCAGGTATTTTCCAAAGTGGCTAGCCAGTTTTATACTTTATACATATTTATGTATGTCAAAAAGCTAACTTGGAGCTTTGTGGTCCTAAAAAATGACAGGTTGTAGACTACAAGAGGCCAACTTATGAGGAAGTTGTTAAGAGTTTCCAGCCTTACCTAAATGATGGAAGCAAAGCTTCTAAATGCCAATCAACGAATTAGTGAATTCTGTGCATGTTGTTCGCATATAGTCCTCATTCGTCATACAGGTTACTTGTTATTGGGATGCAGAACTTCCTTAGGTTCCTTGTACATGATATTGTCTGCTAAGATCTGCAAATATAGGCTGGTGATCTGATTGTAATAAGATACTTCCTTCTGAATGTTGATTGATTTTGTCTGAAAAAAGGGTAGATGTGATCGAGTAGCCGAACTATACTTTAACAGTGAAAGACCAAATTTGTTAATCCCATTTAGCTTGATAAGCTGCTTGATCGCTATATATAGGTGTTTAGCCACATCTTTTTGGTTCCTCGGGATTTCTTCAGGTGTAGAAGCTGTACTAAATCCAACACCAATGGGATTAATTATCTAGAAAAGTTGGCAGAAATCCTATTTCAAGATCCACGATTAGGCTTGAGCTGGGACATGTTCGACATTTTGGCTGAACTTTGTAAATTTCTCACTAGTATATATTCGGTGTGATCAAGGTTTGAAAACTGTGCATTTGTGGTTTTATAGATACGTATACATTGCTAGTGGGTATTTAAGACTAACTATTTTAAAAAGGATAATTAGTCGGAGTAGTAGTTTTGGTCCCTCGGGTCCTTGAGGTGTGTTTTTGGTCCCTTGGGTTGTACGGGCTAGCTGGGACGTAATTGGTAAAGCTATATATGCTCTGGTTCTGTCATTCTATGATGGTCATATTCTCCCTAAATCAAATTTGGTCTTGTTACCCATTAGCCAATCCCGTTCACAAAATTGTGGAAAATTAAAGTACCTACAGATGATGAGATTTGGCGAATGGGTTCTTCTTTCCCATCGAGATGTAGGTGTTGTACTATTTCGCATCAAGAAACTGCCCAACGCTTGTTTCTTACTAGTGAATTTGCGGTGGGAGTGCGGCGGAATTTTGGTTTGGCAGCTGGAAATTATGTACAGCTTCGACAAGTAATTGAAAAAAATGGTGGGTTGCTCCTTGTTGAAGCCGTTATTTCAAGCAATGTTATTGTAAATATGCATGCGTTGAGCTGGTTTCAGCCAAGAGCTTTTCCATGGTCGAATATCCTGCTTTTTGCACAACTTAAGTAGTCTATCTAGTGGTGTTGAATATACAATCAACTTTAGCCAAATTTTGTGCTTAAAGTTGGTTATAAGAATTAAGATTGTTTTATCTTTTTTTACTACTCGGTTTCTTTTTGTTTGGTTATTTATGTATTTCCCGCTAAGCTTGCGAATTGTTTAACTAATACTTAAGGTAAAAGGCTCGGTTTGCCTTTGGACAATGAGAAATAACCCATATTTACCCTTGAATCTCGAAATATGATCCAAATTTTACTTTTCTCATCTATCGTCGTTCATCCCTCTAAATCTATGACCACTATAACAATCGATCTCTGCTCAAAAAATACCACCAAAAGATAATTGCTATTGCATAAAATTACACGAATGACTAGAGAAACAGATACAGTGAATTTGTGAAACCGTGTGTTCATAGTTTTTCTTTCGCTTTATAGTACTACCTTGATTCACGATTTCTACTGATAATCTTCCCAAATTGTTTTGAAAACACCACTTCACGGCCAAGAGATTTGCATATACATTTGTTTGGACCCCCCTATATATGTATTTAGTCTTGCCAAGATCGATAATCTTTAGTTTCAACATCAATTTGTACTCATCGCGACATCAAACTGGATTATTCATGGAGTAATTAAGAAGAGTGTCAATTATAAACAATTTAACAACACTTGACTTTTTTGTTAATATTCATTAAGTAAGAAGTAGTGTCAATTATAAACACTCAAGGAAACACACCAATATAAATAAGGCAAAGTAAGTTTCAGCCATCAAATTAGGTTACAAAGCTACGTAAGACCATAAGGCAGATGGAGCAAATTAAAACACATATATAACATGAGTATTAACTTGGACCGAACTTAACAGTTCATGAGTCTAATTTGAACATCCAAAACTTGAATGACATATATAAACATGGAATCAATACTAAAGTTCAACCGGAAGTCGTGGTTGAAACCACAATGGCGGGTTAGGAAAAGGTCGTTTGATCCTTCCTTCTTGCATACAGTAAATACCTGATTGGCGATACATGGCTAGCAATTTCATGGAGAGAGCCGGCACAGTAAAATAGATGCAATTTGCTTGGCATTCATTGCCACTTCTTGCAGGAACTGAGAAGGAATTGCCATTTGGTGACACAAATAGTGTTTGATTGCCCAAACTAGTGATAAATTCAAACTCTTTACTGTTTGTAGAAACCTTCATATCGCTCGAACATTAATTTACTAGTATGATAGATTTTGAGATCATGCTCATTGCCATTCTCATCGTCATGTTCAAAAAGTGGATATGTTTTCTCCCAAATGATAAGCAGCTCTCCCGTGATTGATTTAGCCAAATAGACGCCACTACCACTAGGCCGATAATGATGACCGCTTTTGTATTTTTCTATATTGATTAATTTAATCTTCACCTCGCAACAACGAGTCTTGAGAACGACAACATGATTGATTTCGTCACTAATCCACATGTCCTTTAAAGTGTTAAAAATGTTATCGACGTCGCATGAAACAAATGTGTATAACACACCATTGTGAAATAACATGGTTTCATAGAAGATTCCTCTGTAAGCATCAAATATTTCCCACGATCTCTCTTCTTCTGTAACTCCAATGTCACAATTACAGAATGCCAAGATTTCTCCATGATTCGACACGTCCATAAAAGTCGCGAGCACTATGAGATTTACGATCGAATCATCCAAGATTGAAAATACGTGAACCATATTGACCATTAATACGGTTGGGATTCTATTGTGCTCAAAATATAGGAAGGATGTTAATGTGGTCAATGGTGAAGTTTGACATCGATTTCGGAAATAGGGTCGAAAAGGAACATGTCGGGGTTATGGCTAGGTCGACGGCACAAGAACCAACCAACCATTAGAAGTGGCACAACGAGAATGTGGCACGCCAGGCTACTTTAGGGTATTTATTCAAGATATGATTAGGCGGTTTAAAAGAATAAAAACGGCTATCCGACAAGCTATAAGTTGAATCTTTGTATGATCGTTATACGCCTGATCTTTGAAATTTCCCATGCCAAAAGCCAAGGGGCTTCAAGATCATGTGACAGCTTATGATGAGCAAGCATTGATCTCCATGACTTGCAAGCAGCAGTCATGCCGTGCGTAGTCACCGATGCTTATTTTTTTCACTATCATCCCCATGATTTCTTTCAGGATGTCTTCTTGCCATTTCTTCTTTAAGGGCCATTAAAGTGTGTAGTAATAAAAGTAGATAAATTCCCTTGTTTCCACAATCAAAAAATCCCTTCCATGAAGAGATAGATCTCTTGGTATGTAAAAACCCTTGCAGTTAGGCTAGTACCAGGGTTTTAAGAGGAGTAAAAGCTAATAGGTTAACGGGCTAATTAATACTCCTTATGGCTGAACCCGACACTTTCAAACCCTAGGCGTACGTACTTGTGGATTTTTGTTGGACGATCAAGACCAATTAGGTATGATCTATTATAAGCAAGAAATCCCAGACGGGTAGGAATCCAAATTTGATACAAATAAGTAATTAGCTAGGAGCAGTTAAATGCCACTACACCTAGACAAACGGGGATGCTTAGCAAATGTCTAATGTTTCAATAGTGACCCTTTTATTTTTTCATACTTTGTTTCAAAAGCTCCGTAACAAAACCTCTTCATTATTTCTCCAAACCCTTATCTCTCTCAATTTAAAGATGAGTCACCTTTTCAATTGGTAAATCAACTGAGTTATTCTTAATTTTGAATTGTTTCTATAAAGTTTGGAGATTTAATTTAATTTTTTTTTTGTCTAGAAAGTTTTTGATCGGTGATTGTGGAGCAAAAGAAACTCTGATCAGCTCGTCCTTCCACCACGGATATACTAATTTTCATTTAAGGTTTTTAACTATCATACTTTACAGGTCCTACAAGAAAAATGTAAAAAATAAAACAAAATAAACATTACGGAAGGTTAGAACCCATAAAAAATGAAACAAAAAAATATATAAGAACAGTTGCGGGGAGTAAAGCACACTATTCCAACCGCCTTGCAAATGGTTACAACGGTTTCTTTTAGAAGCCCCACAATTTGATTGCGGCGCAAGTTATTGTGGGGGTTTCAGGCTAACTGCAACAACAAATTGCGGGGTTTTAACCACCGCTAATTCAAATTTTAAACC
>NC_081349.1:29664025-29888360 GCF_029784015.1 Lycium ferocissimum | reverse complement strand
AAACATACTTATGCCCAGCTAATATGAAAGAGACGTCAAACATAAATAACATTCCATTCTATATTAAACTATTAAAATATCTCGGAGCATACACATTTGTATCAATGTGCCTTCTCGCTAAACTAATATGTGGAATAATAGTAAACACGACCTAATCGTGTCCAATCATTATTGAGCATACGCAAACTATACTTAAGTGCTATAAGCTGAATACATATGGCTAATCAAAACAAAACATAAAATGAACCACTACGGAACAAACTGAAGGTAAGCACATACACATCATTAGCAAATTACAAACTAATATACAGAACTAATCAAATGAAGACCAAATAAGCAATATGGACAAACACGCATGATTAATCCAAATTGATATATACCATAGAACTCAACAACTACGGAACTAGACACGGGATTAATCTAAGCTTAAACATCGTAATACAACTAAAACAAACACAAACAGGAACTAAATCATAACTGATCAAACGAATCACATAAGTAGTTTAAATACTCAAACATTTACTAAAAAATAACTAATGGAAGGTGTATTACCTTCTTCGGGTGCAGCGAAGTGAGGCTACGAATCTCCGATCTACCTCGAAAACTACCAAATCCGAGCTTGCGATGCTCGGATTCAAAGCGACACCAAGACAAACGAAAACCAAAAAAATGACTTAGGATTTTGACTCGATATTCGGGAATAAAGCTGATGCACTAGTATTGCTTAGGGGATTTTGCGGCTAAAGACTTAGTTTTTGAGGAATTTTCATCAATCCAAAAAAATCTCTTCCTTTACCGATTCAATTCACCACTATTTATAGGGTTTTTTCATTCGATTTTTTAAGAAAAGAGAAAGGAAGTGCGGTGGGTGAAAAGGAGAGAGGAGCGGGGAAGAGCGGCGGTGGTGGGGCGTGGCGGTGAGTGGAGATGATGATGAAGAAGAGAAGGGAGCGGAAGAGAGAGGAAGAGAGGAGAGAGAGAGAATGGTATGTGCGGCTGAAAATGTAAAAGAAACCTAAGGTTTCATTTGTTTAGCAAGTTGGGCCGGGTCGGGTCGGATTTAAGGGATAATGGGCTGGGCGGATGAAAAAATATGGACTGGGTATTAAAAATTGGGCTGGGTATTAAAATGGGGCTGATGAATAAAATGTAGGCTGAGTAGTGAATTAAGATGATATGGGCTGGTCCGAAAATGTTCATAAATTGATTGGAACAGATGGGCTAAAATATATTTTCTTCTTGTGCTATTTTGGGCTTCTAAATTTGCATAAATGACCCCCGTGTGCCAAAATACAAAGATATGTATTTATTAGTGCTCAGATAAAATAAAATGATGTCGTAATAGCCGTGCGATAATATATTTGAAATCAAATAGTAAATAAACACTATTATTTAATTGCGCGAGAATAAATGCGAGGCGTGCGCATAAGCCGGTAAAAATGCTGAAACGATAAAAACGCGACTTATAATAATACTGGTAATAATAATAATAATAATAACAATAATGATAGTAGCAGTAATGGCAACGAAACGCCGGTATTAATAAGAGGCTGATAATTATAGTAAAATATAAAAAGTTACTAAAAATATTAGAAGCGTAAAAATGGGGTATTTTGAAGGAAAGGTGGGACAAAATCGGGTGTCAACAATATTGTCAAGTGTTTTGGATATACAGGGCATTCATCTGATCGACATAAGAGTTCGATCCAAATATGTTATCTCTTTCCATGAAGGATTACTGTCAAACCATGTTATTATACATGACAGTCAAACCATAGAATGATAACATCGATAGATTATGAAGCCAATGAGAATGTTTATGTGACTTTAATAATATTATATGGTGATGATGCAACTCTATGTAAGGAGTGAAGATGTAGATTATCAGCCAGGTCGTTTGACAGATCTGATCACAAACATATTACCAACCTCAAGATATGATAAGTTGGTATATATAAGATCGGAGTACATCATCTTCAAGAATTATGTGATACTTTAATCAAGGGGAGCAAATACACGCTGTACTCTTTTTCCCTTGACCAAGGTTTTGTCCCATTTGGGTTTTCCTGATAAGGTTTTAATGAGGCAGCTATCAAAGCGAACTACTAGATATGTGTACTCTTTTTCCTTCATTAGGACTTTTTCCCACAGGATTTTTCTTAATAAGGTTTTAATGGTACATTATCTATCTATTAATGGACGTTCGGGGAGTGTTGTAAATAATATTTAATAGTGAATGTCCATGTATCATTCAAACATTTAGTGATCGATCGCGTAAGTTATCTTTTAGTTAGTGATCACCAAAGTAAAGTTATCTTTAGTTAGTGATCACCAAATGTATTACTAAATTAGTTTTTTTATAAATAGGACCACTCATGTCCTATGGAAGATATACATAAGAGAAAGGAATCATATCTGTCTTCAAGTCTCTTTCATATATATGTTCTCTTGCATTTTAATTTTATTATTTTATAACAATCTCACTTTTTTGCTCTTTGAAGATTCATTTGAAATGACTAGCTGGGTTGAAAATGTGTCATTTTCTTTACTATGAAAACATGTCATTTTAAATTCCAAAAAAATTGAAATCTCCTCATAAGTTCATCCCAAATAATTTAGATTACGAATTACGCTCATTGTTGTTCAAAAGAGTTCAGAAATAGCAAATTTAACCTTAAAAAAACAAAATTTTCTAACTTTTACCTCTACCCTTTCTACTTATAGAAGATTTATAAGGCTCCACCTAACACATGGACTTAATATTTGCATATACAATTCCTTTTCACTGATATTCGTCTTCAATTTCCAAATAAATTTGTAAATCAGGGGCGGATGTAACTTTTTTGATGGTTATAGCAGAATACTTTTCAAAATGCATTTTCCTTTATAACTCGCACCAATTATCATGAAGAAATAGTGTATCCATTTGATATTTCGTAACCACTAACTCAAATCATTTTTTTGAAAAACTAAAGATTACTTGCGTGCATATATACTTTCATTTAATTGAATTTAGATTTTCGTATGCCCCATTGCTAGTCTTTTTTTCCTTTTTCTTTTTCGGGGAGGGGGGAAGTAAATGAAACAAGAAAGGAAAAATTAGAATCAATTAGATTCTTTGAGGTTAGTTGTGACTGTACTTTTTGGTTGACGAGGTTTAAGTTAGTTTTATGGCTCATTTGGTAAAACCTTAAATTGAAAGCAACAACTATAAGCATAAAACATTAATTAGGTATGCTTTAAGCAAGTCTAGCGTTTTTTTTTTTTTTTTTTTTTTTAGGGACAAAGATGTGTCGGTCAAATTCGATAAATAATATTATACTTTTGGCACCACAACAACAACATCAAATAAAAATAATAACACCAATTACAACATGAATTATATAATAATATTAACGGTTGTATTGTAACAAAAGTTACCTTGTGAATTCTGCCACAAAAAAAAAAAAAAGAAACATAAACGAAGTGTGTAGAAGCTGAGACTAAATTGTAACACAACGCGTATGCAAAATGGAACTTTCCTTTTTGGTTTTTGCGTACAAAAATTGGTCAGACAATTCCTAATTATTCCTAGTGGTAGAGTAACTAGAGTTGTTAAAATGATAGCATGTACTTAGAATATTTTTCATGTACCCTAAACTTACGTTAGTAAACAATACACAACGTTTAACATAAAATGATTGTCGGTTGGCCAACAAATTAGACGTACCATCTAACGATACAACGTTGATAGCTGCATTTATTTTAATTTCATTTTTTCATTTATTTCATAAGCTCACCTGCCCAGTACCTCCTGCAACCAAACCAACAAAAAAAAAAAGATTATATGAATTTGTTGGTGTTCTTCCCTATAGCAAACGTAACAAGAAAATAACTTTTCGTACATAAGTTTCGTTTCTCAAACTTATAGAAAAAAAGAAAAAAAAGTTCCATAGTCGACAAAATAGATGAGAAATCCAAATAAACGACAATCATCATGATCTAAGAATATTTCGATTAAATAGTGATTTTATGATTACTAAGTTGCATGACGTTAGGAAAATCGTTTAAGAGGATTTATTTATAGTTATGTTCACGTATCACCTAGTTCTCTCCATCTTGTTACGATCTTAGCATATTCGGAAGCTCAAAATTATTTTATTAGTTATCTCGATAGTATTATTTTATTTTTTCAAAAAATAAAAATAAAATGTCTTGGTGACTAAGCTTCTATCCATTGAATTGTCAAATATCGACAACATAGTAATATGTGTTGTTTGTGTTTTAAAGTTCCCTTGTCTTGCCCGTAATTAAAGCTGTCTATTGTGATTTAATAATTCAAAGTTTTATTTAAGCTTGTAAACCTAAGCAAACGATATTGACGAGTGAAGACATGTGGCGGGCGGACTAGAAAAAGTTGGTCAAGGATTAATATAATCTACCTTTTTATTCTTTATGCTTTTGTAAATTTGCACAGTAAAGGGTGGCGTGCAAAATAATTTACATAATTATTTATAACTGAAACGAAATTGCATTTAGCTATTTCAAAAGCATTAACTGCGACGTAGAATAAATTTTGACTAACTAGCTATAGGAAGTCACGTTATATCGGTAGTGTAATCTTTTTACGTTATTACCGTATATAACTTAAATCTAAATTACAATTATCTCATAATAAACAAGTCTTCATTAAGTAATATAGTCACAGACTCACATCTATGCACCGGTGAACCATTATACGACACCTATAATGTTCTTTATTAAGTACTGTACTTGTTTTCTATCATATAGCAAAGGTGTTCGGTTTTATCAAACTTCGATTTTACTATTTCGGGTTCGATTTTTTGAAGGTGGACACCGAACACCGAACCAAACTAGTTCGGTTCGGTTCGGTTCTTTCGGTTTCGGTTTTTTAAAGTTCGGTTCGGTTCGGTTTCGGTTTTTTCAATTCGTTTTTTTTTATATAATATTAGAAGCGATTCCATTGACACTAATTCATATTCTCAAAAACAATAAAACATAAAACTGATAAATTGAAATCAAAATCAAACAAACAGGATACACAAGAACAGAAAACTATAATCCTGATATAGGATTACTAGGTGTTATATACATACCGTAAGAATAATTAAAAAAACACATAAAGGGCATGCATTAATCCTAAAGATACATCCTAGTTACCTTTCTTTGTTAAGGATATTTGATTTTCTCAATTGAAGTGGAAAATTAGGGATACAAATGCAAAAGAGGACTTATTACAATTAGGTTTTTTTTGCTTTAAACTTAATGGGTCTGAACTATTTTAATTTTTTTTTGGGTAATGTATTAAATTTCGGTGCGCGTTCGATTTTTCGGTTCGGCTATTTCGGTTTCGGTTTTTTACGGTGGACACCAAACACCGAACCGAACTAGTTCGGTTCGGTTTGTTAAAGTTTCGGTTCGGTTCGGTTCGGTTCGGTTTTTTCGATTTTCGGTATTTATGCCCAGCCCTACTATCATAGGTTAAATCTCCAAAAGGTCCAAGAATTATACAACAGTTTGGATCCAATACGAAACTAGATGGAGAGAAAAAGTGAAAAACAAAAGCAAAAATACTACTTAAGTGATTTTTGTTATATGTACAATAGATATCTGTGAAATTAGTCGAGGCACGAACAAACTAGTTCAAATGCCTCACTCTTTTACTTTTCAAGAAGCTTGAATTTAATTCCTAGTCTCTATCTGGTGGTTGACAAATATTTTTTTGTACAACTGTTTGATAATGATAAGACTGTTAATTCAACATATCGGAATTTGCATGTCATGAAGCCCATTAAAGAGATAAGTGCTCGCTATCATAGATTCCGACATACTACTAGGTAGGGGTGTACAAAGTAAACCGACAAACCGCACCAAACCGATAAACCGAGTCAAACCGAGAAAAAAACCCGACTAGTGGTTTGGTTTGACTTGGTTTGGTGTTGGAAAAAAAAACCCGACATAATTGGTTTGGTTTGGTTTTAACTAAAAAAGTCAAACCGAACCAAACCAACCCGACATTACATGTATTCAATTTTTAAAATATTTTATACATAAAAATATTTATTTGTAAAGTAATTTATAAATATTTCTTAAATTTTTTTCGTAATTTGTTTATCTATTATCATATTATTCAAGCTTGAACTTAGAATTTTGAATGTCAATAAGTTTTATATCCTATGGATGTTAGTAACTCAAATAAAGTCCAAACCAAAACTAACTCAACACTAATCCTAACAAAAGAAATTCAATTTACCACTAGAAATAACAATAATGTTGGATATCTATTCTTTAGTTTTGCATAATTGATTTAGAGAGTAAAAATACATAACTTAAGTTTTTTTTTTCTTTGTCATATAATTAATACTTATTTTAGCATGACTTAGTATTTTTAGATTATGGTCATTTTCTTTTATGGCTTGTTAATTAACAATATTTATTTTAACCGATTATATTAGCTTTTGTTGAATATTTTAATACAATATCATCACTCTTCTCACATTTTGTGTTATTTTCTTAAGAAACACCTTAATTATGTAATTGTATCTTACTAGGACTAAAGAAATAATTAAAGTAAAAGTTATATGTTTTGTATCAAGACTATTCCGAAAAAAAACCCGAAAAATCAAGAAAACCGAACAACCCGAGAAAACCGAGGTTGAAAAACCCGAATTTTATTGGTTTGGTTTGGTGTATAAATTTTAAAACCCGATGCAATTGGTTTGGTTTGGTGTTTAAAAAATCCGAACCAACCCGGTCCATGTACACCCCTACTGCTAGGACGAAATTTTCGATACAAATGTAGAAAGACCCAACACTATTTTATATTTATGTAAGATAAAGCTGGTAAAAATGAATAAATACAGTGTAACCAAAATAAAGGAAATAAAGATGTGGGCCTCCTGAGCTGAGCTGAGCTGATTGTTGGGCTTAATGCTGGGCAAATTCATCTGGGCTTCTCTTAGTCCAACAAACTCTTAAACTTCAATTGCCCAATACCCTTTTCAACTTAATTTCAAATACTACAATTTCTTTTGGGAATTTTACATAAATGACTACACTTTGGGGGTTTAAAATTTGCCATAGCTACAGTTTCAATATTTACATTTCGCAGCTACAGTTTACTCGCTGTATTCAAAAAATGGCTCGCTGTATTCATAAAACGGCCTAGTTGTATTCATGAATACAGCGAATAAAAAAAATTCAAAAATTCTTTTCACTGTATTCAAATCATATGTATTCAACTCAGCTGTATTTATGTCAAATGTATTTAACTCAGTTGTATTCATCTATAGCTAATTTTACATTGTATTCACTTTCCGTATTTAAAAATCAATGGTATTCAAACAACATAAATACAAAAAATATTGTATTCAACTTGTTGCATACAAATTTTTTTTTTTAGTGAAGGCGACGAGTAATACACAAAAAATTGAATACATAAAAAAACTAGATACACTAAAAAATAACAAAAACACTCAAAAAAACTGAATACAAAATAATAAAATGAATACAATCTAAAAAATTAACCAAAAAACTCAAAAATAATAAATACAAATGCTCTAAGATCCGAGAAAAGCGGAAAGAGAGAGGTCCGGACAAAGAACAACACAACCATAACTATTTCGAATTTTCTCTTTTCTTGAAGATTGAAGACTAGATGCGTAAAAAATTAGTAATAATTGATATCACGCGTAAAAAAAGAAATATTAGTGGGAATAATAGGAAATGGAAGAGATATAGGAAGGGAATATAGCAAATTTTACAAAGTCTAATATGGAGGGCCCATAGTTTAGAAAATAGACGAATTATATGTTTTTCATGGAAGAGAGAGCAGAAGCGAGGGAGAAGGAGGGAGGGAGAGAGAAAAATGTGAATATAAAGGTTGCTTTTTTTATTTTAACCTATTTTATATGTTTTAGTTATGGAATGTAATTGATATACACTTTTTAGTTATGAGGTGTAAATTAATTAAAGTATAGCTACTAGATAAAAATAAGGTCTAATGTTAGCTACACCATGTAGATTTCCCATTTCTTTTTTTCTTTTCAAATTTCAGATCTGTCATGTGCTATCACTTACTAAGAGTCCGTAATTAGAAGATGGCCCAAAATGACTTTAACTTGAGAAAATTACACTGTATGTTTATTGGGACAACAATGCTACCAAAACTGACTAATTTTTTTAATTCTTAAAAAAATGACCCAGACTTTTCTCTCTCTCTCAGCCTTTGTATATATATTTGTATATGTTGGTTATGTTAGTATAAGTGTCTGTATATATTTGTATATTTTAGGCTATTTTTTGTAATGAATTTTTGGGTTTTTTTTTTTACAATGTAAGTGACCAACTTGTATATTTCTGAAATTTTCCCTTTTAACTTTGAATGGTGTTTTAAATAAAGTTATCTTATTTCGAATAGTTTAGAGGTAAATTTGATTCTTTTTATATGTCTTGAAGGTGTATTAGCGGGGCAGGAGCAAAAGTGAATCACTTGACTAACGCGGAAAAATTTTGAGCAAAAACACAAAACGGAAAACAAATTTATTCTATTTAGAATAGTTTAGAGCAATATTGACTTTTTTCACTACATATATTTTGACATCTTGTTAACAGATACACGTTTTACCTTGGAATGAAATTTTATTAGTACAAATGTGGAAGGTTTTCAATTAAAAATACAACAGAGAAGATCAAGAATATGATCATGTTGAATTAATGAGTTAAAACTTAAAATAAAATTAAATTCAAAATTCATCATGGTCAGTTGAGGAGAAAGGAGGGAATTCAATCTTGGAACCACATCTTCCTCCATGTGGGAAAACTGGGCAATCAATGAAGTTTGATGCAGAAGAATCCACACACAAATATACTTGGTATACTTGATGGTTCCCCTGTGAATCCACATTGCACTCTATGAAAGGTGTGTGTCCAACTCCATCTTCAATTGCCTTTTTAATGCTTTCCACACTGTAATGTTCTCCATTCCTTGGATGAATCCCTATTTAATGAACACAAAATTAAGTTAGCAGCATGATTGATTCTAGTAAAAAACAAAAAAATTAACTTATACATACACAGAAGGTATAAGAATTTTTCACTATCAATGCATTTTAACTTGTTATAGCACCACGTGAGCTGCACTATTTTCCAGATCATAACCTATTATAAACATTACTAATCTCATATATTGTGGGGTTACTATATCTTAACGCGACCTGACCCACATATAAATTATTGTACACGCCAATGTATAGAAGTTAAAACTCTTTAAAAAAACATTATTACCATAATATTGATATAAACAAAAAGGTTTAATTTATATACTCTAACAACGTGATTTGCTTTATATTTCAGGTTATTATCATTTTTTAATTACGGTTGCTAGTTATCTTTTGGTTAATTTGATAGCAGGGAGCAGGATGGAGCTACACGTTAGGGGTTTGTATTTGTGTCAAAAAATCTATCTAAATCACCCACGAACCTAAAATTCTGAACCTGCCTCTATTTGGTAATGTGAAAATTATATTTTACTTGAGTGTAAAGAAGATGTAATGTTGACAAACAAGAATTGTAGTTGGAAAATAAACACACAGAGACCTGCATTCTTAAGGTTTTGAAGGAGGTTAGATTTGTTCTTGAAGTCGAGTGCTGTTTGAAAGTAAGCACGTTCGCCAAGACCTGAACAAGTCCCATGTTTTACCCATTCATGACTCCAAAATCTTACACCATCACTACTTGGGCAAGCAAGTGATGGCCAATTCTTTTCCATTGTGCTTATTAGATCTGATATCTGCATGACACAATTTATAATTAAGAAATAAATATTTATCTTACTGCCTGCATTTATAATTACCATTGTAAACATGGTTTTAAAAGCAAAATATTGGATTAAAAAAGACATTCATTCAACTCAAAAAGACAAAATGACCAATTAGAAATAACATTCGTAGAAGCAAAAGCCATGTCCCACCATGTCTAATCAAAGCCACAAGCCTCTCGCTAGGCAAGAATTTATATTTATAAAAGAATATATAATGGCATTTGTAAAAAAGAATTATTATTATTATTATAGTATAAATACAACGAAAGAAAAACATTGCGTCGAAGCAAAAGTATCCCAGCAAATGTACAAATCCATACCTAAAAGCAAGAACCCTGAGCAACGAAACATGGGCAGCAAAAAGTAGGAGTAACAGATTATACTTTTTGTCAAAACCAAAATAATGAGAATTCCTCTAAAAGTCAGCTGTTTATTGGTCTTTTCAGTAGAAGATGTCATTTTTCACGACTCTAGCACAAGAACCATACTACCAACTTGACAACATGCATGCATAATGTTACTGTATATGTGTAAGATAAAATATAAAGGCACTTTTGTACCTAAAGTTGAAATTATTGGCTCAGAGTTTCATTTAATTTTGGGAGGTTTCTAACCTCTTTCGTCATTAACTAGCTAAGATTTGAAGGAAATGGGAAGCTACCCTAATAGATTTTCAATCCTTTTCGTGATTAAGGATCAAGATCTATTGTGAAATGTCATCTTCGTACATGTAATTATTTGAAGTATTCTCTCCGTTTCATTTTATGTGAAGGAATTCTGAGTACAAAAGTCAAAGTGCCTATGTTTCAGTATGAATTTGCTTGAGATTCTTCGAAATTTATTTAAATAAAATTTATAAATTTAAACATTACGTGAAAAAGTACTGATGTATAAATCAATAGACTATAGAGTTTATACTCCATTCATTCCAATTTATATGATACAATTTTTTTAGTTTTTTTTAAAAAAACTGACAATCTAATTTTAAATTTAGAAATAATTTATATTTTTCATATCATCCTTAATGAGAAGCTTCTATAACCACACAAATATTATGACATGTTTAATTAAGGCCACAAGTTTAAAAGTTTTATAGCCATGCGAATGCTATGATATGTTTTAGACTATAAGTTTAAAAAATTATCATTTATTTTTTATATTATATTTCATATCGAATCTAAGTATGCTATTTAAGTAGAAACGGAGAAAATACTTCAAAAAATTTAAAAATAATATGAGAAATCGTAATCAAAGAAAAAAAGATTGATTCCTCAAATAGTAGTAGTACCAAATAAATTAATGGGACAGAGGAAGTATATACGTTAAAACAAGTCTAAAATTAATTACCTAAAAAATACTATGAGACTAGGGGTGTCTTTTATTGACTCAAGTGTCAACGATCCATACATATATCATTAATTAAAGAAATTTTCTATATATGGATATTGAAACTTAAAAAACATACTATCAGGGAAGACTTCAACAATAAAAGACCCCATTTCTGCAAGTGGACAATGAAATTGTCGTAAACCAAATACTAAAACCATTATTGCTTGTACTAACTAGCACTAGCTAGTTGAAAATGTGTACCTCAGATTCATCCAAAGAGCTTTCATGATCACAGTTTTGTGGCCATTTGCCATTTTCATAGTTTGGCCATAGACCATGGATACTGAAATCTTCATCAGGTTTTCCAGTGGTGGGATAGCAGCAACTACGCCTTGTATCACAATAAGACGCCGGCCACTGTATATCAAAAACACAAACATTAGGTGATTTGATAGTGTAAAAATTGTTATAAGCTTTAAGAATTACAGCGTATAGATCCACAATCAATAAACGAAGTTAGTTCAAAAGTTACTTTATGTCACAAGTTCGAATTTAAATTTTTGATCCTCAGCATAGGGAAGTTAGTTAAAAAATTACTTTAGGTCACAAGTTTGAATTTTTTGAATTCCCTTGTTAAAATTTCTTATTTTGCTACTGATCGATATATAGAAGCTATAAACTCCTACTACGTACAAAACATAGTTAGAGGACCTACCTGCTGAACAAAGTAGAAGAAATCAAAGTCTTGTGACGCAACACAAAGAACTAACAAACATTGTACAACAAAGAACTTGATCAACAATGATTTTTGAGGTTTCATCATTCCTCCTCTGATAAATTTTAGAATTTGCTTCAAAGCTTTAAATTCTTCTTTCTTTTAGTATGTAATATTGTTAGTTTGATAGTTGTGTCTCAATTTATAGGCAAACAAGTCACGTCGTGAAGGAATATCCTGATTAGTATATGCCAACTAATTGTGTAGCAAAATTATTTACTTACAATATTATTGCGTGTTCAGAGTACGCCCATGTGTCAATGTCCTAGTTGTCAATTTCTATCTTCATGTGCTTAAGTTTTGGGGTTACGCATTAATTAATTAGCTTCTACTACTCGATATTCATGAACAATTTAAACCTAATAAAATAGAGTGCTCTCCTAAGTTTTAAATCGATCACCCTACAAAATATAATAATAAGTAGATCTAAAAGGAATGTTTCAATGAGAAAAAAAAGAAAAACTAAACTGCTCTATTTTCTTGCTGGGAAGTTCAATTGGACGTTAAGTAAGGAGCCGTATGTATTGAGCTACGTTTGATAGTTAGCAATAGGTTTTGTTTTTTTCATCAAGCAAAAACATTTCTAATTCGTCATATAGCCATTGAACTTTACTGAAAGTAGTTCTAAAACGTTATGTGTGAAATATGAGGAGTTATTGTTCTTTTTCAATCATGCATGGACCAAGATTTATGAAAATTAACTTCCCTTACTCAAGAGATGTGATAGGATAGTTGAGATTCTTACATCTTTAATCGCAGGTTTTGAGTGGGTTTGAAAATGGAGAAATTCTTGTTAGGGGCGAATCTCCTTTAAATGAACCACTATGCGACACGGATCTGAATTAGTCGAACAAGTGGATTTCAGATAGCTAAATTGGTAATTGAAAAAAAAAAAAAAAAAACTTCCCATGATATATTCATTTATGTGGGTACACATAAGAAGGTAAGGACAACCAGGTTGACTATATAGGCTCGTCCCATGAAACTTATTCGCTTAATTAAGTGTAGTAACTTTAATGTCATAAACTTCCAAGGCTATAATTGGTAAGTACTAGTAATTGGAAAATGTGGTTTTTGTAAAGATAATCTTGAAGAAGCTTATAAGCACCTTCTTATCGTGCCATAACCTTGATTATTCTCCACTTCCTTGACATTATTGGACAAACTTAAATTATTTTACTTAATTTCTTCTCGGGACCATTTTTAAAATTTCTTCAAAAACTAGTTAATTAATTAATGGAGACAGGTTGTTGTTATATGAACAGAATAAATATAGATCAAAATTAGGTTATTAGCCCGATCCAATCCACGATTTTCGCTTTAACAATCAATGCTTGATTAATTCTGCAAATTTTCCTTTAGACTTTTAATAAGTAACAAATAGAAAGATATAGGAACACGTCACCCCTTTGGGTTAATCTATTGCTTTAATATATGTGGGAAGTATCTCGATGAGTAAACAAAAAGATCCTTCCCAATTATTGAAACTTATACCATTTCGATTACATGTAGTCAAGTCTATATACAATGTAATTATATACGTGGATTCACGTGAATTCAATAATTTTACCCACAAGCAATATATGTACTAAGATATTTTCTAAATACATATAAGAGAATATTTGACGGTGCACCCAATTATCATTGTATACAGATTAATTAGAGATCATTGTAGGAACCTTTAAACTTCAAATCCTGAATTCACATCTAGAATTAGGGTACTTGTAAAGAAAATAACATAGGTCCATAATTTAATGAAGGAGTCATTGTCATCATTGTGATGAAAAATATTTTCCATGAGAAATATTATTTTTGAGAGCCATATTTCTTAATACCAAACACACCCTAAAGGAAATGGAAGAGTAACGAAAAGGTTGCCGACCTGCAGATGCAGTGGGTCAGGAAAAAAGAAACCAGAAAAAGGAAGAAATGAAGTAAAGGAACAAAAAGCAAAATTCATATTTAAAAATGTCACCTTCATAAAGTTAATATGCATTAAACAAATTATTGGAGGTACATTTGTCTTGGAAAACTACGGGTTAGATATCAATTTTAATTGACTTCGATTGAGTCTACACTTGTACATTTTATCGACCACACAGGATTTTATCCTTTAACATTAACTTGTTTTTATGGACATGAAATTTTGACCAAAAATATATGTTAATCGACCGATGTGACAATTTGGACAATAAAAAAGTTGGGTTTTGTTTTGCTCCTCTTTATAAGTGTTTATGTTTTGATTATTCCGGGAAATTTGTTAGAAAGAGAAAAAAAAAAAAAAAAAAAAGTTTTCCAAAACGAGCAAGAAAAGTCCTCACGTTTGGCTTTTTTGTTTACCATTTTTTTTTTTTTTTGGTGCAAATATTGTTTTCAGTTAGGTATTGGCGTTTCAAAGGGTAATGGCAACAACGTACACGGCACTATTTTTTCATCTTCTAGCTGCCACAGATAAAACGAATAAAAGAATTTCATTTTACCCATTCTTAGCTTTTTATGCAAAATGTAAGTCCATCATACACAGAGAACGTGAGTTTTGTTACCAATCTCATGTGCAAAAAGAAAAAGCAAAAGTAGTACCGTGGAGTATTATTTTTCCCGTTTCACACCCATAGGTCTCCACGCAACAGTAAAAGTTATTGCCTATGAATTAAAGCGGTGAAAATACTCTTAAGTAGACGTTTGACCATGAATTTTCAAACCATAATTTCAAACTAGCGTTTGGACATGCATTTTCAGTCATGGTTTCAAACCCCAAATCACTCAAAAAGGCATGATTTGGGGTTTGAAACCATAGTTTCAACTTTTTTAAATATAAAATTCAACTCATAAGTTTATATTTTGTAAAAAAAAGACCGATAAGTTGGTAGATATTTTTAACAATTATCCCCATCAATCATTTACCAATCTCATTAACTTCCACCAAATTTTATTTATGTCTACCAACCTTTTAATTTTGTAAAAAAAGACCCATAGTTTAATTTTATTTATTGAACTAAAATTTGATCAATTGATGTTGTATTTTTAGAAAGGTCTTCTAGTATTAATTTTGAGCCGGTTGTTATGAATTAGCGTATTAATTTTGTTATGAACTATGACTTGCTCATTTGGTAAGATTGTATAAGAATTGAGAATGTTTTGATAGTTTTCACAACTTGTGGGGTTTTTATGTCTAAAATATCCAAATTGCATGTCCAAACCAGGTTTCAAACCATGTCCAAACGGGGCCTAAGAAAAATGCCTACAATTAGGGGTGTGGTTTGGTTGATTTTTGGTTAAAATAAAAAACAAATTGTTTAGTTAGCTTTAGAATTATTAAAATTAAACAAAACAAATGAAATACTCCCTCCGTCCCAATTTATGTGATATAGTTTGACTGGGCACGAAGTTTAAGAAATAAAGGAAAACTTTTAAATCTTATGGTCTAGAATAAGTCAAAGATATTTGTGTGGTTACAAATTATCTCGTTAACCATAAAATGTAAGATTTAAAGTTAAATTGTTGCCGAATAAGGAAATGTATCATTATTTTGGGACAGACTAAAAAGGAAAGTGTATCACATAAATTGGGACAGAGGGAGTATACATTTAGCGGTTTGGTTTGGTTTGCTTCGGTTTTTTTATTTTTAAGAAATCTAATGATATTTCTTTCTTTCATTTTTTTCTAAATTAGAAAAGAATTTTTCATCATTTTCCAACTTGTAATCTGGGGATAAGGCATCAGTATCCTTGAATTATACTCGATGTTTCTGGGACACACTTTACCTTTACAGGGATCGTATTACCCCCCCCCCCCCCCCAAAAAAAAAAACTATTTTAAAGTGTAATAAATACACCCTTCGATACTGAGGTGACATAGAGAGTGTGCTCACTCTCTTGGAGGCATGTGAGAGACGAAAAATGAGCTAAATTTCTGAATAATATGGACACGTGTCATTTTTTAATTGGACGCATTTACGATTAATTAGTATACATAACTAATTAACATTACAAAAGGTTGATTTTCAAGAACTTAAAAAAAGGCAATGTTCTTCATCTTCTTCATTTTTGGTCCCAAAATTCAACAAAAACTCAATAAAATCCACACTAATCAAGCTTAAATTTCAACTACAACTTCACAACAACATCATCACCAAACTCCAGTAATCAATTTGGCCAACAACCAAGAATTATGTTTTTTGTTCTTCAAGCTTTTTCAAGGTTCAACAATGATGGAGTCGAAATTCTTTCTCCATTTTCGAATCTCAACAGCAACTAAGGATCTAGAATGAGTTTAGCACTTGAATCTCAACTTTAAAACTTCAACAACCTTCGAATATGTCAGCACCTCCAATTCTTTTTTAGGTTCATACAATAACAATAACAATTGTCTTTTTCATTTTTCTAAATATAAAGTGATATTTCCATTGTATTTTGGAATTAAAAAGTAAATAAAAAGGAAAAAATGAAACATATTTTAAAAAAAAAAATTGCGAAAATACACGTGGCAGTGTGTGTATTTCACTGTCCACTAAGAGTTTGGTTCTTTATGCCATGTCATCACTTGGAGTTGTGTTTATTAAACGTTAAAATAGTTCAGGGGGGTAATAGGACCACCGTAAAGGAAAGACGTGTCCCTGGAACTTTGGGTATAGTTCAGGGGTTACTGATATATTATCCGTATAATCTTTTATTACCCTCTTATTGTAGTGGTTATAATTTTCTTGAATTATGAATAAAATGTCTTATGATTTATAAGCTCTGATCGAGTGCATAAAGTTTATAAGAAACAAAAAATATCTTGGTAAATCTTGTAGTTATTTTAAGTAAATGATCGAGTTTGGATTCATGGCCTTCTTATAAAAATGGGCTTGAGGTTTAAAGTTTATTATCCTATTAGAGATAAATAAAATTTTGATGAAAAATTATTCACAAACTATTTATAAAAATCAATATATTGTACATATATTTATATAATTATAAAAATTGTGTATATAAGTTATCGATTTGGTTCGATTTTTTCTTTGGCTTGTTTTTTATAAAATCAAACTAAACCAAATATTATCTGTTTTTTTAAGAAAAATTAAAAGCCAAACTCAAACAAAAATCATCTTATTTAATCGTTTGCTCGGCTTTCGATTTGGATCGATTTTTAAGCAAACCATGAATACCCCTACCTAAAATAGCCTAATATAGTCCAGTCTTTCCAAACCTCATGCATAACGAGAACTTAGTGTACATTTTTTTTTTTGGTTATCTTCATAGTTAAACAGAGAGCACGAAATATACACCTCGCTGCATGGGTCATGAGCCTTGAATGACTTCGTGGAGTCAGAAATTTACATAAGGGGACTCAAAAATATACTAGTTGCCTACCTAAAGCGATTTTTGAACATTCCCTTGTCACTTTACTAGAAGGGGATTAATCAGTTTAATTAAAGTAACCCAAAAAGATAATGCCCTTATTTACACCGTATTTACTAGTGTAGCGAAGAAGATTCAATTAAATCCTTTTCTACACCTTATTACCTCCGCCCCTGGCTTCGTGCATAGCAACTCGAATAATGACCTTTTGTCTATTGAGTTGTCCAATTTGCAACATCAGATATTTAAAATTCAATAGTAATACTTTCTAGGGCTGAGTAGTGAGTACTAAGAAGAAATGTCAATTTCAATATGTTATTTCTCCAAAGAAGGCATAGCCTTTTCCAATGATTAGGGAACATGTATAACATTCTAACATTAGTAAACAAGAAATAGTACAAAGGAAATAGATAACACAATGAGACATATGAAACGAGGCCAAAGAACAAAAACTGGCTTAAAATGTTGGGAACTCAATGCTGGAGTCACATTTCCCCCTAGGGTAAACAGGGCACTCGATGAGATTTGAACCCGAGCCATCGACACAAATATAAACCTGGTAAAGCTGGCTATTACCCGACTCGTCTACATTACATTGGATACCAGGAGTGTATCCAGTCGCGCTTTTAATCGCACTTTTAATGTCGTCCAAGGTATAAGATCCTCCATCAGGGTGGATTTCAGCACCCTGAAGAATTGACAAAAGATCAATTTGATTCTTGAGATCAAGAGCCTTCTTGAAGTAGCCATGTTGGTTTGTGAAAACAGATTCAGCACAAGTGCCATGCTTTTCCCATTCATGTGACCAAAATGTTGAGCCAGTACCACTTGGGCATGCTAGAGTTGGCCAATTTTGTTGCATTCTGTTGATTAAGTCACGAATCTGCATAGTCAATTTAAAAACTTGTAATTACATAATCTGAACTGGGCAATCCTAGTGGCAGCGCCAAAAATGCATTTAAAAGGATTCGACAAAATGCTAGAGTGTCACAACTAGCCAGGATTTGAACCTATGACCTGTGGTGGAGCCACATAGATGGAAGAGGGGTCAGTTGTACACCCTCTATCGGATAATTATATAGTTCATATAAAAGTTATATTGCGTATACAGATTAAAAAAATTACTTTTTATACATATATATTAAATCTTGAACACCCTTGACGAATTTTCTACAACATAAAGCAATTTTTTGAACCCCTTTACTACTACACTAGATTCTTTCCTTATGCCAAGGAGATTCAAAAGTTCATCTATAGCCACAAAAATATTTTATCATATTTATGACTATGATTTTTGGGCGAAAGGGATTCAATTGAACCCCCTTGTGCACCCTTTAATCCGCCCAAGAGTTTATGTGAGTTCTATTGAACCTAGTACTCTAAACACGAATCACAAATATGTAGTGAAAAAATACTAATTATATAACAAGAAATTAAACTCTGAATCCATAATTCAAAAATACAAGTTATAAACCAACAAGTTTAAATCTTGAATTCGTGATGGGAATTAGAGTAAGAGGCTTCTTTAGAATATTGAGTACCTGAGATTGATCATAAGGACTGTTTGGATCACAGTTTGATGGGTAAGTGCCATCATTGTTATTAGGCCAAAGTCCATGGATTCCAAAATCTGCTGCTGGTTTTCCAGTTGTGGGGTAGCAACAACTTTGTTTAGTATCACAGTATGATCCTGGCCACTGCATAAAAGAAAAAAAATATACATTAATTAAAAAAACTAAAGGAAAAAAAAAAAAAAAAAGACATTTAGTTTTTAAATAAATTTGGATGTTAACCTGTTGAACAAAGTAGAAAAAATCGAAATCTTCAGCAGCATTAAGGACTGATAGACACTGAGTAACAATGAAGAAAATCAAGAAAAGACAAGTGGCTGAATTTGAAGCCATTTTTTTTGTTTTTCTATTTGCTTCTAAAAATAAAACTCTTTATTTGTGAACTCCAAAGTGGTGTATTGGTACTGACTGATAAAGTGATTTTGGCTTGTTATTTATAGGAAAAAATATGAAGATGTGAACGGGCAACTTCTAAGTGTGAAATTGAGGAGCTTCCTAATTTGGGATTGGTATTAAAATCTGATTCGGATTTTTATCCCTATTAGTGTTTCTGCTGTTGACAATGTGAAGATGCCATTGATTTTTGGGATATACTGTATAGTCCAATAATGTTATTTTATGGTATTAATTTCAGCAGATTTTAAGGGATCAATTTTACCTTTTTTCCTATTAAAGAGTGTTCTCTCAATCTTGGAAGATAGAAGGTTGTCATAAAGTGTGTTCTTTGTATTAAGATAATTAAGTTTCATTATAAGGCAAATAGAATATACTCGGTTCACATAAAAGCTACATGTATGATATTTTTAATTTTTTAAGGCCAGATAAATTGAATTATTGGCAACTGGCTCTTTCAGACTTGCACTTCCTCATGAATTTATTGTTCATTATCAATCACATTAATAGACATTTATGTTCTCCATTTCTGCCCCATGATTACTGTTGAGTTTACGTTCACACTGATATAGTATCATAATTCTTTTGACACAATTAAGTTTAAAAATAACATGTAAGTAATTCTTCATAATGTGTCTGATATTTGATTTGCTGCGTAATTGTAAAAGCAAGAAGCTCCAACACAAAATGTTGATCTACTTTTTCACGTTTAAATTGGATTTCATATTGGGCAAGATCGACATTTTCTTATTTGAGATATTTAAGGACTTCTAATATTTAGTAATTGAAATTTCAGTAAGATTTTATTTATAACAAATTTCTTGCCTGAAATTTATACTTGAGTAAGATTTTGTTTATAATAAATTTCTTGCCTAATACTTAGTAATTTGAATTTGAGTAAGATTTTCTTTATTATAAATTCCTTGCTTAAAATTTAGAACTTTGAAATTACTAAAATTTTATAGACAATTTTATAACAGAATGTAATTGAAGACTCCATTTTGCAATGAAACTCCTTTACCGAATAAGTTTACATTTGAATAAATATATAGAGACGTATTTTATATCGCAAAAAAACAAAAAAAATGCACATCATTTTTGGATCTGTTTGATTTTAAATATTAACCATATAAACCAACTTTGACAATCTATATTGGTGCTTTGAAACATTTTTAAAATTTTTATCGCAATATTCTTTAAAAGTATTACTACAAAATAATATTACAAAAAAATTAAAAGTTTCTTTGAAATGTGTCTTTTGATCTGTCTTCTGTGTGCTATATTATACTTCATGCTAATCCTTTGAAAGATTATATGGTAAATTTAAAGCATAAATTTACAAAATACCATATACAATTTTATTGTATTCATTGAATTATGCATTTTTCAGCAAAATTTTTCCTTAAATACAACTTAAGATCCTTAAATTTTAAGCAATTGTATGTGAACACAAGGAAGAGTTCATACTAGCACAATGACTATTTGGACCGATAGACAACTTTCTTTCACTTCTCACTCTTTTTTGGAGTCTAAATTATTGCTCTTTTCTTCTCTTCAATGATAAGTAGCCACATGATTTTCTGTCTTCTTTTTTGATTGTTTGTTTTTTTAACTTAGCTTCTAATGAAATGTCGAGTTTAAATTCTAACATTGACGCATAAACAAATTTTTACGACAGTTAATTACAGGTAACTCTATTCAATAGTCAATATTAGCATTGGTTGATAACTTAAAATAAATGATAAGTAACCCGTTGTAACAAGTTAAACTATATTAATAGTGTATAAAAATAGAGTAGTATAAAAAATTCATTACAAGAATTCGTTACACTAAAAAGAATGTTCCATTCTTGAGAAAAATACTCCCTTTGACAAAAAGTACAATATGAAACCGTGATGTTGAACAAGACTAGATAGAAACAAATCTTTTAAGTATGCAAGAACATGTACTTGCACATTTGTAGGCTGAATTTCATTATTGAGATGTCGACATGGACAAACTCATGTCGATATCAATTACAAGTACCTTAGGAAACAAAGATTTTGACATAAAATTAGAAACGTTATATCATTTCATTCATGAAAAATGTTTCTCAAAAGTAACACGCGTACACCCGTTTGGCCATGGATAATTTTCATTTTTTCCCGGAATTTTATTGCGGAGTCATATTTGGGCATTAAATTGTTACAATTTTTTGGATTTTAATTTTGGAATACTTCGGAATTCGATAAACTCCAAATACTTGTTTTCCGATTTTTCACTCAAAATCACTCACAAAAATTTAACATTTTTCAAGTTGTATTTATGTCCAAACACAACTTCAATTTTCAAATATCATTTTTTTTTCTTTTCAAATACTATTTTTTTTTTTTCAAATTTCACATATTTTATGTTCCAACGCATTTTTTTGTGCGGATTGCCCTTCAAAGATACTAGTCTTTAATTTTTGCCCTTCGCCTAATACCATGAGGTTTGGAGTTCGAACCTCAACTCAGTAAAAAAAAAAAAATTCTCAAGACAGAAGGTAGGCCTTAAGTTCGATTTTGAAATCCAAAAATTAAAGACCAGCACAAAAGAGGGACAAAAAGTGCAAATGAACCTAACTGGACCAGTAAATTCACTTTTTTGAGATGGTGGATTCGGCCCAGGCCCAGAACCAAACTGGGTTGGATATTTTAACATAATTTTTCGCCAATTATCCTTTTGTGACAACTGTTTAGTGTATAACTCTTTTTTTATTTTTCTTGCAACTTATAAACCTTTTAGATCACGGTTTAAAAATTATAAGTTATGAAGAATATAAGTATAAAGCTTCAAAATGGAACTTGAAATCATCCATTTTAACAAAAAAAAAAAAAAAAAAAAAAAAACTATGATGAAATCAGATATTTGAACTCAATAGAAGCACGTCAAACGATTCATTTGATAACATTGTGATAAATAATTGATTTGTGTCAAAAGACAGGAAACTCAATGGTTGATAAATAATTCGAAACAGACTTGTTAACACAAAGATATATCTCTAAGAGTTGGCTGTAGCCTGAAATATTAATATTGCACCCTATAACAGGTGTGAAACCTGTTCCTTTCCTTATAGCTTTCTTAATCTTTTTCAGTCGATAAGATCTTCCATCCGGTTGAATTCCTGCAATCAATTGCATTGATTTTCATTAAACATTTACCATTATATTGCATAACCGAGATTACTACATTTTATAGCCTATTTGGCCAAGCTTTTGGGAAGCCAAAAGTGTTTATTTTAAAAACTTGAGGTGTTTGACCAAGCTTTTAGGGAAAAAATATCGGCTGCTTTTGGCCAAGCAATAAGTCTCTTCCTATGACTAATTTTCAGTTCTATACTTCAATCATCCACTTGAGAAATATGTGGTCTTGTAACCAAATGTTCTGCTTATTGTGCTCCTCTGCTCCATCTGTTCTTTTTTCAGTAATTGAGAAAAATATAATATAGTAAACACTCAGGCTTTCACCTCCTGCGATGGTGGAATTTGATATTGATCTCTACCTCATATAATAATAGAAATAGCAAAATGGACAAAGGAGGGGGACATAAACCCAACCTCCGATCAACTGTGTTACTAAATTACAAAATTTATACTAGCTAAAGTACCATTCATCTACATCAAAGAGGTTTGAGCTTTTTGGTCTTCTTGAATCTGGATTGTGTCGTTTCTATTTTGTCCAGTATAACTTGTCCCCTAACGTGACTAGCTAGGGCTGTCATCAGTAGCGGATTTAGGATTTAAATTTTGTGGGTTCAATTTATAGATTTTTGACATTGAACTCATTATATTTTTAAAATTAGGAGTTCATATTTACTGTTTATTACAATTTTAATAATTTTTTACACATAAATTTAAGCTCCATATTCAAAACTTGAGGTTTAGTTAAACCCCAACCTTATAGGCTACGGACGCCGCTGGCTCTCATGAATATAATAAAAGAGTGAATTTATGACTGAGTTTAGATAGGGTGTCTGCTACTCTATTTACTTCTTATAGCAGTGTTGAAAGTCAATGAATTTATGACTGAGTTTAGATAGGGTGGCTGCTAGTGCTCACGGTTTTGGTTAATTAAACTGAAGATTTAACCAAATTGAATAAAAAAATTGATATTTGATTTGGTTTGATTTGATTTGGTTTTAAATTTTAAAAATTAATAATATTTAGTTTGATTATGGTTCTATTAAAAAATAACCGAATAAATAACCGAACCAAACCGATAAATTATATACATAAATTTTATAATTATTTATATGTATAATATTAGTTTTTCATAAATAATTATAAATATTTTATACCTTTTAATTATTAATTTAATTTTTGATCTACTTATTTCACATGATTGTTTAAGGCCCGTGTTTTTAAGAGTATGTCAAAGCCCATGTCTTTAAGTCTTTTTACTCTTTAAGTGTTAAGTGTAAACCTACTAACAGAAGCTCACGTTAGAATCTAATGTCTTTAACTTAAATTTTTAACCTTTCTTTGTCAGCCATTTGATTTTAGGTTGTTTCTTCTTCTTTTTTCCGAATTTATACTTTTCTTTTTTCTTATCTGAATGGGTCCGAAACTTGTAATATTTTTCATATAGTGCTGAAAGGACAGAGGTTGTAGATTTCTATGCTCCTATAAGAATACTTAAGAACATCAAAGATCGGCGTCGCAACTCAAGCATACGTTGTGAATGCCCTAATACTTCTTTCGTGGGTAATCCTCCTAAAAAGCAGAAAAGAACAACTCCTTGTAGTTGAGACTCTAGTCTTGGGGATAATGATAGAAAAACATCTGAAGTTTGGGATCATTACACACAGTTTTTTTTTTTTAATAAAATAGGAGAATTGAGGGCAAAATGCAAGTATTGCCCCAAAGTTTGGGATCATTACACAAAGTTTTTTTATTTCATATATTTTTATTTTTATTTTTATTTTAGGTAGTCTTTATGTTTAATTAATATGTATGTTTGTAACAAGAACTAAAAGCAGCTATGCTCTATTTTATATCTTGGTATGTGTATTAAGATGACAAAAATGGTGCAGCCACTACTAAGTTAGTTTTTAGCTCTATATGTAATAGTTTAGCAACTTTTGGTAACTTGAGTACTACACTATCACTAATAATGAAAATGTTTCCATGATATATATCGTTCAACCTTAAACTATAAATAAAAATTATCGTTTGAATAAAAAAAAAGACATGTCTTTTTCAACTTTTTAATGTTTTACTGATAAGTCATAGGCTAGTCATAAGGCGAAAAATCGAACCAAACCGAACCAACACGACAATAATCAAACCGGTGGTTATTATTTTATTTGATTTGGTTATGGTTTTAGATATTTAAAAATCTAATAAATTGATTTGATTATGATTTTAATTAATAACCGACCCAAATCGAACTATGAACGCCCCAGTGGCTGGTACTCTATTTACTTCTCATAGCAGTGTTGAAAGTCAATGAATTTATGACTGAGTTTAGATAGGGTGGCTGCTACTCTATTTACTTCTTATAGCAGTGTTGAAAGTCAAAGGACCGGAGTTGAATTGATTACTCATACTTTTGATTCTGGTGAATATTTAGCACCCGTTTAGCCATGAAAATTTTTCACTTTTTTTCGGAAAATTCTAAAATTTGAAAAAACCGAACAATAAGATTAATTTGAAGTTTGATCTTGGCGGAAATGGTGATTGACATAGCTTTGTTATCTTCTTCGCAACATAAAAAACTCAAACTTGGGGTTCCTATATAATTACTGTTGAATAATGCTTAAATCATACACTAGTATAAGACTTGATAGTCAACCTAATTACCTAAAATAGCAAATATTAATCTACCGAATTTAGTTGTCAAAGCAAATTCAGCTGATAAAGATCAAAGTTTACCAATATCAAAATCCTCCAAAGGAAAAAATATACAATGGAAAAACTATAATGTTAAAAGGACTTATGTGCAGGGCGGAGTTAGAAGTTACTTAAGGGTTCAGAACTCAGTTACTGACACCTAATGTCGATATTCTAGAATTTAGAACCCAAAAAGTTGCGGGCATGAGAATTTTGCGGATTAAGCCAATTTCCATCCCTAAATCATCCAATTGAGAAATGTACATCCCGTGTATTCTTTCATTTCTGTTCCTTTATGCTCTTATTTTTTATTTTTATTTTAAATACTACTAAGTCTTAGACATTGAATTGGTAATGTTAAAAAAGAGGGAATCTGATTAAAGTATGGCAGGTTCGACTTGCTTTTTGGGAAGACCAACATTGCATGGACATTAGTATAGTTGGTGTCCTTTTCATACACTTCATATTTTCTGGAAACAGAAAAGATAAGTATTTATTTTACAACTCATATTCAAAGTTGCTGCAGTTGGAAAATACTTTCTCTTGGTAGGTATTTTGGTTTAATTCTGATGGTTGGAATAGTTATTGCACTGTTTTGGGACTTTTGGTGTATGCCAGAGATGGTGAATAGTACGTGTACTTAAGTGGAGCAAATTTTGCATATGGCTTGGTATAAGAGTCTTAAATGGGAGTAGTTGTTGGAGAGTAAAGTGTGCAAGATGTTCTTAGGCATATTGTTGATGTAACAATAGTTAGGCCATAGTGCTTTCTGTATTTGTTTTGTAACATGGTATAATTTATTGATGTTTAGGAGTTTTTGTTGAAATATTTATATCAGATTTCAAGGATAAAGTTGGTAAAGTCCTCTTTTTAACACCAGCTATCAAATATTAGCCACTATTTTAAAGCTATTAATGTTTAGCCATTCTCTTTTGGCACGGAAAATTTTTTGGACAAAAATACCCTCAACTTGAACTCAGAAATACTCGAACAGTCGGTGCTGGATTTTGAAGTTTTGATAAGTAGAAACCCAACAAAACTATGTTGGAGTCCAAAAATCTCTTACAGGCGAAAATCCAACACCGTATGCTGAATTTCAACTCTTACGGATTTATATATTTTTGAACAGACTTCCAACTGATTCATGTCTGATGAAATACCGACGTACTTTTCCAATAGGAAGTCGTCGGTAATAGTGAAAACTAGGCAACTATATATCGGAAAGTCGTCGGTAAACTTCTGAAGATTTTCAGCATCAATCCATGGGAATATTTTACTACTACACTTTCTAACGTCTAGTCGTCGAAAAATATTCAGATAAATACAATACTTTTATTGTATTTAACACCTAGATTTAGTTGTCGAAAACTCATTAAATTCTAAAAACTAATTGTATTAATTAGGAGGGGTATTTGACTAACTTTATCCTTATTTATGCCTAAGTTATAATTTCTCTCCATTATATTAAATGTTTGTTCTATTTATGTGTCATATCCATTGATGACAAATTTCTATTAAGGGTAAAATGGAAAAAAATAATTAATTGTGCCTTGAATTTCTAAAACGACATATAATTTGAGATAACTATTTTTAGTAACTACGACAGATAATTTGGGATAGAGGCAGTAACAATGTAAAGAATTGCTATTTGGGGTCAATTCACAGTCGAGAAAGAAGACACAGTTCTAATTTTAAATAGGGAATCGACAAATAGAGGCTTATATTAGCTATGAAAGAATACTGAAAAAATAAAAATTGCTACGTTTGTGATTTTCAGTATAAAACGCACGCACTCAAGTGCGTCAAATCCATCTCACTTTAACCTACATTATATTTTAATAAATTTTTAGATGAAAAATAGAAAAAGAAAAAGAGATGGTATTTGCCTATTTCTGGTCTCTTATGTTTAATTTCTATTTCTTCAACAATAATAAAATTATCATACTTCTCACACTAAAGACAAGTTAATTAGCAACAACACAACTGGAGTCTGAGGAATGTTGTGAAGATAAAGAGGTTGTTTCTTATAACTCTAGTTAATTAGACATAATTTAGTAGCATGTACTGAATTAAGTGATATATAAAAGAATATTGATATTAGTTCATATAACAACGTAACAAATCAATATAATAATGGCGCAAACCACAACAAATTACTTCCTCCGTTTATTTTTACTTGTTCAATTTGGACTTTGCACATTCTTTAAAAAAATAATAGGAGTAATTGATATAGGTATTTTACCACAATACCCATATTGATTGTTCTTTAGTTTTTGATCTTGAAAAATAAGTAATTAATGCTAAGCATATAACATGGAATAATCTGTCCATTTTTGCTTGTACATGTTTGACTTGACACACCGCTTAAGAAGCAAAAAATAAAATGACAATTAACTATATCGCCCCTAATTATTATAAATCATCTAAATAACTGAAATCAATCAAGCATACTTTGAAAGTTGCGCAGCTCAGTAATTAATACTCCATCCGTATCAATTTGTTTGTCTTTCTTTCCTTTTTAGTCCGTTTAAAAAAGAATGTCTCTTTTTTTTTTTTTTTTTTTGACAACTCTTTAACTCTAACTTTCCGCATGACATATTTATGACTACAAGATTAAAGAACATTTTGGTAAATTATACATATCTTTAATTTAAGACCACAAAATTCAAAAATCTTCTTTACTTTTTAAATAAACATTTATTTTTAATACATTGCTCAAATAAAAGCGGACGGAGGAAGTATTTATACTATTTAGTGCATTTCCGTGCTTTTAGATGGATTCATTTCAGATTTTGATGGTAAATGGATAATTCGCGGTTTAGTTATCGAGATAAGTGATTTACAAATCACCTAAGGGTCCCTCTCTATAAATTTATTGAAAATTTTATAGCCGGAGTCGTTAGAAGTTAGAACACTAACAAATCACCCAAGGGCCCCTCTTCTGATTTCCAGATGGAAATATTTGGGGAAATTAATGTGCAAGGGACAGTAATTTATACTAGACACATTTATTGGGTCGGTAAGGTAGGGTTTTTGTGTTTTTTTTCCTAATCAAGTGTTTGGGCTGAGATATTTGGGTTTTATGTAACTGGCGTAATTAGTTCGTATATGGCTCCTACATGGCATACCAACTAAGCATTTAGTACGAGATGGCATGCCAACACAACTCATTAATCAGAAAGACGAGCAAAAAGCCACGAATAAGAGCGTAAGACTTATGCGAGGGAGTGGAGCCGCGCCCCTGATCCTTTCAAGAAGATAGTTATTCTTAATATTGATCAGGAGCAAATTTAGTACATTTATATCAATTAAAAGAAACAATAGATGCGTATGAAATTAGTTCCCCCATGAAAAATGGTGGTTATTGAATCAACTATGAAACATGCTTTTACTCATGAATCTATAGGTCTGAAGAGGACTAAAGACAAATATTATGCTTGCAAATAAGCTCCAACCAAGCATCAAATAGAACAAGTTGGCATTGGGAAAAGAACTATTTACCCGAACAATATCGAGTAATTATTACCCTCGCACGTCCCCAAATGAGAGCATCATCTTTGCCAAAGAAAAAGTGCAAGCGATGTAATTTTCTAAGTTCGATTACATTGCTCGATGTACTTGAGTCATAAATAATTTCATAAGTAACTTGTCTACGGATCAACTAAGCTGTATTCTACTTTAAGGAAGTCTCGTACACCTTTAATTAAGTCTACTCCTCTATGCGTATATCCATTAGTTTAGTGGGTTAGCTCCTCTAGCATTCCATTAGTTTTTTATTTAGTTTGTTACGTGCTTTCAGGTATAGATATCATTCGCCTATCTTTCTTGAAGTCCTAAAATTCTCCTCTAGTATTTCATTCTCTCTCTATAACAATATTGCTTTCATTCATATCTCATGTAAAATAGCTTCTAAGGCAGGGAGTCTTTTCACAAAGAAATTAAAGAAAAAGATACATCACTTTACTACGCAGTAATTTTCATCCATATGAGTGACCATTTAAGACATTTTACTTTAAAATCTGCAACGCTTTCTTAGAAGTAAAATAATTAGGCTTATCTTTGTATCACGAATGAAATTTCTTTCCGACACATATCGGGATGCGGCTCACCTCCAGTTCCTGCAGTCCCACCCTAAATAAGCTACACGTGTCCCTTTAATTAATTAATGGACCAGATTCATTTGGTTAATTATACAACATTAACCATGGTTCTGAGCATTCTCTCTTTCCTTTGATTGCCACCAGAAAACTCTTCCTTATCATTCCAATCATCCGAAAAGAGCAGATTGTTGAGAAAATCCTTCCTTTTTGCTACTATTTTCACACCAAGATAAAAGAAAAAAGGAACCACATTTCATCCCAAGTCTCTGAAGATGTAGAGGAGAACAAAATCCAAGAGATGCACTTGGGTTATACTATTTTAAAAATCCAAACAAGGAGAATGCATTCAAAGCCTGATTTTGGTGGCGATGGTGATCGACAAAGCTTTGTTGTCTTTTTTGGGACTGAAATTTTTTCTACTTGGGGTTTCTTTAAAACTATAAAGGTCAACTAAACGACCTAGAGAGTAGAGATGACATGAAATTAAGGCATGGAAGGTTTTGCTGCTGGCAGTGGAAGTACAGAGGAGAGAGAATGCTGGGAACCATGGTTAATGTTGTGTAATTAACCAAATGAATCTGGTCCATTAATTAATTAAAGGGACACGTGTAGCTTATTTAGGGTGGGACTGCAGGAACTGGAGGGATCACCTACTGGAGGTGAGCCGCATCCCACATGGATATAGGTAGGGGTATACAACATGTGCTACGTATTTAATTGCATTTAACGTGACGGCAATGGCAAGTTGATAAATGTAAATAACAAAATTGACTTAGCATTGTCAATTAATGACACATTAATGTAATAGGAGGTGAGTTCGTTGCCAGTTTTTTCACTCTTTAAATTGTCCAGTCTTGTTGTCCTTAAAACTCATCATACTCCATCTTTCTTGTTTTACTTATTTTCTCTTGATCTCTACTCCAAAATAGCAATGGCAGAAAATGCTCCAAATGGAGAAGTTCAATCATCAAAATTACCCAATTTTCTTCTCTCTGTTAGGCTCAAATATGTAAAACTTGGATACCATTACCTAATATCAAATGCAATTTATCTCCTCATTGTGCCAATTCTTGTTGCTGTGGGACTTCATCTTTCAACCCTTACTGTTGAAGACCTCATGGACAATCTTGCCATGTTGAAATCTTATTCAACCCTTGTTGTTTTTTTGGCCACTGTATACTTAATGAGTCGTCCGCGAAATGTTTACTTAGTCAATTTCGCATGTTACAAGCCACATGAACGTTACATGATATCAAAAGAACGTTTAGTAGAGAAGTTGACAGACATTTTCGATGAAGATAGTTTGAGCTTTCAGAAGAAAATCTTGTATAAGTCGGGTTTAAGTGATAAGACTTATATTCCAGTCGATAAATGGATCCCATCGAACTTTTCTCTCAAGAGTAACCAACATCAAGCGAAATTGGTTATCATCGGTGCCATTGATGATCTCTTGGCGAAAACCGGAGTGAAAATTCGAGAGATTGGATTTATTATTGTGAATTCTAGTATGTTTAATCCAACACCATCTCTTTCTGCTATGGTTGTGAACCATTATAAGCTTGGAGTCAATGTGATTACATATAACCTTGGGGGTATGGGCTGCAGCGCTGGACTCATTTCCGTGGACCTGGCTAACAGGCTTTTACAGGTTAATGTATCTTCTTTCTCTACCTTTGAGAGTTTTGTCATGAGTTTAAGTTCTGTGCATTGTGAGTGTATGAATTTTTATATTGCTAGATTAAGTTGGCTTACTATTTCATGGCGAGCTTGATATTATAACTTAAAAAATAAAGAAATAACCAGTTAATAATCAATTATATTGAACTGATGGTGTAAACATTTTTGCTCTATCTATATATATAAGTTAAATCCTCATTAATATATAATACTCCATAGAGAAACACTTCAATGAAGGTTCCAATAACTTATTCACTGAGAATTTTATTGTTATGTCCCTATATTTTTTTTAAGTCTGTTGCAAAAAGATCAATATCTTAAAGTTTGGAATTTTTTAAATTTTATACTTTTTATATTGTTCTTGGAGTGTGTTTGGTATGAAGGAGAATACTTGCCGAAAAATGGTTTTGAAAAGATAAGTCATTTTCTGAAGTTTGGTTGCTAAAGAATCTTTCCCAAGAGGCATTTTTCTACCAAAAGAGGGAACATAAATTCTATCGCTTTTGGATGAAAGAGCCCGTTTGGATTGGCTTATAAGTTGGCTTATAAGCTGTTTTCAGCTTTTTTGAGTGTTTGGGTTGGCCAGAACTTAAAAGTCATTTGTCTTAAAATAAGGTTCTTAAAAATAATTGAACATTTAACTTGGTTTATCTAAAAGCGTACTTTATAATTTGAAAAGAAACATAAGCCAAAAAAAATAAGTTGGATTTCCCAACTTATTTTTTCGAACTAAACTGCAAACATTTTTAAGCTATAAGTCAATCCAAACGGGTAAAAGTCATTTTCGTTCGTACATATTTCAACTCATTACGTTATAATATCACCAACTTTTATTAAACTAGACATCATTATTAGTCTTTAACACTCTGAAAGGTTCATTAAACACCATATTCATTAATAATGATGTCTAGTTTAATAAAAGTTGGTGATATTATAACGTAATGAGCTGAAATATGTACGAACGAAAATGACTTTCATCCATCAATCTTTAAGAAATATTTTTTTCATTGTCAAAATAAATATTATTAAATATGCATGTTTAATATCACAAGTTCTAAGGATATTTATGGTATGTTATAATTTTTTTTTTGTTAAACTCCGTATCTAATCAAACATCATCATATAGCTATATGATAACTGAGTGAAAATGTATATCATGGTAGTCAAAATTGCTGACTTGTGAAATGATTGAACAGGGGCAAGCCAACAGCTATGCACTTATAGTAAGCACGGAGATAGTCTCATCAGCCTTCTATACAGGGAACGATAAATCAAAGCTAATACCAAATATGATTTTCCGAATGGGTGCATCTGCTGTTCTCCTTTCGAACCGTTTCTCCGACCGTTGGCGCTCGAAATATCAACTGATGCACGTCGTCCGCACCCATAAAGGCGCGGACGACAGAGCATTCAGTTGTGTGTACCAAGACGAGGAAGAGGATGGAAAAAAAGGCATGTCATTGTCAAAAGACCTAATGGCTGTAGCTGGTGAGGCCTTAAAAGCTAATATCACAACTCTTGGCCCACTAGTCCTCCCAATGTCCGAGCAGCTCCTCTTTTTCGCCTCGTTAATCTCGAGGAACGTCTTTAAGAGGAAAATCAAACCATACATCCCGGATTTCAAGATGGCTTTCGAGCATTTTTGCATTCATGCCGGGGGGAGAGCCGTGCTGGACGAGCTTCAGAAGAATCTTGATCTTCCTGAAGCACTTATGGAACCTTCAAGAATGACTCTTTATAGGTTCGGAAACACTTCAAGCAGCTCGGTGTGGTACAATTTGGCTTATTCCGAGGCCAAAGGGAGGATAAAGAAGGGCGATAGAGCATGGCAAATTGGTTTCGGATCAGGCTTCAAATGTAACAGTGCTGTTTGGCGCGCATTGAAGACTGTCAATGCAGCCAAAGAAAAGAATGCGTGGACGGATGAGATTGACGATTTTCCTGTTCAAGTCCCATGTTGACGCCTTTTACATATCTTGTTCAAGTACTAGCTAGATAAACCGTATAACAAAACCAGAATCACTCGTGTATAGATTGTGCAACAATTATTTGTACGATCGACGTATCTAGAGGTCCAAAATTGAAGTCAGATGGGGCACCAGTAGGTTGTTCGAATTTCAATTTTCATTACAAGATTTCAGTTAGATTGGTGACTTGAATTCCAATCTTTTTATTTCAATGTTTAATTAGCTCATTCATGCTCTTTATGTTGAAGGAAAATACCTTGTTCTTGAATCTCACCTAGTTTATTACAAAATTGTGGGGAAAGAAAGGAAGGAGGGGGCAGAATGTGAGTTCGAAACCAAAATGAGGCAAAAAAGGTATATTTCGTAACAAACATGAGTGCCAAAAACTAGAAGTAACAAATTCAGATAAACCAGTGTGTTGGTATAATAATACATGAAATTCATGCTTTAACCTTATTTTTGTTACTTTTAGTTTTTGGCACCCATTTTC
This sequence comes from Lycium ferocissimum, assembly GCF_029784015.1. NCBI lineage: Eukaryota > Viridiplantae > Streptophyta > Magnoliopsida > Solanales > Solanaceae > Lycium > Lycium ferocissimum. The sequence continues at coordinate 29,855,044 of NC_081349.1, read as the reverse complement.
GTTACAAAAATTGTTTTCGCGTTATTTTGGTTCCGTACTCGGAAAAACTTTATCCACAATTATTTGAGTAAAATTTTTGTAAATCTCATCAATGACCCTTTTTTTTTTTTTTTTTTTTTTTTTGGTCTTCTTTTACCTCTATTCACAGGACCACCATTCAAAAAACAGGAAAGCTGTGATGTGATATCGCAATTTGCAAGAGAAGAGCAAGGTACACATGATATATGACTGGTTCTTTGAGATAGGATGCCAGCAAAAAAGACTGGAAGACTGGAATTTTCATTTCCTTCATGGAATTAACACTATTATTATATTGAGGAACTGGCAATGCATACAAATATATTGACTTAGCATCCAATCTCACTAGCAATTCCAGGTTAAAAGTAGTTTAGCACCCTTAATTTTAAATTTTGGATTCGCCACGTTCCACCTAACGGTCAATTAAACCAACAGAGAAAGCCCCTAGTTCAAGTCCTATATGACTGAACTACACTAGATTTCGAGGATGGGTAGTGGATAAAACGTTATCTCGAGGTATATTCACAAGTCACAAACTGCTTCACGAGTTGGACTCGAACCAAAGTCCCTATCAAAGGCAAAGCCACAATCTTAATGCAGTGCTAATTAATCAACCACAGCTTAATGAAATGATAATAATCTCAATGGCAGACCACAAGGAGCCGTGGTTGCAATAATTCTAGCTTCATTTATAGATAAACTATTAGTATTAAGATAGAACTTGAGACCCTGCAACCATTTCAAAATGCAGATTAATAGTTGGCTTGTAACAAAGAGGTCCATACAAGTTGATTATAGTACTCCTTTTATGTCAGACATGAGAATGGTCTTATTCGATGTTCACGATTCCAATCCAGTAAGGAGTTGATGGTTGTTGGGGCTAGGCCTATGAAATTGCGAAAAACTTTTAAAAGAAGCTTCTCTCTTTCTTCATAGTCAATGTGGTCAGTTTGACAATGATTATCCAAATAAAATCTGCATTTTATCCAAAAAATATGGACGGACAAACCACTTGAAAGGTCGCTTGGTTCAAAAGCAGGATATCCTAGAACTATAATCCCGGGACTAAAACCAAGACTATAACCTGGATAACTTTTCCCACCCTGTGTATGGAATAGTTGTACCAAGATTTTGGGATAAAAATAATACCGGTTTTAGCTAATATCTCCAACCAAACATGGGATAAATTTAATCCCAAAATTTAAACCAGGATAACCCGCCTAATCCCTTGAACCAAACGGCCCCTCAAAGATAGACTTTCAAACAGGATAAGAAAGGGAATCAACCCATTAGTATGAAACAACACAATCTTTCTGGTTGAGAATCGTAGTGAATAACTGGAAGTTCAATTACAAGAAGCCAATAGTCTTGACTTTATCATCACGATAGAAGTACATCAAAATAAGTTGCACAAAGTTGCTTCAGCTAAATCTCAACTAACCTCAATAAAAATATGGAAAATCCCTAAGCCGGGACAATCTTATTTCAGAAGAAGGCACAATGCAACATGGGAAAGAAAAGGCCTAGCAGGTTGAAGCAGTGGTGGAGCCACAGCCGTGTAGACATGTCAATTATTAGTATTATAGACATATATTACATATTGAACACCCTTAATATATAGATTATATGAATTCGAACACCCTTGACAAAATTCCTAGCTCCGCCCTTTGGGTTGAAGATTGGTCACTCTCTAGAGAAAGAGTGAAGGAAGATCCTTCCTCGACGAAGGCTTCTGTACCAAAGGTGGCGAACTCAATAGTTTCATTGCATTTCCTTTTGGGGAGTATTGGACAATCGATGAGGTCTGTACCATATTTATCAACACAAAGATAAACCTGGTACAGTTGGTTGTTACCATGTGCTTCCTTATTACATTGTATTGCTGCTTCGTGTCCGGTTCCATTTTTTATAGCTTCCTTCACGGCTTCCAAGCTGTAAAAACCTCCTGGTTCAATTCCTGCAACATAATTATGTCAAGAGTTAATAGAATAATTTGATGCTGACTGGACGGATAAATTCAAAATGTTTTAGAACTATAAGTACCTGTGTTCTTAAGAACTGAAAGCAGATTCACCTTCTCCCTAATGGTCAGAGCTGCTTTGACGTAAGAATGCTCATCAAGAAGTCAACAGGTACCGTGTTTTTCCCATTCATGTGACCAGAATCTTGTCCCGTTATTTCTTGGACAGGCTAGTGTCGGCCAGTTCTCTTGCGTGCTACTTATCAGGTCTTCAATCTGGACCAACATAAATTTTCATGAGTAGAGTTAGTAAAGGAACTCTACTGGTAGAAACTTGGGAGAAAACTTACTTGAGCAACCATTTCGGCAAAATTAAATATGTTCCCGAGAAAATGCCAGTGTGCCGGAGCCAAGGTACGAAAAAGCATCACTTTATAACACGTAATATTGCAATCCGTTGAGCTTACCTCTGTTTCATCATAGAGGATTGTGGTATTACAACTTTTTGGGTAGGAACCATTGTTGTAATTTGGCCAAAGCCCGTGAATGCCAAAGTGATACATGTATTTTGTGGTCTTGTAATTCAGTTGCCAATATTGTGATTCTAGAGAATTTCCTACTCGGTTAGTTAGTTAGTCAACGTACTAGTTAGTTAGTTAGAACTGTCGGCCTTGTTAGTTACGGTCGTCAAGAAAATAGTTAGGCAGTTGGAGCAGTTATTGAAATGGGATCAGCTGTGATCTATACAGCATTTTATTCAATTCATTTTACAATCATCTATGAAAATATATCCTTTCTCTTATCCTGCTTCTTCTTCCTAAAATCACCTAAATCCCCCATTTTCTTAACCGTTAAGCTCGAGTTTCCTCCGTTGAAACTCCTCTGGCGCTTACTTGAATTCTCGATTAGTTACTTAATCCTGCAATTCAGTTATCAGTGGTATCAGAGCCATTGAATCCTCGGCATCAATGGCAAAAGGCACTAGGGCAAATGGAGAACAAACTAGTGGAGATTCTCCTTCTGAAATGGGAGAACTGAGAGAGATGATGCAAAAGATGTTAGCAGAATTGGGAACCTTGGCAGGTGATGTATCCAATTTGAAGAAACTGGATCAAACAGTACTCGAATTGAAGAATCAACTCACAAATACAGATGAACGTAGACGAGATAAATTTCCAATGGAACACGAACAAGAAGATCCAATTAGGGTGGACCACTCAGAAGAAAGAAGGGCCAGAACCGAAGAAAGGATCCAAAGAGGAAGGAGCCCTGCTAGCCATACTTCTCACCATTCGAACTTCTCTAGATGGTCAAGAATGGATTTCTTAAGGTTTACTGGGGAAGATTTAAGTTCTTGGTTGTTCAAAATCGAACAATTCTTTGAAATGGAAAATGTTCCAGGCCATGAGAAAGTTAATGTAGCTGCTTTACAATTGGAGGGTGAAGCCATACAATGGCATTTGTCCTTTATGAGATATAGAAAATACCTTCAACCTGCTACTTGGAATGATTATATCATGGCTATGGTGGAAAGATTTGGTACAGCTTTTGATGATCCCATGGAGGAAATCAAGAAGGTGAAGCAACTAGGAAGTGTGGTGGAGTATCAGGCTATTTTTGAAAGGAACTTGACTAGGGTCACCTTGTCTCAAGAAAATGCTATCAGTTGCTTCATTGGAGGACTGAAACCTGAGTTGAACATTGCTGTTAAGAGGGCTGAACCTATCACATTAACACAAGCTTACAAATCTGCCAGAATGGAAGAGGCATATCTTGCTGCTGTAATAAAAAGTTCTTTTCCTGCTATGAGTTCAAGCAATGTGGGAAATTCTTCAAGAAGGTTTAATGATCAGAGGGGGCAGTACAACAAACCTATTTTGCCAACACCTAATAGAGGAGGACAACCAACTCAAAGAGGATTCAACCGAAGAACCCTCACACCAGAAGAGATGAATGAAAAAAGGGCTCAAGGACTTTGCTTCTTTTGTAATGAGAAGTATGTTCCAGGCCACAAGTGCAGGAATTTGAAGCAACTATATCTTCTTGAGTTAGAAGAACAAGAAGAAGAAGATCAGTGTTGTGAACAAGAATCACCAACTGAGGAGTCAGATCAAGCAATAGAGCAAATCCAAGAAAAATTAGAGATTTCCATGCATGCTTTAAATGGATCACTGGGGTACAGGACCTTAAGAGTTACGGGTTATCACTTTAAGAAACCTTTACACATATTGGTGGACACAGGAAGTTCACACAACTTCATTGATCCATCACTGGTGGAACAGTTGGGGTGTCCTGTTGTTCAAACCATTTCTCAACCAGTTGCTACAGGAAATGGTAGCATACCAGTGGACAAGATGTGTAGGATCTCTTGGTTATTACAAGGAGCAGAATTTTCAGCTGAATTCTTGGTGTTACCCTTGGGCAACTGTGGGGTAGTCCTAGGGGTTCAGTGGTTATTGACATTAGGTGATATCAAAATGAACTTCAGAAATTTAACAATGGAGTTTATGTATAAGGGCAAGAAACATGTTCTAAGGGGTGCTGGTAAACAGATATTGAACACTGGAGCTGGGAAACTAGCCAAGATTTCATCAGGTAACCATACACAACTCTATATGCTTCAGTTGGTATCCAATTTGAATGAAGAAAGACAATGGTATTCTCTAGAAACTAAGAACACATCTGTCACTGATCCTGCCCTAGCCAGTTTACTACTTGAGTTTAAAGAATTATTTGCAGAACCAACTACACTCCCACCTTCTAGAGGAGTGTTTGATCATAGGGTAGTGTTGTGAAAGTACTCGGTACCGAACCAATCAATAAAAGACCATACAGGTATCCATCAGTTAAAAAGGATGTGATAGAGTCCTTAGTTAATCAAATGCTTAAACAAGGGATCATTCAACCAAGTTGTAGTCCCTTTGCTGCACCTGTTGTATTAGTTGGGAAAAAAGATGGTACATGGAGATTATGTGTTGACTATAGAGATTTAAACAAAGCTACTGTGAAGAACAAATTTCCTATTCCAATAGTAGAAGATTTGTTAGATGAACTTGGAGGGTCTGAAATTTTTTCAAAAATTGACCTCAGAGCTGGTTATCACCAACTGAGAATGGCTACTGAGGATGTACCAAAAACTGCATTTAGGACTCATTCAGGTCATTATGAGTACCTTGTTATGCCATTTGGTCTATCAAATGCCCCTGCAACTTTTCAAGGCTTGATGAATTCTGTGTTTCAGCAATTCTTAAGGAAATTTGTGCTTGTTTTCTTTGATGACTTACTGATTTACAGCAGAGATATTAAAGCGCATTTGATACACTTAAGGGCTGTTTTTCAAGAGATGCAAAAACACCAGTTGTATGCCAAGCAAAGTAAGTGTTTCTTTGGGGTTGACAGGATTGAATACTTGGGACACTTCATTACCAAGGAAGGGGTTTCTACTGATCCTCAAAAGATAGAATCAGTTCAGAAATGGCCTATGCCAACAACTCTGAAACAATTGAGAGGGTTCCTTGGATTAGCTGGTTATTATAGAAGATTCATCCGAGGATTTGGAGTGATTTCTAGGCCATTAACTGATCTTTTGAAAAAAGACAGTTTCAAATGGTCTCAACAAGCAACTGGTGCTTTTGAAGCATTGAAATCTGCTTTGACAAAGGCTCCTGTACTTGCACTACCTGACATCACCAAGACTTTTGTGGTGGAGACTGATGCTAGTGGATATGGTATTGGGGCTGTACTGATGCAACAAGGTCACCCTATAGCTTTCATTAGTAAAGCATTATCACCTAAGCATGCTGCCTTATCAGTATATGATAGAGAGTTACTGGCCATTGTTCATGCAGTGACAAAATGGTCTCAGTATCTGTTAGGCCAGAAATTTGTCATCAAGACTGATCAAAAGGCTTTGAAGTACTTGATGGAACAAAAATTGCATACCAACTCTCAGCTGCTATGGTTGACTAAGTTGTTACCATTTGACTACACTATTGAATACAAAAAGGGGGTGGAAAACAAGGTAGCTGATGCTTTATCAAGGGTGACTGGTGCTGAGCTTATGACCTTATTGATTTCTCCTACAGACACTGATCTACTTCAAGCTATAACTGCTAGTTGGGCCACTGATATGGAGCTCAAAGACTTAATTGAACACCTGCTGGCTACTCCTGATGCTCATTCACAATTTACTTGGTTGAATAACCAGTTGAGAAGGAAGGGGAAACTGGTAGTTGGCAAGGTACCTCAATTGAGGTCTGAAATCATCAAACTATGGCATTCTAGTCCTCAAGGTGGTCACTCAGGGGTGGAAGCAACCTTGAAAAGGTTGTTGACATTATTCTATTGGAAAGGCATCAGGTTGGATGTGAAACAGTTTATTCAGAACTGTGTTGTGTGTCAAAGAAGTAAGTCTGATCTAGCTGCTTACCCAGGCTTACTCTAGCCTCTTCCCATCCCTGAGGTGGTGTGGTCACAGATAAGCATGGATTTCATTGATGGTCTACCAAAATCACAGGGTCATGAGATGATATTAGTGGTTGTTGATAGATTAAGCAAGTATGGGCATTTCATCCCTCTGAAACATCCCTATACTGCTCAGTCTGTTGCCAAAGTTTTCTTGGATAATATTGTCAAGCTCCATGGTTTACCTGATTCTATCATTAGTGATAGGGATGCTGTTTTCCTCAGTTCTTTTTGGCAAGACTTGTTCAACTTGCAAGGTGTGCAATTGAACACTTCTACAGCATATCATCCTCAGTCTGATGGTCAGACTGAGGTCTTAAACAGGTGCTTAGAAACCTACTTGAGATGTTTTTGTCTTGAAGATGCTACTAACTGGTTTTCTTGCTTACCCATGGCTGAGTACTGGTATAACACATCCTACCATTCAGCTATTAAAACAACCCCTTATGAAGCTCTCTATGGCAGGCCCCCTCCTCTCCATTTACCTTACTTACCTGGGGAATCAGCTTCAGCTGAAGTTGATCATACATTACTCCAAAGAGAATTGAAGCTACAACTCTTGAAGCATCACTTGGGTAGAGCTCAACTCAGAATGAAACAGCAGGCAGACAACCATAGAAGTGACAGAAATTTTGATGTAGGGGATTGGGTGTTTCTCAAGGTGCAACCTTACAAGCAATCTATCCTCTCTTCTCAACCCTTCCACAAACTAGCAGCCAGATACTATGGTCCATTCCAAATTCTCAAGAAGGCTGGCCCAGTAGCTTACACTTTACTGTTTCCACCATCAGTCAAAATCCACCCCACAGTTCATGTTTCTCTTCTTAAGAAATGTCATGTTGTACCTACTGAAATTGCTTACCCTCCCACCACTGATATTGCTAACCCTCACTGTCCCAATCCTGAATCCATATTACAAAGAAGAATGGTGAAGAAAGGCAACAAAGCAGTAGCTCAAGTTTTGGTGAAGTGGACTGGTTTGTCTGCTGATTATGCTACATGGGAGTATTTCAATGTTCTCAAGACCAGATTCCCTGATTTTGATCCTTGAGGACAAGGATCTTTTCTGGGATGGCAGTACTGATACATGTATTTTGTGGTCTTGTAATTCAGTTGCCAATATTGTGATTCTAGAGAATTTCCTACTCAGTTAGTTAGTTAGTCAACAGACTAGTTAGTTAGTCCAGAACTGTCAGTTTGTTAGTTACAGCTGTCAAGAAAATAGTTAGGCAGTTGGAGCAGTTATTGAAATGGGATCAGCTGTGATCTATATAGCATTGTATTCAATTCATTCTACAATCATCTATGAAAATATATCCTTTCTCTTATCCTACTTCTTCTTCCTAAAATCACCTAAATCCCCCATTTTCTTAACTGTTAAGCTCGAGTTTCCTCTGTTGAAACTCCTCTACAGTTACTTGAATTCTCGATTAGTTTCTTAATCCTGCAATTCAGTTATCACAAAGTCCAGTGCTGGCTTTCCAGTAGTTGGATAGCAACAACTTCGTTTTTGGTCACATTGTGCTGGTGGCCACTGAGAGCAAACATAACCTTAAAGTTAGAAAAGTTCAAACTTGGGTAATAATATCCTATTCTATGAGGAACTAGTGATAAGTGGAAGACTTGCTTGCTGAACAAAGTAAAAGAAATCAAAACTCTGTGAGGCACAGAAAACAAACAAACATTTTAATATAATGAGCTTGATCAGCATAGGGTGGTAGTATCCCATCCTTGTCTGCACATAAGGTTTTTATTGGAGTTGAAGAAGGTGTTTGCCGTCTAGAGCTATACATACACACGTATGAAAACTAGGAATCATCAGGATTACCAGTGTGTAATGGAAACGATCACCAAACTTCGTTTTAGTAGTAATAGTTCTATTCATGAGGAAAAGCGTAAAATCAAGTGAACAACGCACTGCTAACGTTACTCTAACAGAACAATCTGGACAGTTAGCATGTGGCCAGTGGAGCCATTTCTTGACTTGACTCATCATAGCAGAAATGTGGAAAGCATGCTAAGAAGGAATAGGTACCACATGTACTATCAACCTTACAGGCCAACTCATAAAATTCTAACTAATGGTTGGCGGCCAGAATTTCATCAAGCAGATTAATGTATTCAAGATATGTGGCGCTTTCTTTTCATAAAGCATTATTAGTTACTCACCAGAAATGGCTCTGTCGTCTAATACATATAATGGTCTCATCTAGGACATCAATTAGGCCTTTGTTTGGAAAATTAAGGAAATTATATAACAAAGTGGAAGTACAGTATTCAAAGATGTTAGTTGTAGACTTAAATTTCATTTTCCACAATACAGGGCTATCACATATCCAATTTTAGGTTATCTTCTTGAATTAGTGCTGTTTGGCACTTCAGTTGATTTTAAGAAAGTGTAGCTTCACCTTTAATTTATGGGTTACAAAAATTAAAGAAACTGAGTAGAATGTAATATACTGTAGTAAAGAAGGACAAGAAACCTACTTATTTTATAACCTCGGGCTTGGCTTTTCACTAGCAAAACAAATATGTGAGACAAATTATTTTGATATCTGATGAGAACACCCAATTATCACAAGAAAATTCTGCATTTGCTCCTGTTGATGTTACCAAAAATCCCCACAAGAACATTTTCCGCCTTCAAAATGATGAAACCGTTGCATATCTCTGATAATAATATGTCGTTTAAAGATAAGTGATATGAATTTTGCAGCTGAATGGCAATCCCCACAGATTCTAAGGTTTTTAACAATGCGAATTGTTTTTCCAGGTGGACTATTAAGAAGACCAAAAGTAATTGCCAATTTTTCACTGTGGTACCTCAAAGTAGCTTCTTTATCTTCATCTTCTAATCCAGGACGAAAAGATATAGAAGTATCAGGAACATAACCAACCAATTTCAATTTCTCAATTAACTTGTCAACTTCCTGGTGCAGCTCCCTGTGCTCAATACGCGTAACCTCCCCAGAGAAGAATTCATGCTGTACATTGTCAACCTCTATCGAACTACAGCCAGGAATTTTTTTAATCCCTCTAACTTTCATTACTTTCCAGATATAATTCACTTCTTCCCACTTCCCAGCTCGTGCACACATGTTTGAAAAAATCACGTAATCGCCACTATGTGATTTGTCCATTTCAAAGATTCGTTCAAGTACCAACTTCCCCAAATCGACATTTCCATGGATGTTGCAAGCAGCTAACAATATCCGCCAAAGTAAAACTGTAGGCCTAATTGGCAATTCCATTAAAAAGTTAAATGCATCAGTAAGTCGGCCAGCCCGAGCTAACAAATCCAACATGCATCCATAGTGTTTCAAGCCCGGTACAATCCTGTAGTTCTCTTTCATGCTATTGAAAAATCTAAAACCTTCTTCGATCAATCCTCTGTGGTTGCAGGCATAGAGTAGACCCAAAAATGTAATTCCATCAGGACTAACTCGTGCTTTCTGCATCTCTTGAAACAAAGATATTGCACAACGAGCACGACCATGAATAGCATAAGCCATTATCATTGATGACCATGCTTGTGTGTCCTTATAACTCATGCTTTCAAAAACAGAAATCGCATCAGGTAAGCTCCCACACTTTGCATACATATCAATAAGTGCTGTATTCACCTTAACGCATCGATCAAACCCGTTCTTCTTAACATATTCATGCACCCATTTTCCAAATCCCAATGTACCCAACAAAGCACACGATGAAACAACACCTAGAATCGTAACTTCAGTAGGCTTAATTTTTTTCACTTGCAATTTGCGAAACAACGATAGAGCCTCATTTGGCTCGCTACTTCTCACGTATCCCATTATGATCGCGTTATACATTACCACACAAGGTTCCACTATCCTATCAAAAACGCGTCGAGCTGAACCATTGTCATTACACTCAATGTACATATTCATAAGTGCAGGACAAACATAAATATCGTCGTTAAGGCCATATTTAATCAAGAAACAATGCAATTGTTTACCTTCCTCTAAAGCTTTTGAACCTGCACAAGCCTTCAACAAAGAAGGAAATGTATAAAAATCAGGAGCAATACCTAATGTTAGAATTTTCAAGAACACAACAAAAGCATATAATGGGGTGTCACTACGAGCATATCCACGAGCCAAAAAGTTAAAAAGGACTATATCTGGTTGAGGAATTTTATCAAACAAGTGGTGTGCATAGTGCATAGAAGCAGGTGTTGGATTAGTTGTACAAAAATTTATGAGCTTACTCATAAAAAAGATATCATTTTGCTTGTGGGTTTTTATGGAAATGGCTTGAATTTGCTTGAGGTCTCTTAAAGATTTGATTTTGGGTATAAGAGAAAGAGGGTCAAATTCAATTGGACTAAATGTGTATTTTCTTGAATACTTTGTGTTGAAATTTTGGCAAGAAAAAGGCACTACTGTGAGTGATGGTACTGGAATTGTCATGGATTAAAGATTTGCAGTTATAAAATTGTTTTGGAGGGAACAAAGTCGTTAAGGTTGTTAAAGGTTTCATATTGTATTGTATATATCAAATAAAAGGATTATTCCTAGTTTGGCTTTTCCTACTTTTGGCCTTTCATTTTGCAACTCAATTATCCTATGCCACTGTCTTTTTCTTAAAAATTGTTCTCCTATTTCCATTTTTAGAAATCATTATAAATTTATTTTAACCAAGACTTTTATAATAAATTTTTTAATTTAATAGATTGAGTGCAAAAAAGTATTTTCTCGTATCTCTTTTCTTTTCCCTTAGGAGTTCATGTCAATTTGGATTGTTATACATGAATTAGTTAATCTAAAAGGATATTTTTATGTTAAATAGTTTAATTTCAAGACATTACTAATATATTTCAATACATTACTAATGTACTTTTTCTTATTATACACCCGGTCCTGTATAACTTAATGCCGGTAAAATACCGTCAATGAAATGTCGCATTATCCCATAACAAGTATTACCCCTTTCATCTAAAAAATTCAGCAAATTAGAATGTCATCTTTTGATTGATAAGATTACAGAGAGGATCAAGACCACATATTCTAGGCAACTATCGTATGCAGGCAGGTTGCAGGTAGTGCTTGCATGCTGTTTCCAATCCATAGGTTTTTGGGGTTCAGTCTTTATTCTGCCTCAAGGTGTAGTGAAAGAGGTGGACAAGAAATGTAAAGAATACCTTTGAGGTAGCACAAAAGATAAGAGGAAGATACCACTTATTTCTTGGAACAAAGTATATGTTCCTGAGAAGTATGGAGAACTCAATATCAAAGGTTGTGGACAATGGAATATAGCCTCTGTTGGAATGCTTCTTTGGCAGATTGTGCTGAAAAAAGACTCACTATGGGTTAAATGGGTCCATGGGATTTACATTAAAAATGATACTAGCATATGGGTACACAAAGCTCCTTTGGACAACAGTTGGTATTGGAGGAAGCTGATTTCTCTGAAGGATACAATGAGAGGATGGTATGTTCAGGGTAGATACACTCTTACTGCGAGAGGGGACTACTCTATACCTAGGAGTTACATTGCCTTGTCAGGTACTCAGATGGAATTGAATGTTGCTGAACTGATAGGAAATTGTGTCTCACCTCCAAAACACAGATTTATAGTGTGGCTTGCAGTGCATTGAAGGCTGCTAACTAAGGCTAAACTACTAAACCTGCACATCCCTGTTGATGACTCTACATGTTGTCTTTGTGATACACTGTAACTGGTTCAGGACAGCGAAAGCTGAGTTATTGTAGTGGTTTGATGTTCAAGTGCCTGTAGGAATTCATCAGGTACTGGAAGCAATCAAGAGAAGGCATTGGAAGAAATTAAAAAAGGAAGTGGCTGCTGCTATGTTGGGGGGCTTGATCTATCATACTTGGAGGGTTACGAATTGAAATTATTCAAAGGAACTACTATACAGTTAGTTCATATGGTGGATTGGTGGAGCAGATAAAACGAGAAACTGTAGAAAGAATAAAATGTTTTAAGCTGTCTAAACGTGCACATAGATGTAGGAGTTTCTGGCAACAATTTTGTAACTAGTTTCCTCCTGAGGCTTGATACTCATCACAGCCTTACTGGAAGGTGGTGTTGGGATTAGGTGCTCTTAGTTTGTTCTTGTTTTGTTTGTTATGGAATTTCACAATGTTACCCCCAAAAAAAAAAAATGTCGCATTAGTTATACATGACTGATTTTTTCTTTTGTGGCTAACCAACTTTATTATCTTGGGGCAGAGTGCATAAATAATTAATTTTAGGATCCCATTATTTAAGAATAACCGAAATTTATAAAAAATTTAAAGCTTAGCACCTTAGAATTAACTTTAGATATGCGGGCCTAAAGGTGAAATTGTGATTTTGACGTTTCAAAATTCAGACATGGGGTCTGAAGTTGCGTGTTGCTTGAATGAAGTTCAAATTTAGATATGAAATCTGAATTTATGCTTTAGCCAACTTCAAAATTCTCCTTTTTAAATACCTGATTTTTGGGTATGAAATTAAATAGTTTTTAAATAAGAAAGTTGCAAGCATATTATTTATACACATTATGTTGTATAGATATTATGCTGGACCTATACGTCAACAAAATGATGTTAAGTTTTCGCTGCTTGTCCTCTTTTGGAGTAGCTGTTTAGTAAATGATCCTTTTTTTCTTTTAAATTTCACTTAGTTGTCTTTCCATTGAGCCAGGGAGAGAATTCAAATCAGAGTCAGTGTCCATTATTTGATTGAGTACAATGTGGTCTGCCAGTCGCGTTAAACTACCCAAAATTTCTAGACTTTTTAGACCATAATCAATACATCTTTTTTAGCAAACTAAAAATCTTATGGAAAAAAAAGGTTACACTAACGCGCATGTTAGACGACAAGTTAATGTTTTGCCTTTATTGATCAATATTGAAAAAATATCCAACATAGATTTAGTGTCATCCGAAAGCACACAATATCCTTGCGTAAAACGGCCCAAAATGATAGTGCAAGCCCAATATGAATCCTTGGGCCTCAAATTCAGATTCAATATGTGAAACCTTCTCCTACCTCAGCAACTAAAGCTTCCATTTTTGCGAAAATGGCGTCTACAGTAGCCAAACTTAGAAGCAACTCCATTTACATCAATGGCCTTCGAAGATTTTCACAAACAGCCATACCTGCCCCACTTGATAACACCTTTAATCACCCTACAGCTTCATCACCATCATTCGTTTTACCTGAACATGACAACAACAACATAGGATTTATGGACCTCATGGCTGTTCCCAAGAAAAAGGTAAACAAGATCCTTCCTTTTTTTGTCCCCTTTGTAATTAAGCTGCAGATGATTTTTTTTTTTTTGGATTCCCTGAATGGGGTTCTTCTTATTATTTTTTAAAGTGATAGTTAAGGTTATAATTTTAGTTATGAGTTTAAGTTCTGTGCGCTGATCGTATAGAAAATATTTACACAATCAGGTCATTTAAAAAATCAAATGCAGTAACTTTATTTAATAAGTGTCTTAGTTTCATCGGGCACAAAGTTTAAGGAATAAAAAGAGGCTTTTGAATCTTGTGGTCCTAAATTAAATATGTGTATAATGTACTAAAATGAATTGTAAGCTTACTAAATATAGAAAGAGACGCTCTTTTTGGACAGGTCAAAAAGGAAAGTAAGACATTAAATTGGGATGGAGGGAGTAGCATTGATTGGTAATCTTTAAGAAATGATAAAGGAACTTGTTATAATAGGTGTTTTAAGAAAGCATTAGATTGTGCATATAACTTACCTTTAGTTATTACCTGATGGGTTTAGGGTTTTAGGATACCATATTGCTTAGTGTTCTTCTAGGCGCCTTTACTATCCATTTTGGGGCATGTAGTCTTTTGTGTATATAGAGTCTCCTAATATTGATTTTGGAAACATTAAGGTCACCTGATGATTAAATATTAGTTGAGAATGTGATTTAAATGTTAGCACTTTTACTGTAGAGCCTATGCTTTCTAGAAATCGTTTTGCCTTTCGGAGATTCTTTTTTATGTTTGGAAAGTATAAACAACTTCCAATACTTTTCGTTTGTATGTGCATAATATTCATAGCCGATCCTAACTTGTTTGGTACTGAGACGTAGTTGTTTTTAATGATATTAATATATTACACCTGTCTGTTGAGTCTTGAGTTTAGCTTTGCATTGCGATGAATTTTGGCTTTTGATGGGTAATGTTGGATAGAACAGTGTTGCAGCGCGGCTAATTGTTGTATTAAGTTTTACATTATACTCTTTTTGTCTTCATTTCTGTGATGTTATCGTCTTTAGTTCTAATTAGGTTGTGAGTTGATATCAATAATGTTGCAAAGTCTCTTGTGCTCATATGTGAAGCAAAACCTTTTATGTGTGCAGATCTTGTGTATTTCTATTTTCGAATATGAGGTAATAGACTTGGTAGATGATAGATTCAGGATGTTTTGGAAAGACGTCTTTAGGGAAAAAAATTACAATCATGATCTTTATTTGGGAAATAGAACCATCACATAAGTGCTGTTGGGAAAAAATCCGTCCGAATTGAAGCACTAAGAATATCTGAGTTCTGTTGGTGCCCTTAACTATGTGGGTAGAGAACTTTGGGAGGTGGCTTATATTTATTTATTCCCCTTGCAAACTAGAAGAGATTAAGACAAAGTGTGAGCTTTGTGTCAGGTATCGGCGTGTACTGGGTCAAATGAAATGGGTGGAGAGAGCAAATAGTTTCCGCTCGTGGTGGCTTAGAATAGAAAATGACCCCCTTTGCTTTTTGTTTTCTTTTGGTCTTTATTCTCCTGCAAACCTCGAAGCTTGGATCTGACCAGGAAATTTCCACACAATTCCAGATATGAAAGTGGGTAGTAAGCTTAAGCTTCAACCACCACAACAACATACCAAGTGTGATCCCACAAGTGGGGTATGGGGAGGGTGGGGCGTACACAGACCTTAACCTAACCTTTGTGGGGTAGAGAGGCTGTTTCAGATAGACCCTCGGCTCAAGAAAAGCATTCTTAAAACAGGTTTGAGAAATATCAGAGTAAAAGGTTATGATAAAAATATCGAAGAAAAGAAAGTATTGACAACAAAGATAGTAAAGATAGTTAAGTAAAAGAAACAACAGTAGTAATAAAATGGAAGAATAAGATAATGGTAGAATAATGGTTGGGACAAGAACACCTCCTATTTTTTATTTATTTTTAATATTGTGGAAGCTAGCAACGATCAATATGGTGAGGGGGTGGGGGAAGCTAATTCGATTCCAGTAAATACATGAATATGGAGTTGATACTTAAATTAAGATGCCCAGAATAAGACTTTTCTAAGTGCTCCTCTGATCTTAGCTACCCTATGCTGTAAACTGAATTCTGGTAAAATGTGGCTTTGTAGGCCCCCGCATATATAACTCTACGGGTTTTTTGTTAATAATTGGCAGCAGGATTGATAACCTTTACACTTTAATAGGTTATTCATGTGGAGGGCTTTTTGCTTGCTTCTGCATATATCCACATGAACTGTCTGCATTTCTTTTCCCCTTTTAAAGCTAAAAATCATTTCACTAATGTTGCATTAATATAGTGGCAAATATTTACAATGTGTAACATTAAGCTTCCGGAAGAATATATCCAACTACCTACACAAAAAGGAGTGTATACAATCCTAACAAAAACCCTTCTTCACATTTTCTCGGGAGAAGGTCATAGGTTTGAACTCTGAATCTTTATCTGAAAATGGGAGCCTTGTCAATTAGACTACCTCCTTGACCCCTATTTCTTAGTGCTTTTTTGCATAGTTTTGCATGCCAGGTTGGCACACTTGTTTAAATTTTGTGTTACATAGTTCAC
Source organism: Lycium ferocissimum (assembly GCF_029784015.1). Taxonomy (NCBI): domain Eukaryota; kingdom Viridiplantae; phylum Streptophyta; class Magnoliopsida; order Solanales; family Solanaceae; genus Lycium; species Lycium ferocissimum. The sequence continues at coordinate 29,838,786 of NC_081349.1, read as the reverse complement.
ATTTCATCACAATTTGTTATGCTGATAGGATATGCTTGATCATGCAGGTATCCCCTCATAAGAGAGGCATAAGAAATGGACCAAAGGCTCTAAAACCAGTGCCAGTGATTATGCGGTGCACGTAAGTGCTTTATGCCAACAAGTTAAATTTTATGCTTCTTCCCATAAATTAATCTCAATTGAAACATATTCAAAAATGAAATGTTTAGCTAGTAAGCTAAAACCCTGCATCCTCTATTTAGCTTGTAAATAACAAAAGGTTGGATACATCGACATTTGTAAGTCTTTCTTAGTGCTTCTGGAATACTATTATTTGTCCCATCTTCAAACTAGAGACCAAAGCAAGGCTCGACAAAACAAAAGCATTATAGTACATTGTTTTTCCCTATAGTGGAACTTTCATGCTTGGACAAGAACCTGGGGCCGAGCTAGAGACCGAGGTACGGGTTCGGCCAAATCCATTAACCTTGGTCTAGACATTGTATTTGTCAAAAAAAAATCCATTTAGTACATACAATTTATTAGTTTAGAACCCAGTAACTTAAAAATGCTAGAATCCTAAACCCATAAGCTTCAAATTCTACTCTGCATTTGACAAGAACTAGCATGAGAGCCGGACTACGTCTCTATGTCTCAAGGACAGTTTTGATAGGCGGGAAAGCCCCTCGGAAAAATGGGACAATGAAAAAGTAAAAGTGTACTTGGGCTGCCATTAAATTGAAAAAGGGTCGGCAAGAAGGAAACAAAATGTTTTTCTTTCAGTACCTATTAAAAAAAAGTGTTATTCTTTCATCACATATCCCACTATTGAGCTTGCATTGGCTATCCGATGGAGTGAATTTTTGAGATTTTACCCGGTTGTCTGAACTTAGCTCAGGGGTCAGACTAAAGCCATGTGCTTTTTATATTGTTTTCCTGAATCGATGGTGTAACATCTTGCTTCAATGATTGTTAAACAATAAGATTATAACTGTTGACACATAAAAAAGATCCTGTAGGAAATTAAATTTTAACTGATGATATTTGAAAGACATGCATGATTTTGTGATTCGGGTGTGAGTTTTTATCGCCACCATGATGTTTATCTTGTTCCTCAGAAGGAAGACAATTGTTTAATGTCATGTTTCATTTTCTTTTTTAATGCAAAGATTTTTTTTGTGCTCCCAATTCCATTTTTCTTTGTTGGTCGTCCCATCTAGGTCTACAATTGACGTTCTTCTGCTTGCAAATAAACATGCAGGGTCTGTGGTCGAGTCAAATTACCACATTTCTTTTGCTGCAGTGGAATTAAGCCTGGTGATGAGAATAGTTCCAGTCGTTGATCAACTTGAAGTGGAGAGTCCAACATAATTTCTTCAATTTCAACTTTGTTGTTCTGGTAGAGTGTTTTTTGTTTGAAAGAAAGAAGGTTTAATATGCACCATGGGTGCACAATTGCATAAGGCCTCTTGCTGAAGAACCTGTTTTGCATGTTGCATGTTTTGTTGAAGGATTTGTTCTTTCCTCTATCCGGTATTGGTAGTCAGTATGTATGAGAAACGATCAGGCTAGTTGAAGCTGCTCTAAACTGTGTTTATGCAATTGAAGGGTTGGATTTCTTTCCCCATGCAAGGCATATCAGTAATTATTCTTTGAAATATTTTTGAATTATGATGTCTTATCTTTCAGTTGTTGAATGGTGATTTGAATTTGTTTCACCTTGTTGTGGTGGAGAACAACTTGGTTCAATTGCATTCTCTTCGTCGAGAAAAATACTGTGTAAATAGGGTAAAAGCAATTTCTTTTTGGTCTCAATATAGAGAGCTTCAAGGTCCTCATCAGATACCTCCATTTCGGTTGGTCAGGATCCAAATAGTGCCTGAAGAAATGAAATTGCTCATCCTCATGCAAGTGACTGTTCATCAGAACTGTTATATTTTGAACACTCATAAGATAGGGTCGATGCCCCCCACCCACTCAAACTGTACTTGCAAGTTTTCTCCCAAAAACTTAAATTTCTAGAAAGTAAGTCATTATGAGCAAACACCATCGGCTTAATTTTTTAGATGATTAAAAGGTAGATCAGAATGTCTTGGATATCTATTGAATAACAATTCCTAAGAATATGAATCCTCGTGGGATTGTTATTGTGAAAGTGTACATCCATTATTTCATCCTACATAAATTGCTACGTGAGAAAAACATAATCAAATATTTAAAAGCATTAAAATATGTCAGAGTTAATCCCACTTTACCCCCTTAACATTTAAGGGTTGAGAAACGATACCCCCTCGACATATTGAATAGGAACGATAACCCCCTTATGTAATATTTTCAGGTGAGTTTTTTTTTTTTTTTAAATAAAGATCTTTTTTCTTTCTTTTGAGAATTAAACTACAAAAATATATAACTCTTTTTATTGTCACATTCACCTATTCCGCTGAAAATAATGTAATTATCTTTTAGGATATAACTACCTAGAATAATTTGTTAATAAACTTCACGCTAGGAGTTAATATTTTTTTAAAGGGTGTGTTAAAGGTTAAGTGAACTAGTGTTTTGAACCAGAGGGGGTAATATAATTTTAAAATTTTCATTTCACTATTAATAAGATGATTTATAGTCATACATATATCTTATAATTTATTTTAGACCACAAATTTTTAGAGTTCTTTTTTAAAACTCTGTCTAGTCAAAATTTTCATATCAATTGGTACGGAGAGTAAAATTTTACCAAAATTTGTAATTTGGCATAAAACGTATACGTTGAATGAGATTTATATATGTTCTAAATAGAAGTATCGAATGGTCCGAAAGAGATCCTAAATAGCATAGCTCTTGAAGAGAAAACCAACAATTTTTCAAATTTTAGTTCATACAATTTTTTTTCAAAAACCCTAAAACTTTAAACACCAATTATATCCAACCAATTAAAATTACGGAAGAAAAATTATTGAAACAACATTTGTTATTAACTTATGTTATGAAAAATTATTGATAAAACGAATGCCACATAGCTTGAAATTTATTAACAAATTATTCCAAGTATTTGTTGTATTATACAAGATAAGTACATTATTTTCGACGGAATAGGTGAATGGGACAATAATAAGAGTTATATATTTTTGTAACTTAATTCTAGAAAGAAAAAAATCTTTATTCAGAAAAAGCAAATTCTCACCCGAAAATATTACATAAGGGAGTTATCATTCCCATTTAATATGTGAAGGGGGTATCGTTTCCCAACCCTTAAATGTTAGGGGGGTAATGTGGGATTTACTCAATATGTCATGAAAAGGATTAAAGATCAGATAGCGCTCAAATAACGGGGGGCAATTCGCAGAATTGCCCTTCTTTTGGGGTGGTCTTTAAATTTTGCCCTTCATATTTGAAATGTTTAAATTTTTTGCCCTTCGGCTAACACCCATGGGTTCAGGGTTCGAACCACGCGCGGTCAAAATTTTAAAAAAATTCGCAAGGCGGATTTAAATTTCGCTATGCCATGACAACATACTTTTGTTAAGGAATTACACATTTTATCGGGACCGGCATACTCGTACCTTATGGGCGGAACTTGGCATAAGTATCGAGATTAAGAGCATAACTTTGATAATTCCTTCACAAAGTTATGCGGTGGGGGCATACTTTTAATGGGCAAACTTTTATCGGACCGGCATAACTTTGTGAAAGGAATTATCAAAGTTATGCCGGACCCCGTATCTTGTAAGTACGCCCGTAAGGCATAAGTATGCGGGGTCCGTATAACTTTTGATAATTCCTTCACAAATTTATGCGGTGGGGGCATACTTTTAATGGGCAAACTTTTATGCGGACCGGCATAACTTTGTGAAGGAATTATCAAAGTTATGCGGACCGCATCTTATGCAGAATACGCCTACAAGGCATAAGTATGCGGGTCCGTAGCTTAACTTTGGTAATTCCTTAACAAAAGTATGCGGGTCCGGCACCAGCGAAATTTAAACTTGCCTTGCGATTTTTTTTTTTTTAAAATTTTGACTACGCGTGGGTTCGGACACTGGAACCTATGGGTGTTAATAGAAGAACAAATTTTAAAGATTTCAAATATGAGGGGCAAAATTTAAAGACCACCCCAAACGAAGGGCACTCCGCGCAAAAAAATGAATAACGGGGCCTTGTCTAGTGGTATTAGATGATGAAAGCCCATGCTAGCACGGGCCCAACACAAAAAATAGTACCACACTTTTCTTTTTAATATGTCTAAAAAATAATGATATATTTTTATGTTTAGAAATCATTTAACTTGAAACTTTCTTTTTTACCTTTAATGAAATGATTTAAATCCACAAATATCTATGACCTGTTTTAGACTATAAGTTTCAAAAATCTTTCATTTCTTTTTTAAACTTCATGCCTAGTCAAATTATGCCACATAAATTAGGATAGAGAGAGTACCTTTTAGTAATATAATTATGAAATTTTTATTATAGCAAGTATTATAATTCAATTAATTGAAAAATCAATAAATTATTTTAGTTAGTCCACTTCCCCATATATGACTTTCATGGTTTGGTTCTCCAATTGAAAGATTTGAAATACACCTTCTCCTACCGAGTTTCATGCCATCATCTCTTTCTACTCAATAGCACTGAAAAGCACTTTCATGTGTTAGCATCTGTTGTAGTCTTAAATTTTTAAGTATAGACCAACTTCATCATTTTAAGAAAATATGTGTATACGTTTGTTGACCGTTTATATTTCGTCTTCTTGATGTTGTTCTTCATTATTTGTGTGAGACGTATGTGTCTAAAATTAGTGCATTTTTATCCTTACTCAAAGGTATAAGTTTTAAATCTTTTGGTTTTATGACTTCTTTAGCGGTTTTTATGTTCAATTTAAAATCTTTATTTCTTTTTTCCTAAATTTCTCTACTTTAAATTTTCTCTAAGCGTACCTTTACCATTTTCTAAACTTATTATCATTATTTAAATGTCCTTTTTTTCTTTTTGCAATTGTCTCCTATCTTTTAAACTATTAAGGAATTTGTCTATTACAAATTAAAAACTTTATCCTAATAAAATATTTGGATCCTATCATTGTAAAAATATTGAAGCACACTACTAAATCATTTCAATTTTTCATATTACTATTATGGGCCTAATTCATTATATTTTTCACAAATTGTTGAAAGAAAAAATTCCATCTTTCAAAATAAATATGTTGTACAGTTTATAAGGTGTTAGGTTTGTAGGATATTTTGTTTTTAATGAAACATTTATTAAGTCATATAAAAGTAAATTGATTCTTCATTTTCTCTACAAGTTGATCAAATTGACATAAAAAATTGACCTTAAAATAAAATTTGATAAGCAAATATTTAAAATTGGTAAATTAGTGAGGTGATTCTTGCCAGCTCTTTCTTATTCTTATTTAACATGATTGAGTTGTTGGATAGGGTTTAATACAATTTTCTTCATTTTTTGCCTTTAGCAATTAATTTTAGGAATAATTTCAATAATATACAATTCAGCATAAAATATTACATCCACGTAGTTATATTTTTAATTTACATCTGTATAGCCAACTTTTTTTACAATAGTGTTTATACACACGATATACAACATTATACACTTATTGTAAATAATGTGTCGATCTTATATAAAAGTGTGTAGTAATGTATAAAAGGGTCATTTTGGGTAATATTAAAAATATGAGTCATTTCGGGTAAATATTTTTTTCAAATAGACATAGGCTGTTATTTTTCCTAAATTTTATGCCTATGGCCATAAGTTTTTGATGATGCGGAACATAATTTGTGAGATATTATGATGCGGGAATATAAATTTATACCCCATAATATAAACAGCAACACAAAATAAGGGCATAAGTGACAATAAGCCTAAAAATGCGAGGAATTTTTAGAGAGAGAAAGTTTTGGTAGGACCCACAGCACACATGTGGATCCTCACCTTGATTTTTTTTTTTTTGTTTGTTTGTTTGTGGTTGACGACATACCACTCATGCTTCTATAATAGGTATAAAATATAATGAATCCTTTTGTAGATGTTTGAGATTATTGGTCGAGTTTGGTTTCCATTGTAGACACATTTCCTTTTAGGAATTATTGTTTTCATTCTAAATTCTTCAGTAGCTAAATACGTATTCATTTGTATTGTAATTCGATTGTACCCTCTCTATTAACGAATTAGTAAACTAAATATGTTGCGGTCTTGGTCTTATAATATAAGTAATTAAATTTTAATTCATCAAAATACGACCAAGAAGATTAAACAAAACAGGCTGTTATCAAGCAAGACTAGGCCGAATTCAATTGTATAAAAGCAATAATATATTCACAAAGAAAAAGGCATATAAGCTTTATTAGTTAAATTTTGAGAGAGCATACATGCAATGAAGAATATAATTTATCTCTACATGATCGGGAATTGCATTTTGAGTAAGCATTCGTAATAAAAGGGGGAACTTGATTGGTTTTAGAATCCCATAAAAAGTCATATTAGGGAGAGGATCTTCAACGTACAATTTTAAGTTGTCCAACAAATAATAGTTTTTGATAATATACAACTATTTTTGTCAACCAACATTTGCATTCGTGCTTTAATAATAATATATAAATTGTCGAATCCTCTTAACTTAAGGAGAGCTTATAATATAATACTAATGTGAGCCGCCTAGCTTCTCCCTTCTAATAGTCTTTTTTTGCTTACAATTTAGCATTAGTTTAAGCCTTTAATTATTTTTGACAGAATGTTTGGTGATGTCAATGACTTCGTTTTAGTAATTGCCCTTTTTTTATGAGGTAATGTATCACAGGAGTTGTTGGATGATAAACAATAATAAGCATATAGATTAACGTAGATATAGTTGCAAAGAATATGGAGACCAATTAATTAGAAAGGTAGAAACAGCAAAGCCTAGCAACTTCCTTGTAGGATTGCTTATTGGCTTGTATTATACATTTGGACATCTATCTATTTATTGACATTAAAGCAAGCATGGATTATGTGGCTATATTATACATCATGGCTATCCGAAACAAGAGTAATATATATCTATCTTATGTAATATCCTCAACTTTAAATTATGTCGTAGGTTCTTTTATAATTTTGCTTTACAAAGTGCTATGACTAGTCACGATGGGTGTTATACATTACTTGAAGATAAACACCCATGGGCGTGCTATAACAGTCAATAAAGAAGATGAAAATATTTCTACTATATTAGAAGCACCGGTTGGTGCTTCTTTCGTCGTCCGTCTGTGGACCCCCCCCCCCCCAACACCAACATAAAAAAAATAAAAAATTATGGGCCCCATATTCAACAACATTTAGTATTAAAAAAATTGTGGGCCCCATATTAAACAACATCCGGTATTAAAAAAAAAGTGGAACACCACATCCAAACTCACGGGGAAAAAAAAGTGGGACATATTAACAAAATCAAGCAATATTTAAAAAACAAACAATGTTAAAAAAATACGGGCCCATATTAAACACGATGCGTATTCATAGCAAACACTAATATAATAAAGTTTTAAATACGGAGCACAAACTACAATGTTATATTAATCGTGTTTCGAACATAGTATCCCATATTGACAAAATCAAGCAATATAAAAAAAATGAATCCCATATTAAAAAAATAAACAATGTCAAAAAAAAAAAAAGTCGGACTTTGTATTCTTAGCAAACACTAATATAATAAAATTTTATATACGGAGCACAAATTACAATGTTATATCAATCATGTTTTGAACATAGTAAAAATTGTAAAAAAAAAATAAAATTGTGGGCCCCATATTCAACAACATCCAGTATTAAAAAAAATTGTAAAAAAAAATTATGGGCCCCATATTAAACAACATCCAGTATTAAAAAAAAAGTGGAACCCACCACATTCAAACTCACGGGGAAAAAAAAGTGGACCCATATTAACAAAATCTAGCAATATTGAAAAAAAAAGTGAATCCCATATTTAAAAAACAAACAATGTTAAAAAAAAATATGGGCCCCATATTAAACACGATGCGTATTCATAGCAAACACTAATATAATAAAGTTTTAAATACGGAGCACAAACTACAATGTTATATTAATCGTGTTTTAAACATAGTATCCCATATTGACAAAATCAAGTAATATATAAAAAAAATGAATCCCATATTAAAAAAATAAATAATGTCAAAAAAAATAGTGCAGACTTTGTATTCTTAACAAACACTATATAATAAAGTTTTAGATACGAGCGCAAATTACGATGTTATATCAATCATGTTTTGAACATAGTATATATATAAAAAAATAAAAAAAAATTGGGCTCGTATTAAACGGGCCCATAAAAAAAATTGTAAAAAAAAAAAATTGTGGGCCTCATATATATTGACCGCATACTAAACGCATCAAGCAATATATAAAAAAAAAAGTGGAACCCACCATCTCAAACTCACGGTAAAAAAGTAGACCATATTAACAAAATCAAGCATTATCAAAAAAAAAAAAATTGAACCCCATATTCAAAAAAATAATGTCAAAAAAGACTTTGTATTCATAGTAAACACTAATATAATAAAGTTTTAGATACGGAGTACAAACTACAATGTTATATTAATCGTGTTTTGAACATAGTGTATATATATATATATATTAAAAATAATGCAAATTAATAATGTCAAAAAAAATGCACCCCATATTAAAAAATCAAACAATATTCATGTAATTTCCAAAGTATCTCATTAAGTCAATAATAATGGATTCATTACCGCGTGCGTATCAATCCATTAGTGGGAGCAAATGAAATTATTGTACAAGTAACATACTTAAAATACTTATATATTAAAATAAGATAGAATTTAATTACTTTTTCATTTTTTTCCTTACTCTAATAAATGTGAAAATAATTGTGGGCCCATATTAAACATCATGCGTATTTGTAGCAAACACTAATATAATAAAGTTTTAAATACGGAGCACAAACTACAATGTTATATTAATCGTGTTTTGAACATAGTATCTCATATTGACAAAATCAAGCAATATATATAATAAAAAAAAGTGAATCCCATATTAAAAAAATAAACAATGTCAAAAAAAAAATGCAGACTTTGTATTCTTAGCATACACTAATATAATAAAGTTTTAGATACGGAGCACAAATTACGATGTTATATCAATCGTGTTTTGAACATAGTGTGTGTGTGTATATATATATATATATATATATATATATATATATATATATATATATTATATACATAAATATAATACAAACTAATAATGTCAAAATGGGTGGGCCCCATACTAAACGACACCAAGCAATATAAAAGATAAAAATAAAAAAAGAAGAAACTATATAAAGCATGGGTTTAGACCCATGTTTCATCGTCCGTTGTCCCTTTAAAAAAAAAAGGAAGAAAAAAAAGTGGACCCCATATTAACAGAATCAAGCAATATTAAAAAAAAAAAATGTGAATCCCATATTAATAAAACAAACAATGTTAAAAAACAAATGCTTAGAAAATCAAACAATTAAATCAATAATAATGGACTCTTTAGAATAAGGAAAAAATTAATTTCTACTTTGTTTCATTTTAAACATGTAAAATTAATTTAATAATTTGAATTAGAATTATCTAAATCAAAATTTGATAAAAAATAATAAGTATTTTACACCGTTAAATTAATCGAATTAAAATTGAAAGTATCAAGCGATATTCAAAATATTGCTATTGTTTTATCGAAAGAGAGGAAAATAGTTTCTTTTTAAACAAGTCTTCTCTTTTAAAAGGTATTAATAAATTTTTCGTAGCAAACACGAATAAAATAAAGTTTTAGATACAGAGCACAAACTACAATGTTAAATTAATCGTATTTTGAACATATATATATATATATATATATATTATCATTATCTAAACACAACTACATATACATAGATACACTATAATCCGAAGTGTTGGGCCCGTGCGCAGCACGGGCATAGGCCATCTAGTATATAATAGAAGAGCAGAGACTAAATTCAGCCAAAAACAAAAAAAAAAAGTAAGTCCGTAGCAGGTATACAATGGAACAATTGACGTGCACACAAACTAAACTTGATATTCCCGATATAAATGAAATTACTCCAATGATTTGTACATTATTTTCATATTTAACAATCTAAGAAGTGGAATACTATAAAAGCATGTTCCTACAACCACCCCCACCCCCACTTAAAAAAAATAAAAAATTGGCAAAACTAGAAGTATGATGAGGAAACTCGATAGTCAAGCATATGTAGAAATAATATATTGCAACCAAATGGGGGTTCGGAAGGAATATGCTGTATTTGGGATAAGAATTAATGTAGCTATATATATATGTTGTTTAACGTTAGATGATAAGTGTAACATATCATTGCCAACATAGGTACAGTTGAGAGTGGAAGAAAATGCATTTATAGGTCCAAAGAAATGTAGACGAAACCAAGTTTTTAGGATTAGCACGTTGACATTCAATCGCGTTTTCACATTCATAATCATAGGCACTTCAAAAGTAGTTCTTTACAACAAGTAACGCGCTATAATGTCCATGTTCATTTTTTTTATGACAGTGTAATTTTTTTGATCGGCTTTCATGTACCTCGACTAATATATAAAATATTTTTTTGCCAATAAAGTAAATAGGCAAATGAGATGAATTAATTTAGTGTTGTATAGGGTTAAATCCGTCGACACCAAGTGAACGTATCAAAGGATGACACGTGGCGATGGTGACATGTCAGATTTGAGTCAGCAAGTGAGGGGCTCCAGAAAAGCATAACGACGCTCGGAGAGAGAATTTGCCAGCCGCTTAGACAGAAACTACAAAGGGAGGAGAACATGCCAACTCATGGTCTAAACGTCATTCAATGCAGAACCGTTACAAGAAACCCCAAGTCATCCTCCGTTCTTAAATGTGCATTATTGCCATTCATTGTCATAGCATTAAATCCCTTTATTACCTTTTATTACTTTTTATTGCCTTTTATTACAACATTAATATTGGTAATTGAGCGGGCACGATTCATGGAATCTGTACTCCTTAGCTCTACTATAAATAGAGGTACTCATTTTTTTGTAGGACATCTGAAACATTATACAACAATACAGAGTATTCATATTATTCTTAGCATTTTTTCTTTCTTGCTTAATTCGTGGTGTTTATAGCGATTCACCGCCCGGAGACTTTAGCTCAAAGCCTCTCCAAGGCCCAGGCTACACAACTAGCTATGCTTTACTTTCATTTGTCTTGTTAATTATTACTTGCTATATCATAATTTTGGTTACATTGATCCACGTGTCCTTGACCTCATGTACAAATTCAATTGTATCGATTTTCCGTGTAAACAAGTGTGGCCTCTGTTGACTGTGGGTACTCGAGTTTTGGTTATCAAGAGCGTTACACCAACTCTTCGACCCACTAGAAGCGGATTTACGTAAATGTTTCCTTTTTAGGCTATCATTTAGATTATGTTCCGTATTTTAAAAGTTATACAAAGTATGGTCTTTGGAACTGACAAAACATTAGATTATCATCCAACGTTACAAAATTTAGACCGTGGTCTAAAATTTTCTTATATGATTTTTCAATTTGCTCAGAAATCTTTAGATTGTGATCTGAAAGGTTCATAATTTGCGAGAGAAATAAAATTATTTACTAAATAACTGTACCAAAAAGGACAATCGGCTGAAATTTGCGCACTAGATCACCCTTTGGGCCCTGTAAGGCTGTAGCTCTCAATATTAACTTGAAATTCCAAGGCTACAAGTGATTTTTATTTTTAATCTAAAGAATATTTTTAAAACTTGCTGTATTAGAATGTCAATATTCCCAATACGGTGTGTTCTTTTAGTTGCATGGACAATTATTTTCTAATTAGCTTACTTAAACTATTCAACACTGATTAGCAGGAAAAGAATGAACTCAAATCACTTATATAAACTAACTAGTAGGGCAACCTAGAGATCAAAATTAGAGAAATTATACATGTATATTATGACAGTCCCCTAGATAGTTTTCACGTCGGATTATTTTTTAAGCTAGTAGTATTTCCTTAAAATGAATCACGTCATAAAAGATTGCAATTAATGATCTGTTATCATGTTTGTGCAGAATGATAAATTCCGAAACCAAGTTTAGAAAATAGTTTTGGAAGTCATTTGAAAAAAGGTATATTCTGTCTGCCACAAATTACAAACTTATACAGTAATTAAAATCCATCCACCACTAACATCCGAGGGCCACACCTATTAAGTACTCGAAGGATTTAAGTTACATTTGTAGAGATCTTTCACATTTTTAGTGAATTTTAACCTCTAATAACGTGTTGATTAGTTAGTATATTTTAATCGGATTGTCGAATAATATTTTATCAATAGGTTTAACTATAATTATTTAAAATAACTTGGCCGTATGAATGGTTCCTTTTTTCAAGAGCATGAACTCAAATTTTCAATTGGATCAGACCTCAACTTCTTGATCTGGGATTTGATTTATTTAACAACTTTTTGTATATTAAATCTAAAAAGAACTTGGGACTTTTCTTTAAACAAGAAGTTAAACATATCTATTATAACCATTTTATATTTTACACTATTAATACAATAACAACATATCCAGTGAAATCCCACAAAGTGAGATCGGGGAAGGGTAAAGTGTACGCAAATCTTATTCTTACTTCGAGAGATAAAAATACTGTTTTCGAAAGACCCTTGGCACAAGGACAAACAATTCAATAGTTTACACTGTTAATACATAAAACTTAAATTTTAACTCAAAACCGTTCAAACCAAAATCTCCATTTCCCTATTGTGAAGGAAAAGGGTTTTTTTTTTTTTTTTTGGGGTACGAAAAGAGAGAATGATTGATAAAAATGTTGCGTATGAAATTGCTATAGCATAAAATGAGGACCGCCACATTAGCATCAAAATTCTGCTGAAATTCACACCATATATTAAAAGATGCTACAGCGCATTGAAGGACACGTGTAAAATAATGGAGGACCAAACGAATCTGATAAGTACATACAAGGCATATCCTCTATGTTCAAGACCACCGTAAGCTTCTCTCCTAAGGTTCTACAATCAACCTATACAACATACAATCATTATACTTCAATTCTAAATTAAGTATCAGTATTTTATAGGTTAATCATCATAATATAGCTATACTTATGTTGACAATTAATCTACCATAATTAAAATAATTATCAGTGTGAAGTTGTTCATATTCCCAGTTTCAAACAAATGAACAGAGTAACAGTTTTAAATGTATTCAATTTAAGATATATTTTCACAATTGATAATATACTTGACGTGCTTTTTTCTTGGAATTGAGACGTGATGATATTTTTAGTGTGTGCTTCTGTGGATGAGGAGGGATTCGAATCCCCGACATTGTAGTTCATAGCCACATGCTCTTCTAATCCTCCGAACTATACAAGCCGCATTTCTGCTAGAAGAATGCATTTCGAGGTATGAAATGAAAAAGAAGGAAATTATAATTAGAGTTTTGATTAAAACGACCTTTTAATTTCACAAATTTTTTTTTTTTACTGATTTTCATATTGACAAAATAATACTCCTATTAGTAAGAATGAGGTGTTTTTATCTAAACTTAAATCAACTATGCTTTACAACTGGAAAGATTCTCCAAAGGGTCTACAAAAGAAAAAAATATGAATATTACAAAGTCAACAAAGACACGTCATCGCACGATTGCTTAAGACCACAGTATTAGGATAGGTTGACAAACAGGAGATTAGCAGAGATCTAAGTTCTAACTAACTAAACTAGCGCGTTACGGCAGACGTTTGTCTGGTTACACAAGCAACAAAGAAAATTAAAAAAAAAAAAAAAAAAAAAAAAAAAAAAAAGTTGATAAAACTTCCATTAAAACGGGGCATATTATAAATTCCCAGCATTCATTCTTTATCAGCTCTCAAGTTTCTGCATCACCTAGCAATTTCAAACGTCGAAAAAGGTACACATCGACCCATTTCCAACTTTTCATGTATAGTGGGAATCATGCATGTAGTTTTCATAAATATACACTAAAAAAAATTGTCATTAAATTGCTTGTAGCTAAAAGAATTTTCTGAAAACCTGTCATTAGTACATCAGTATTTAATACTGTTTAGCTACAGAATTTGTTTGTCGCTAATTCTTATCCTTTTAGCAGTGTTAGGGATATACTTTGCACATAAACATATACATACATGCTTATGTATATATGTGTGTAGTATTTGGCACATAAATTACAGGGGAAATGAGAGTTTTATTTGTGTAGTGCGGTTAGAAATATGGCGGCTATGTATGTGGAATTGAGTTCAACATGTAATGATATTTACTTTCTATTTTTAGGAAGTTTCTGGGTTTGGGTTTTGTATTTGAGCTGAAGAGTAATTGGTAAAGTGGAAAGGTTGTTAGTTTGTGTTTTCATTCTGTTTCTTAGTTCAATGAAGCATTATTATCTGCTTAATGATGTTTTTACGTACTAATTACTACTATAAGCTAAATTCTGGAATTTTGATGATTTGGGTCTTTCACGTTATTTAGTATTTTGATAGATTATTGGTTTAGCCAAGATGATTTTTTTTTTTTTTTTGAAAGTTATTTGGGTTTTGTTTCTCTGCATATCAGCAATTAAAATGATGTAATATGTTCAATAGATAGTAGATAATAGAGGAACATTGAGTTTATGAGACTTACTATTAAGATATGAAGTTATCTAATTAGCTTTCTCCAATTATCTGGTTCAGTTACCATATTAGTTGGAGTAATTGCTTCTTATCAGTAAGTGGAAAGTTGACAATGATGGTGATTTGTGAGAAAAAAAGTATTGAGTTGCAGATTGCATTTACGAATGCTTAGATATGAATGTGGATTCCTGTACAGTAGTGAATAGTGATAAATAGATATGAATGTGGATTCATCAAAATGGGAAATCCCGATAGTCATTGCTCTGCCTAGTGATGAAAAAACGGATTAGGAACTCGAAACTTTAGCCCATCATCACTAAAATTGACATATATACACTTGTGTTTAAATGCTAGCTGCCTTACCTCCATCTAACCATATTCTTGTTAGTTTTGGAAAGGTGTCAAGTAACACTATTTCAATACCCCCTCGACCATAGCAAAGCATGTGCTTGGGGGGATTTTGGAAGCGGTTTTTCCATTCAGCCTCCTCTTTTATCTGATTTTATATCTTTGCTTGGCTTTTCACATTTTCTTCCTAAGTGCTGATCTTGGATATAATGAGTAAATTGAGAGGTGGATAAAGTAATCTTTGCGATTCCAAATTTTTCGGGTAATTGGATGCGCAATTCTCATTTTCTGTGTCAGTTGTTAATGGCACACATTTCTGTTTATTATTTGGAATCTTTATCTCACTGAAACTTGCTAAATTGAATGTGAAGTTGCAGAAATATCCCCAACAGTCAGGAGTTTGCTTTATTTCAGTAAAGAGTACAAATATTAAGTTTTTGTTGAATCGCAAGTATGAAGTTTGGTAAGGAATTCAAAAAGGAAATGGTCCCAGAGTGGATAGAAGCTTATGTGGACTATACTGGACTCAAACATATACTACAGGAGATCCGCCGTTTCAAGGAAAGCGAGCAGCCTCAAACGCCTGCAAGAACTTTAGAGCAGAGGTTGGCATTATATCGGAACTTTAGTGGTCTAAATCTACAAGGAAGTGCTCAGAATGCTGGTGATATTGAGGACCAGGTGATAGCGGTGAACACAGTGCAACACGAAAACTACAGAAAGTTTTACAAAACTAAGTTCCTGGCTTCTCCTGAAGGAGCAGAGAATGAAATTAGTTTCTTTAACAAACTAGACCATGAATTCAACAAGGTTAATACCTTCTATAAGGACAAGGTGGATGAAGTCATGAGGGAAGTAACTTTGCTGAATAAACAGATGGATGCTTTGATCGCCTTACGTATCAAGGTGATGGATCCGGGTTTCGATGCATTTGCTTCCCTTCAACGTCTTTCCTTGGACATCAACAATTCAACACCCTCGAGGATTACATCTCCTCTCAGAATGACGAATTTAGGTAAGGGACACAATCACACCCACTTCAAGAATTTCACCTGTAGATATGCAACTTTGAGAGAGAATATGACCCTTACATGGCCTAATAGGAGTTTATGAATTAAGCAGATAGTAACTACTCCCTCCGTCCCAATTTTATGTGAAGGTGTTAGACTAAGCATGGAGTTTAAAAATGAAAGGAAGACTTCTAAAACTTGTGGTCTAATACAAACCATAGATACTTGTGTGGCTATAAATCATTTAAAGGTTAAATAAGAAGTTTGATGTTAACTTGTTACTAACTATAGAAAGGTGTCATTCTTTTTGGGTCGGACTAAAAAGGAAAGAGTGTCACATAAATTGGGACAGAGGGAGTATATAGCACTAAAACTGATAGTTGGGATTTGCATGATGTCGATCCCCTAAGAAGCAGACTCACTGACAAAATGAACAATAACTCATCAAATAATACAGTTTACTAGTAACCTTGATATTTTGGTAAGAGCTGCGGGGATATTCTATATTTGGTAAGATTAAGAGAGTTCAATAGTCTAATACTTGAGCTCGAGAAGAGAGGTCCCATCTTCTGTATTTTCATTGGCTCCAAGTTCCAATCCCGACCTAGTACTTGCAGCTTACACAGCCCAACTCTATGACTATCTTTCGCTTCATGGTCTAATTAGGCAGAGAGAACTGAGATTCAGGACTACGCTAACTTTTTATTATTTCTGGAGATGATGTTTATGCATATTTGGTTCTAGTGCATTTTCAGATTCTTTACTGTCAATGTGCAGATACAGAGGATATGCCTGTCAGCCCAAGTTTTGACCCTACTTATGGAAGACAGGGTTCTAAGGCTAATGCTTCATATCCCATGGTTCCCGTCAGCTGCAATACTTTAAGAGACAATAGAGATACTGATTCAACAAAAACAGATCCTCTTGAAATCCTAGATCACATTAAGATTGTTAATACATTTGAAAGTCCCATGTCAACCATAAGAGGTGTCTTGAGCGAATCCAAGGAGAATGACTTGAGTTATAAGAAAGAGGAACTAAAGAAGGTTGAACACAGGCTGAAGCTTATTTTCATCGAGTTATATCAAAAACTTCGCCATCTGAAACACTTCAGGTAGCAAAAACTAAAGTTTGATTTGATTTCCTTTCCAAAAGAACTTTTTCAATCTAATTAATTTTCTGTCTGCAATGGTCTATGTATTTGGCCTGGTAATTCCTGGATGAACTGATACCAGCTATATAAACCTGTCTGCATTCTCCAAGATCCTCAAAAAATATGAGAAGGTTAGGTTTCACTAACCAAAAGCTTATTTCAATAGCCTGCTTATAGGTGAAAGCAACTTTTTGAGCAAGTTTCTAGGAACACTGCAGTCTGTCATGTAGGATGTTAAAATCCTGAAAATTGTCAATCTTTTTCCAATGTGCAGATTACATCTAGAAAAGCAGCAAGATCATACTTGAAAATGGTGGATAACTCTTACCTCGGGAGCTCTGAGGAGGTTTGTCTGATCTATCCTTGCGCCATTAGAATTATGTCGTACTTGTAAAACCGAGAACTTTTATCAGTGTTGTACTTGAAACTGACTGTTACATAATTGATGATATCATGTCATTGTTTAGGTTACCAGTCTTCTGGATAGGGTGGAGACAACCTTCATCAAGCATTTTTCACAGTCGAACCGCAGAGAAGGCATGAAGATATTGCGTCCCAGGCATAAAAGAGAAAAACATCGTATAACATTCTTGTCAGGCAAGTAATACAAAAGTATGATGTACTATCATTATAAAGTACAGAAGATATAGTGTTTCCTTTTTGCATTTTTATAATACCCTTTGTATTTTGATCCTTTGCTTTATTTCCAAATTTATCCTTCACAATTTACAGGGTTTTTTTCTGGTTGCTCGATTGCTCTACTAGTTGCTGTCATTCTATTAAGAGATGATAGGAAGTTGATTGATAAAGGAGAAGGAACCTCTTATTTAGACAAGATAGTCCCACTTTACAGGTAAAGGAGGATCAAACTCTTTTTCTATGTAATTTTTACTAATACCAGCACAGATAAAAAACTACACTTTTTGAGTTTTTTCCTGAGCCTGATATGACTAGAGATACATTTTGAATTGTCTGGCAGTTTTTATGCATACATTGTGTTGCATATGCTTTTATATGCTACAAACATTTATTTCTGGAGGCGCTACAAAATCAACTATGCGTTTATCTTTGGTTTCAAGCAAGGGACCGAGTTAAGCTATAGGGAAATCTTTCTTCTTAGCAATGGTCTCGCAATGCTCGTCCTTGCCGCTCTCTTGATGCATCTGCACATGAATGCAAGAGCAGAAGTATATGGAACAAGTATTGAATATGTTCCTTTGGGATTGATAATGGTAAGAGTCTAGAGCTTTCTGACTCATCAGTTCTACTGCATAATTTACTTTCTTTTCACCAAAGATAATTCTCTATGCAGGTTCTTCTTTCCATTACTTTCTGCCCGCTTAACATCATTTATCGCTCAAGCCGTTTGTTCCTAATAAAATGCGTCTTCCGCTGTATCTGTGCTCCTCTTTACAAGGTATATTCAACAGATAATGAGTCGAAAATCAAAACCATATAGTTATATCTGGGTGGGTTAATTCTCTCTTTAAGTTCTCATTTTATGCAGGTTACTCTTCCAGATTTCTTTCTAGCAGACCAGCTCACTAGCCAGGTTAATTCTGTGACTTCTCGACATTGTAGAGTTTAGTTTCTACTTCGTCTTTTAGTTGTTATAGCGGTTTTAACTTCCTATATACTACAGGTTGAAGCAATAAGGAGTTTGGAGTACTACATTTGCTATTATACTTGGGTTAAGTCTTCGCATGGTCATAATTCGTGCCAAAGTCACAATGTCTATAACATATTTTACTTCATTCTGGCGATCATACCTTATTGGTTTCGGTTTTTCCAGGTTTGACAACATCTTTTGATTGTTATTTCACTACTGTTAATTATGTCTTGCTTCTACTGAAAACTGAAGCCACAGTAAATGGTTGCTAAGTTGAAATTGTCATCAGCATTGAACCTAGAATTCCACTATGATATCTATGAACAATATGAGCATCCAAAGCAGAATCTTAAGATAACGGAGTAGTCAAAGACTTTACAATCCCTTTTAGAAGCCTTTACACAATCACTGTGGAATAACTAGTTTCAATACTCACCTTCATGTGTAACCTAATTTTGTAGTTCATGCGCGGACTTGAGTACAAACATATGAACATTAGAATATGGGCTTACAAAATGATAGCTCTGATAACATATGAAAGATCGAATGGAGGTAAAACATATATAGATACCTTTGGAAGCCCTTACACAACCCATGTGGGACAACTTTATAACTCGACAATATCTTTATGCCATCTCTTTCAATACTTGAGCAGGAAATATTTTCCTTTACAGTAGATTTACAGACGTTTATGATTTCACTGCAGTGTGTCCGACGACTGTTTGAAGAAAAAGATCAAGCACAGGCATACAATGGCTTGAGATACTTTTTGACAATTCTGGCAGTCGTTATTAAAACAGCTTATGTACTGAGAAAGAGTTTGACTTGGGAGGTGTTGGCTATACTTAGCTCACTTATCACAACTTTTTTCAACACATACTGGGATATAGTTGTAGATTGGGGGTTGTTGAGAAGGAAGTCTAAGAACAAGTTCTTGCGTGATAAGCTCATACTGCGCCATAAAAGTGTATACTTCATAGCCATGGTAATTTCCGTTTGTCAATAGAGCTGTTTCAATTCATTTTAAGATGATCTGTCAGCTACTCTAATTTTTTCTTCAACTTTCTTACAGGTCTTGGATGTTTTGCTTAGATTTGCTTGGCTGCAACTGGTATTAAAATTTAACGTGCCTTCTTTGCGAGGAAGTACTGTCTCAAGCATATTTGCTTGCTTAGAAGTAATTCGACGAGGCATGTGGAATTTTTTCAGGTATGACAATCTGTTTTTGCTAGATTTTCAGTTGGCACAGTCCTTCCCATTGTCATTAAGGTTTACAGGTTCATCCTCTAGTGATCATCTTCAAATGTGACTTCGAGAAATTCCGACAAAGGGAGAATTTATTGACATCTATTTATGATCTTGAAATTCTGTAAAATGACACTGGAATACTCCACAGTCCAAGTACAATCTTCTTCATAATTGTACATGAACTGAGATACATTGTAATTTATCAGGTTGGAAAATGAGCACTTGAACAATGTGGGGAAATATCGGGCATTCAAGTCAGTGCCACTTCCTTTCGCTTACCATGAAGAGGATGAGGAGAAAGAAGAATAAAGATGAACATATATCTATCCATTACCTTATCAGAGTGCTAGCAACTGCAAAACTTTAGCAACCAGCAAATGTTATTCACCATGAAGAGTTCACATGTCAAATGTTGCCTGTTATGCAACAATTTGACATTTAAGCTCAAGAAAATCCTACATTTTTGGCTTAAAGGTGGACGAGAAGAGTCGAGCGTGTGTGAAAGAGGTCAACATTCAAAAAAAAAAAAAAAAAAAAAAAAAAAAAAAGAAGACCAGGCAGATTACAGAAGTTGCAGATTTCTTCAAGGGTTGTTTATTGGCCCTTTAACTTGATAGCTTCAGAGCAAGGCAAGATGCGCAGTGACAAGGAGAAGAGAGAATACAAAAGGGGTATTTTTAAAAATTGTTCAATTGTATACCAGAGAAAGGATAGAAAAGGGATATAAAAAAATTGCTTAATTGTATATTGTTCAAGTCGAAGATAGTGAATGCGATCACACATGTTGCCCTGTCATAGCAGACCAAGCAATGTTTAATTTCTAATTTTCTTCAAGCCAATGGTGCAGTTGCATGTTCATTCATAGTTGAGAATAATTATCTGAATTAGTGATACATTGATATGTTCCCAAACTTTATAGGTTAATAAAATTCCTTTTGTGAAAGAGTTTAAACCAATACTACCTAACAAAGTGTTTCCTTCTCCATTAAATGGAGTAATCCAATTTTATCTTCTTTTTGCAAATAGTACTTTTTTCTATCTATAAGATAAGATACTACATACTGTAGTTGTGTTGTGCCAACCCTGACAAATAAATAGACAAGTTCTTTTTTTGGCGTTTACAATTTTGATTGAATAATATAACTAAGAACTACCATAATCCACGAGACAAATTCGTTTGCTAAGTTGGTTTTTTTTTGTTTTTTTTTATTTTGATCATTATATAAGCACTTAACCAAGTCCAAAATAATCAGATTCTGATCAAGTCTCTCAAATAATACATTAATTTTAATATTTCACATCGTCATATTTTGTTTTTTTAAGTTAGTCATGCAAACACAACTCCAGTGTAAAATATTAATGTATTTTCCTCTCTTAACTAGCCATCTCCAAAGCAAAAACGAAAATGTACGTGACTTTCTTCTCAAGAAATAGTTCAACATAAGAAGAAAAGAAAAAAAGTCACGTCATAAAAGGAGCAATATACTATGGAGCTGTGGACGAATCTGGACCATTCGAAGTTGACAAAACATATCTGGCCATCCAAATTGAAGAAAAACAGCTGTGTACACATAATAAAAAGTTGTTAAAATGCTAGCCAATAGAAATTAGACAAATCTGTATAGGATTATTTTATTTTCGTATTTGTTTTAAATACATATGACACAAAATTCTCAAATACACTACTAATATTTCTTTCCTTGTTACAATTATATATTATTGTGTGAAGAAAGTGGGGTTAAGAGCAGCCATGGGACACTCTTTTTCCACCACCATGTCTTCCTCACAATCAAAATCCAAGATTGAACCGACCCACGAATCAAAACCCGAAATTGACCCGACCCATCAACCCGAACCAGTGAATGGGGGGCAGTTTGCATGGTCATGAAGGGGCAATGGTGCAAAGACTATGTTATTAAGTTGGAAGAATGTGCTAAAGAAGGGGAGAAAAACAAAGAGAATACACACAATAAGTTCCTTTAAACAAGTGTATTGAGGCGCATTCTGAAGGCTTCTTCTTATTATTAGAGAATAAATAGGAAAGTTTTAGTACTTAGATTGGTTTAAGGATTCCATGTACGTAAAAGTTATATTAGGAAGAGGTTTTAACGTTACACTTTTAATTTAAGTGATGTATTAATCTGTTTAATATGGAGGAATATTGAGTTTCAAGTTTTTGTTTAATTAGCTTCTTTATATTTCTTATATTGGTTTGAGTGATTGCTTAATCCTACTAGTGATTTCTAATAGAAAAACTATGAGCTGCAGATTGCATATACAGTATATACTTGATATGGTGCACCAATTCGAGGTGATACCTTCATGTACAATAGTGAAAATATATGAATGTGGATTCATTAAAATGACAAGTCCCCGTAGTTATTACTTTGCCTAATGATTTAAAAGATGGATTAGGAACTTCAAAATTTTAGCCAATTACTAAAAATTGATACGTAGACTTGTGTTTAAATATTACTACTCTCTTTTGCTTGGCTTTTCGCATTTTCTTCCTAAGCACTGATCTATTATAATTTATAAGTAAAGTTAAAGGTGGATAAAGCAATCTTTGAAATTCCAAACTTTTGAGTTTTTGGATCCAGCAAAAGTGATTCACATGTCAAATGTTGCCTGGCATACAACAATTTGAAATCTGTGACGAGGAGGAGAGAAAGAATACAAAAGGGATATTTTTAAAAATTGTTTAATTGTATACCAGAGGAGGAGTACAAAAGGGATATTTTTAAAAATTGCTTAATTGTATATTGTTAAAGTCGCTGGCATAGCGGACCAAAGCAATTTTTATTTTTAATCTAGTTTTCGTAATGGTGCAGTTGTTCGTTGAGAATAATTTCGAACTAGTGATATATTGTTATGTGTTCCCTAACTTTATACGTTGTAACATTCCTTTTGTGGATGAATTTAAACCAATAATACCATGTGTATTTCCTTTTATATTAAATGGAGTAATCTATATTATCTTCTCTTCTAAGGTTAATTTTTATCTAAAAGATACTAGTTCTGTTGTGCCAACCCTGAAAAAAAAGACCAGATCTTTTTATTTGGCATTAATAAATTTGACTGAATAAAAGTTACAAATCCGTTTGCTAAATTTCCTTTTAATTTGATCATATAAGCACCTAATTTGAAGGGGAGCCTTGGATAACTGGTAAAGTTACTGTCATGTGATCAGGAGGTTACGGATTTAAGCAATGGAAACAGCCTCTTGCAGAAATATAGGGTAAGACAACGTATAATAGACCCTTAAACACTTAATTTGATTAGTATTTTTAAATATATTTCAATCATGCACATTATTAATTTTTTTAAGTTAGTCATGCAAAAATAATTTCACTGCAAAAATATTAATCAAAATTGATCCCCTAAAGATAAAGAATATATGGATAATGGAAAAGCAGTATTTCCTCTCTTTTTTTTTTTTTTTTGATAACCGCGTCCGAGCTTGCGTACTAATTTCATGGGATACCTTCTAGTACTTTTTGTCTTTCTTTGGATTTGAATATGATATCATTCTCAACCACTTCATTGAACGCTAGGGCACACCAATTCATTGACCACTGAGTCACACCTAAGGGTGCAAAAAGATTCCTCTCTTAAACAAAAAGGATTGAATTTTGGGGAAACAACACGCCCCCCCTCAAACCAAAATAATTACCCGCCCATTATTTTCGTACCCCAAGAAAAAAATCAAAACTATTTATCCGGGATGCCCTCAAATTATGATACCAATATGATATATAAATATAATGAGATGGTATCATGAAAGACTGCTTCAGTCCTTCTCTTAGTTCTCCATGATACCATCATGATATATAAATATACTAAGATGGTATTATGGACGATCATGTTTATTCATTCAAAAAGACACACTTTTCTCGAAAAAAGCCCTCTATGATACTATCATCTTATATACATATATTGTGACAGATCATTTATGATCGTTCAATACTTAATTTAAGACTCTCAGATCATGTATACCATCGGGATATATAAATATACTGAGATGGTATCATGAGGACTAAGAAAAGGACTTCTTAGTCCTCCATGATACCATCACGACATATAAATATACGGCGATGATATCATGGAGAAAGGGTTTTAGGCGAGGGGTTACGTCGGGTAAATATTTTTGGGCCAGGGAGTACAGCGGTTAATTAGTTTATAAGGGGCATGGAGCGGGTAATTATTTTGTATTTTAGGGATATTTGGGTTAGTTTTCCTTTAATTTTCTGATTTTGTTAACTAACCATCTCTGACTTGTCCACAACGAAAATGGACGTGACTTTCTGCCAAAGAAAAAGAAAGTTATAAGAAGAAAAAAAAAAAAGGCCATGTCAACAAAAAAGTAAAATATTAATTATTCTCTGGAAAAAGAGGGTTTAAGTTGAGGTTTATGAGCAGCCATGGGAAACTTTCTTTCAGATTCAAACCCTAACTCCCCAAATTCCACCACCATGTCTTCCTCACAATCCAAATCCAAGATTGACCAGACCCACCAATCAAAACCCGAAATTGAACCGACCCACGAAGCAAAATCCGAAATTGACCCGACCCATCAACCCGAAACCAGCAAAAACCAAAACCCTAATGAGGAAAAAATTGGTGAAAACGACACATCTTTGGGAGAAAACGAGGAAGAAGAAGAAGAAGAAGAGGGTGAATGTGGGTTTTGTTTGTTTATGAAAGGTGGTGGATGTAAAGATTCATTTACTGAGTGGGAAAAATGTATTGAAGAAGGTGAAAAGAATAAAGAAGATATAGTAGAAAAGTGTTTTGAAGTTACATCAGCTTTAAAGAAATGTATGGAAGCACATGCTGATTATTATGCACCTATATTACAAGCTGAGAAAGCTGCACAAGAAGATTTGGAGAAAGACGTAAAGGAAAAGGAGAAGGAAGAGCAAAAGAATGAAGGAAATGACGTCGTATCGGTGCAATCAGAGACTAAATTGGAAGGGAATTCAAGTAGTTCTTAGCTAAAAAAAGAAAGGTTTATTAACTCTGCATAATCAGAAAAAAAACTGATCTTTTTTTGGGGTTATAGGCGATTTTGATAATTAAAAAGTGGAAAATTGGGAGATTCTTTTGAATGATATAATTTCCAATAGTATGGTTTCTTTTGAACTGAATAATTAGTTACATTTGCCTTGTATCTTTTGTGTACTTGGCGAAATTGATTGTAGACTTTGTAGTTTCTTCTGATTTATGATATGATGATACTGGACTGAGCAGAAGAGTTTGATGTTAAATTTGTTGCTGTTGGATTGGTATAGTAATTGTTGATTTATGTGTAAATGCATTTATGAAGGCAGCGACACTATATCGGTGCCATCAGACACCAAATTGGAAGGGAATTCAGATAGTTAGTAAGTCTGCACAATCAGAAAAAAAAAAAAAAAAAAAAAAAACTGATCTTTTTATGGGGGGTGGGGGGTTATAGGTGATTTTGATAATTGGGAGATTCTTTTGAATTGAGGGAAGAAAAGAGAGATCTTTTAGCTAATGATATAATTTCCAATAATTGTATTGAAGTTGCCTCAAATTTTAACCTTATATGGTTTCTCTTGAACTAAATAATTAGTTGCATTTGCCTAGTAGCTTTTGTGTACTCGGAGATATTGGGTGTAGACTCTGTAGTTTCTTCTGATTTATGATTTGTTTATTAGCTACTTTTGATAAAAATGAATTTGATGCTGTTGGAATCGGTACAGCAAATGTTGATTTTTGTTTAAATGTATTAATCAGATGGATTGACAACTACCTATCCTGTATTCTTCATCAGTTTAGGAGTATCTATTTTGTTCTGCAAGGTTTTGACTTTCTACTGTGTCTCGAGAAATTTGATCCAGTTTTTTTCAATAACTATATTGAAGTTGCCTTAAATTTTAACGTGGTTTCTCTTGAACTGAATAATTGGTTGCATTTGCCTTGTATCTTTTGTGTACTCGGCGAAATTGTGTGTAGACTCTGTAGTTTCTTCTGATTTATGATATAATGATGCTGGACTGAGCAGAAGGAAATTTCCAGCGATTACCTTTAACTATTGATCTGTAAGTTCTGTCATTTGGTTATTAGCTACTTTTTGATTAATAAGAATTGTTAAATTTGTTGCTGTTGCTGTAAGAATTGGTATAGTAATTGTTGTCATTACCTTTCTCAAAAATTGGTATACAGTAATTGTTGATTAATGTGTGAATGCATTAATGAAAATCAGATGGATTGACTACTTTCCATCTTGTATTCTTCATCAGTGTAGGAGTATCTATTTCTTTCTGCGAGCTTTTGACTTTTTACTGTGTCTCAAGAAATTTGATCCAGTTCTTTTTCCTCTATAAGTAAGAATTTGATCTGAATACTAGTTGGTTATTGTTTTGAGTCTTTTGAAGACCAGCTACACTCTCTATGTTATGTGTGTTTAGCGGGAAATAGAATGAGCAAGATAAGAATGCTAGATTGTATTTGTTAGAGGTTGGTAATGTGCCTATCGCATCTTATTTACATCCTATGATCAGTTGCTAAGAGATGTAGCCAATCGTGAAGGGTGTTTTAAAAAAAAAAATGATTAGCTGTTAAGATCCAGGAGCCAGTCATATAGCTTATTAATTTTATCTTAATTTAGTATAGAGCGAGACATTGGTCTCATTACTCGTCGATGACATCAATTCCATGTTTTGGAGAGCTCGGCTGAAATTATAGTTTAACTTTTCTTAATGACAAACTACTTAGTTCTAAAGAGCTCTTGCTTGGTAAGAGTTAATCCTTCCTAGTACTAATAGAGTTTGACATCAACTAAACTTCATTTGCTTATTCGCTGCCGTACCTGAGTTCTTGGTTTTTCAATTGTTTGCTAAAGACAAGTAGTAAATATGGTTTGACCAAAAAATTTAATTGTAGTCCCATTCTTTGCCTTTGCTCTGAGTCCATTTTTCAATGCTGTTGCCTGCAAAAATCTTAAGTGACTGAACTGTAAATATGTGCATCCTTACCATCTATGGCTTTTATCAATTCCTATAAAGACTTGACAGAACAAATGAAGTAGATATCTTAACTCTATCCTGGTGGTGCTGTTAATCACCTGATCGTTCATAATTGCATGCTACTAAATGTTCCATCATATCGTCATAATGACGGGTATCTGCATGTGCGATGCATTTTAAAGCCACTAATGTTGTCCTCTGCATATGTACTACAAACTGTTGTGAATCCTGTTGCACTGCTGCTCAACCAGATATTCGGAAGAGAATATTTGTTGCCATACCAAGAGGAAAATACCGTTTTATGTTGGAAAATGTGGTTAATCTTTTACAGCAGCTTAACATTAGACCTGCATTCAGCACTGTGCTCTAGGTCGTGTGTAAAACTTCCTGGGGCTCATGTTAGTACTCTTCATATGACTTTTGCTAGAGTTTTTAATCACTTTAGATCATTATATCTCATTTCTTTGTTGTTGATTGAAACTCATTATCTTGTAGCTCTTCTAGCCATGTGATTCGGGTAGGTTGGCCATTTTATGAATAAGTAACATAGAGAAATGATCTTTTTAAAAGATAGGCTACTTCATGAAAGCTAAAGTAATGTAATGATGCTTACATTTTCTACCTTTTGGTCCTGTTTTAAGATTTTCTCCTGTTGTGCTCCAAACACAAAAGAAATTATTTTCATACAGATGGGGCTTTTGTTAAAGACCATCATACAAAATACCAATGCAATACCTGTGAAATGGTATCAACAGAAAACTAAATGACCCTCACAGGCTGCATACTTCCTAGTGCGATGTATACCATGGCGTTTATCAATTTGTACCTTCTATATTCGTACTTGCATTCTGTGTGCAGGTCCTAGCCCTGCCTTCAATCTGATTATGTGGCATGATAAAAGCTAGAATATGGTCTGTTTCACCTATTATTTATCCTTTTGGTGTGTAGGGCAGGATAAAAAAAGAAAACATAGAAGTTGAAGTGAGTACAACGGCTGTTATTGACCATCAAAATGGTGCTTAAATCAGAGACAGCTCCTTCCTTCTTAGTTTTGCTGGTGTACTAGTCTTAATAGTCATATGGAACTATAAAAACCGCATATTATTGTTTTCGCTTGGTAAAAATTATGATTTCGCCCTGGTTGACTTACCAAAGGAGTTCTAGGCTATCACCGAGTTAGGGTTTCTTGTGTGTGGGAAATCTGAAAACATCAACTTTTAAAAAGAGAAACTTCTCTTATGACATGAGCCAATTCAAAATGACCTTAACACTTTATCGCAGTATGTGGGATAGTCGTACGGTGGTACTGCTAAACATTGAATTACAGAGAGTTAAAAAAGGGTAAAGAGGTGAAGTTTTTTTTGCGGCATCTTTCTATTTCTTACTGTGCTTTGTTGCTGAAAGTTTCTGTCTTGTTTAGTCCAACCAGGATCTCTGGCAGCCAATTTTTTTTAATGTTGTGGGAATCTTACATTTCTACATAGTGCTATGTTCAAATGATCTAGATATTGCTATTCTTGCCTGGAAGACCTGTATTTCACCTAGAGTTGCACATTTCAATGCCATCAGTTGAAATTTTGGAAATTGCTGGCTTGACACTTGTTTTGAAATCTAGAAGCAGTTCCAAGATGATTTTTAAGTCTCTCGTATTGGTCTCTCTTGACAGACACTTGTTTCGAAATCTAGAAGCAGTTCCAAGATGATTTTTAAGTCTTTTTCTCATATTGGTCTCTCTTGACAGTGTGCATCGAGAATCTAAATATTTAGGCTGGCTATGTTTTTGTATTAAATGAAAATGGAAAATGAACTATCCAACACTCTAAAATTAGAAACTACTTCAAATGGACCGTCGGAGAAATATAAGTGAAGAAGAGTCTTTTTCGTCTTCTAATGGAAAATTATTTTTGAGAAATATAAGAGAAGAAAAGATTCCTGAGACCTCCTCTAATGTTTCATTGTTCAAAAAGATGTGAGGCAGATAATGTTTCTTGTCCAAATTTCGCATCAGATCAAGGGCAATGTTGACATGGTTATGGATCAGCTTTGAGTCAATCCGAAAATGTAGTGCCAATTTCTTGGTGAAATGCTTCCAATCAAAAAATTGTTTGTTGCGATATAAACATTGGAACCAATCTCAAGCAGCACCATCGAGATAGAAGGAAGCAAGAGGTAGCCAGTCCTTTTCTAAGAAGCCAAGCTAGGTGAAATAACGTTCCGCCCTTCTGGATTGCCACCGCTAAATCTATCTAGTATCACCGAAGTCATTGGAGTACGATCAATGAAAGCATCAATGCAACAAACTCAATATTGATATGTATTATAATCACTGGAAACCCAAATTACCACTGAGAAGTGGAAACGACAAGCAAATAATGAATATAATCCTTAAAAGGAACAGAAACACACATATAGAGGAATGCGGAGGAGAAGTTTTGATTCAGAGACAAGGGATGAGATGAAGAGAAAGTTTTCTCAACATCTCAACAATACGCATAACCGCTCTTTCTAACTCTTCGTCCTTTTTAACTAGTTACTAAATGGGCCTGGATCCCAAATAAGCCTTTTGACCCGGCCCAAGACCTGTTAGTGTGTATCTGGGCCTGATTCACAACACTTTTCGTCTGGTTGCTTAAATCATTCTCATTGCCTAATTGTGGGGATAGTTACATAGGCACAATTTTGCTAGACAAAGCCAAATCTCCTTTCAGAAGTAATTCATTTCCTGTCCAAAACAACAAAAGTAATGACACCAAGAAAGGTGGATTGTACATATTAGAGAGTTTAGCACCAACGATACACTCCATTATTCAGCTCGTTAAACTGAGCTAAGCTCACTAATCAAACGAGAGAAAATCACATAGATGAAGTGTGAGGTAGTTCCATCATGATTAACTAGCATCGTAAAAGTAGTTTCGTTAGCAGTTCCATTGCCTTTTCTTTTCTATAAATAATCAGCTCTTTCTATGCCTTGATTTTTCTGATCTACGGTTGCATGTTATTAAACTCAGATGCATACAGCTAGTTCACTTTTCTACCGATGTATTATAAGGAAAATTGCTTTTAGAGAAGTCAAAATAAATACTGTACATACATACTTTTACAACGGTTAAAGCGTTGGACATGTCTTTGCATGTTTGTGAACCATAATAGATGTTCGTTTTCCCTAACCTAGGATATATTTTGGAGTGTTATCTTGTAAAAACCAACCCAAAAAGATTTAAGAATTCATTTCAGTTTTGCATCACACAATCGTCACTAAGTGTTTCAACACCAAAAATAAATTTGAAACTTACTCGAATAGAGTGGACCACGCGTTACGTAATTTTTCAGCCCAAAAAAGTGGTGGTCTAATTAGAGCAGCCCATCAGGCATTCATTGGGCTTGAATGACACTGGCTTGTTATCCTTCCACGGTTAAAGCGTTGGACATGTCTTTGCATGTTTGTGAACCATAATAGATGTTCGTTTTCCCTAACCTAGGATATATTTTGGAGTGTTATCTTGTAAAAACCAACCCAAAAAGATTTAAGAATTCATTTCAGTTTTGCATCACACAATCGTCACTAAGTGTTTCAACACCAAAATAAATTTGAAACTTACTCGAATAGAGTGGACCACGTTACGTAATTTTTCAGCCCAAAAAAAGTGGTGGTCTAATTAGAGCAGCCCATCAGGCATTCATTGGGCTTGAATGACACTGGCTTGTTATCCTTCCACGGTTAAAGCGTTGGACATGTCTTTGCATGTTTGTGAACCATAATAGATGTTCGTTTTCCCTAACCTAGGATATATTTTGGAGTGTTATCTTGTAAAAACCAACCCAAAAAGATTTAAGAATTCATTTCAGTTTTGCATCACACAATCGTCACTAAGTGTTTCAACACCAAAAATAAATTTGAAACTTACTGTGGTGGTCTAATTAGAGCAGCCCATCAGGCATTCATTGGGCTTGAATGACACTGGCTTGTTATCCTCCCACTGCACAGAGCGGGAGCTAATCGTTGCTCTGTGAAACCAGCCTCACGCAGTCCACCCCGCTTTAGGAGCCCAGCAACCCATGCTTTCGCTTGGGCCACAGAACTCAACTCTGAGCTTGGACAGGGCAAGCCAGAGAATTAGCCACGCAAGCCCTACCTTCTGGACAGACCCTATATTCCACCACATTAATGTCCCCGCTTGGGTTACAAGCCCACGCTGCTGAGCTCGACGTCATCTACTATACTTCCTTACACAAATAAACTGGTAGATATGTATTTTCATCAACGATGTGGGAAAAGAATGGAAACGAAAGGATAAATTATGTCTTAGGAAAGAAAAATTATTATTCTTTCTTCCTCTTTTTTTCTCTAACTAGGTGCTTCTTAATCTGCTATTGGATTTAGGACATAGTTCTTTTACTTTTGGAGTAATGTAAAGATCAACTTCATGAAAATTGTTATCATGTTGTGATATTCTAAGTTTCTATTGACTTATTTCGATTATCAACCATAAAATGCTCTGAACACTCAAATGTTATCGATACAAAAGTTTAGACAATAGTCATCATTTCAGCTGGAAATTTATTTTGAAAAGAATGATCGAACTGATAGGAAAAATACAAGAATTGCGATTGTAATATTAGAAAATGGAAATATACAACCTATAATATTGATACAATATACAGAATCAACCAATACTTGTCAAAAAGAAAAGAAGTGTATCTTTAACCTTATCAGTGCAAATTAACATATTTAATATCACTAATTAAATCATTATTATTCCGGAATATATATGATAGCTGGGAAATCAACAACTTCATGAGTGATTAATGCAGTCCGTAGTCTTTAGGGAATAGTAACAATCCGAAAAAGAAAGGGAAAGGAATCCGTAGTATCATCATCACCTGCAACATGGTCACAAATTCCACAAGTTTATGCATATCGCGTTTCTCGCTATTGCGGTCATCCTTGTGGTGCTAATATGGTTTTTGGTATGGAATGTATGCCTTGGCCTAATTTGTAATTGTACATGAGCATTATACCTGTACGTTCAAACAAGCAAAATATTGCATGCTTTATTTGTATAGTTGAAGTAGATGACTTGTTGGTAGCTTCTATACCATGGGTTTCATGGGAAAATATAATGTGTATGTTCTTTCAGTTTGTTTTTGTATGTCATTTAAGTTATACGCATGATTTATTATAGACTATTTGCAGTTGGTTCTTACGTAATCTGATTCTGATCTATGGTCAATTTCGTAACAAATCAAATAAAGAGGAATTTCTATTTGTATCTCGTAAAAAAGCTAGCTTTTATTTTGTGTAATGAACCATTTTTTTTGCCAGTGGAAATTAAAGAAAATATATTCAAATAAGCAAATATGTTATAGTTTCATGAACCTATTTATCGCGTGTAGACTTTAAGAGTGTGGTGGCCTAACCATCAAGGTGAAATCAGGACCTAAAAAAGTGAATGGAATAATATACAGACAGTATATGCATCCCAAGGTTCTTTGGATAGCAACTAAGGGTTGAGCGATTTATCTTGGCATGAGAAGTAGATTACTTAAGATTTTTTTTAATTTGTTTGAATTGATTTGATTAAAGTATTAATAAAAGACGGAATCACCGAAATCTTGCTCCTTCTTCACTAGGAACTTGAGTAAGGAGTACACCTTTTCATTTTGGGATTTTCTAGTGCCTGAAAACAAGAACTTTGTGGAGCAAAGATATGTAACAATTTGAATATTTATCTAAACGTCATGCCTAAAAAGGGTACTTGAAGCAAATCCGAATTTTGTGCTAAGTTGAGTTTGATGGCCATAGATTCATCAGTTCTAGTGCATCTTCTTCTGTTAGAAAGCGAGACAGGTAATGAAGTGAAAGAAAAATCATTTGTAAAAATAACAACTTTAGATGAGAGGCCAAATGGAAGATAATGATGGCCTCAATCAAATACA
The DNA here is from genome assembly GCF_029784015.1 of Lycium ferocissimum. NCBI lineage: Eukaryota > Viridiplantae > Streptophyta > Magnoliopsida > Solanales > Solanaceae > Lycium > Lycium ferocissimum. The sequence goes on along the minus strand of NC_081349.1, from coordinate 29,805,792 downwards.
ACATTTGAGATATTCTGAGGTTGTTTTTCAGCTTCTCTCTTTCTGATGCTTGAGGATTTCACAAGAAGACAATAAAAAACTGCTCTTTCATTATTTACATCAGATTAAAAGTAACCTCTAAAGTCCAAGCTGTAATAACTCAACTAGACTGATCATAAGATCAGCAGAAAGTTCCTTACTTTGGCTCCCAAAATATAATATCTCCTTGTTCTCCAACAAGACCAAGATCTTTAAGCCTCCTTTCTTGGTAGTATTCTAATTCATCTAGTTCCAATTCTCTTTCTCTAAAGATATCGTCGATTTGTTGTAAAACCTTCTTCTCCCCTGCTCTTATCCCAACTGCTATCAGAAGCCTTGAACTGAGATTCCCTTCCTCCATCAGTTTCTCATCCTACAATAATCATTGTGTTCAATGCCAAAAAAACAATACATTTAAGGATCGCTTGGTAGGGTATATTAGGTAGAATAATGCTGGTATAAAATTTTAGCACAATATTTGCTGCAACTATAAGTCTAGTGCAACTAATAATAGTATTAGTTATACACCCTATTCAGTACTATTCTTACACAGAGTAAACTATGGCATTAATAATACCAGGGTTATTAATTCCTGGATAAGCATGATTAAAAGACAAAACTTCCCTTGACGTCCCTCAAAGCTAAAGAATGTGGAGGGTATTTTTGTAAACAAATAATTTTTTTAAGAAATATGCCATGCATGTTATTTTTAATACAACAAACCAAACAGTCGATAAGAAATAATGTCAGCATAACTAATCCTAACATTACTAATCCTAGCATAACTTGTCTTCGAACCAAACGACCCCTTACTACATAATGGAGAAACAAAGCGGTTTTATTCATAGAATTCAGAGTCCAGATACCACAGAATTTAGCAGGATGCTTTAAAGGAAGGCGACAATGAAGACATGGATGACCAAATATAGAAGGGCAAGAGGCAATGACAATGTGATAGTAACACAACTGATTAGTGATGTAACTTTACCTCTTCAATAGTGGTGTGATAGGCAGAAAGTGCAGATTTGCATGCATCTCGTACGACTTTACATATGAGCTCTTCATTTGCTCTGCTAACAGGCAACTCAAGATGACCCCAAACAGCATTTCTGAAAATAGATTCTAATAGGAAAGCATCAGTTCCACCAAGGGCAACCAGCCTTAGGTATGGAATCAGAGCAGGGGGAAGAGAGTGTCCAAGTTTTATGTCAAAGTAAGCAGTTTCCCCTAGGCCATTTGACTCTGCTATATCCAGCTTGTCCCCGTAAAAATCATCAGACTCTGAAATTTCCAATGTTAATGTAAATGCATCACGATCTGAACTTGATTCGATGAAGCCATAGTCAAGAGCCATATCAGCATTGCTCTTCTTCAAGTCATATTGGATGAAAAGCTGTCAAAATCACCAGAACTATTATATACCATTTTGACATGAATTCATTAAGGTTTTAGTTCTAATGGAAGTACTTAAAATCTTCAATCAAACATATGAAGAAACTACTAAGGCAGAATGACTTGCTGTCTAGTGAAGAGAGTTTCTGAATTAGATGAAGTATGTGTCTTCTATACCATTGATTGTATGTTTTTTATTGGTTGATCTTATTATTTTCATCTTGGAAAACTTGTATTTCAAGGATATGTTCCAACAAAAATGCTACATAATGCATCCAATTAGGAGATAGGAAGTAATGGATAATTGTTTTCACAAAGTCAGTTTTTCGATGAACAATAGCAGAATGACTTGTTCTGTAGTGAAGATAGTTTCTGAATTTTGAAGAACTCAGTAAGCTTTACCTGGTCTCCAGCCTTCAGTTTCAATGGACTTCGTAAAGAAAATAACAAATCCCATGAGAACAGACCTGCTGGTCCCCTAACTTCATGGGCATGATCTTCTGTGGTCACTCTGGCGCTGTGGTTTGTCTGATAAGTAAACCATTTATATAAAGTTATTTAACAATCGTTTTATAGCCAAAAATATGATGAAATACTAAAGAACTTCAACAAACAAAGAAACTCTGACAACAGTCATCAATTCAATTAATATCGTTTCTAGCTCAAACTAAAGCTTTCATGTCTATATAGGTGTAATTTAATCATCAACATACTTTTTAATCAATCTTGTAGCTAAGATGCATTGATTCTGAATCCAACACTTTCTTCTTTCCTTACTTAAACAATGAAAGATCATGAAGCTTTAGGTTTAACTTGTCGTCTAGTATTCAATCTTTTTCTCATTTTCCATTATCTTTTGCTAGGAGATATTGTGGGCTTCTTATAATTAGTCATTCATCAGTAGAAAATTTCAATTGCTCAAGTAATTTTCATTTACCTAAAATCTTACCAGGTCAGCAAAGGGGACCAGAATAAGATTTTGATTCCGAAGACGGGAAAATGCCCTTGATCTGAGTATTCCAAATGCCCAGAAGAAATCATCCAAGGTTATAGGAAAAGGGAAAAGCTGCTTGTTACGTAGTATGACTTCTTCTTCCACTTTTTGAAATTCATTTTGCACATAATCTTTCACACTCATCGTTGTGCTTAATAATTGAGTCCCTGCGAACGATAGCATCAAAAAAAATTAATCACAAGTACCTCGAAAACTTAAATTATCACTTAACCAAGCAAGGAACATCACATTTCTTATCTAGCTATGATCAATTTCATCATAGTTAGAGACAATGCCATCACATTCTACATATTTGATTGTGGAGTATAATCAAGACAATCATGTAACAACCCCGTATAAATGCATTACTACTATCTCTAACAAAGTCATAAGGGATCACAACTTCATAGGTTACATAAAAAACCATCAACTAGCCTAACAATATACGAGATTGCATCCAAAGCTAGAAACAAGCTTCAAAAGATTTTGTAACCATATAATAACTCTCAATAGTCCAAAATCTAAAGACAATGACAATATAAACAACTAAGACGAGCCATGAAGCGATGGTAGAGTTGCTCCTTCGGTAACCTAAAGGTCATGGGTTTAAGGCAAACACTTTAGTAATTAAACAAGAGTTTAAGTTTTGCACAGTGCACGATGCAAAAATGTTTACACAAGTCGGTCAGATCACTTATAAGATAATTATTGGTAAAATATCTACGTTAAAACATTAATTAATAACCTGGTAAAAATGGTTAATAGCCTACTACATATCACATTAAACTGATAGAGTTCAAAATTACACTGACAATAGATATAACTTAACTCCATCAGAATCTGCAGTTTTCCTGCTAAAGATTTGTTTTTACAAGGAAAGCAAATTACCTTGAATCTCAGAAAGCTCCTCTTCAGACCTGCACTGAAGAACATACAAAGCAACCTTCATTAGCAACACAAATTCCCAAATTATTCATAAAAACAAAAAAAGAAACAAATTAAAGGCAGACCCACCAATATATAGTGGAATCAGTACACTGTGGAAGAACATCCATGTAATATTTCCACTTTGAGTCATCTCTCCATTTTTCTCTCAACAAAAAAAGAGCAACAGAAATCCAAGGTTTTAATCCAGAACAAACATTCCCTATTTCAGATTGTGCAACTGCATCTGGATTTATCCAGAGCCTTCTAGGAACTTCAAGAACTGTCTCCCCTTTAGATATATCTCTCTTAGCAACTAATCCTAAACCTTCAGGTACAATTCCTGGTTTTACAGGTGTCTTTTTTGTTACAACCCCTTCATCACATAGCCACTGCCAAAACGTTTGCACTTCTTGTGGTATTTTTGGGTCAAGGTCTGCTAACTTAAGTGAATTTGTTATCAAGAATGGTTTTTGTGAACTGTGTAAAGTTTGAAACTTTGTTCTTGATTTTGTGGTTTTGAGTGGACAGAGGAAAGAAGAAGAGGGTAAAGGGTGTAAAGAGAAAACAGAAGCCATTTTTGTAGCTTTGTTTCACTGAGGTGGTCGTTGAGACACTGGATATCAAAGTAACTAGATTTCCAGATGAGGTTGTTATACAGTTAACACAAGAAAAATGACGAAAATGGTCCTTTGTGTTTGAGGTTAGTTATAAATGGTCGTTTAAGTATGTACAGATTAATTTTGGTCTTTTAAATTTGCAATAAATTAACGCTAATAGTCTCTGCCAAATATTTATCAAACTATATCAACAATAACATATCCAGTGTATTCCCACAAGTGAGATCTGATAGGGGCGGATCTACCTTAAGAGATAGGAGTGCCACGTCACCCGCACACTTCGGCAAAAATTTTGAGTGTATATGTAAATATCTGTAAGAAAACCTATGAGTACATTAAATGGCACTGCCTATGCACAAAGGCGCTTTAGTGGCACTGGTTAATGTAGGCCGCAGAGATTCTTTCACTGAGCATCCGAGTTCGATTCTGCATATAAGTATTTTTTGGTAACTAATTCTAAAGACAACTGATTTGTCTCCTCCTCGCTTTTCTCTTTTTTCTTCCTTTTCTTTTCCTCTTTTCGTTCTCCACTATTGCTAAAAAAAAAAAAATACTCTCATTCTCCTGCTTCTTTATCATCATCTTTTCTTTTTAATTTATTTACACCAATTATTATTTTGTTTCTATAATTCAATCTTACTTCATAAGCAAACTTCTTTGATAAGTAATTTGAATTATTTTATTTAATATATGCTTTTTCTCTCTTTTTGATGATGTGATATTGATATAAATTGAAATACAATTTGGCAGTAATTTTTTTATTTTTGAGAGATTAAAATGATTTGTTTACTAGACATTTTGGTTGATTCTCATAGATTAAAAATGTGAAGCTCTTGTTTTGCAAATAATTGTCATAAAATTTAATAATTAAGATGGAAAAACTAACTCAAAAATATTGAAGGTAAATTAATCTAGCAAAAAAAAAATGTAGAAATTTACATTTTTGTCAATCTATCTAAATGAATGTGCTCTTTCAATTTTTTATTTTTTTGGGTAATTTCTTTCAGCTGAATAGAATTTAAATATTTAAATCAAGTGCGAAAAAAGCTAAACTAAACGAAACTTATTTATTTATTTAAGAATAAAAGACCTAATAGACCTAATCGAATCAATTGAAAATTAACTGACCCGATTCCTATTCAGTCTTTGTGGCTAGTTGTAGGTTTTTGCATGTATAAAATAGTGGTTTCCGCAAACTTAAAATTCTAGGTCCGCCTCTGAGGTTTGGGGAGGGTTGAGTATACGTAGACCTTACCCCTACATGTCAGTTATGGAAAAAAAGGGGAAATTAGCGGGAACCCACATAAATGAACAATTTTTTGTATTTTTTTTATTTATTTTCAGAGTCTAGTACGACTTTTTGAGGTGTAATTTGTATTACCTTTTATACTCCCCCTTTTAGTGTCTAGTGCAATTTTTTGTGTTGCACAATTTAGGATTTGATGGAACTTTCTTGGTGTTTATGTTTAAATCTTCTTTTTTTCATTGTTTCTTTGTCAAATTTAACCAACATAAATTGTGAGACTAAAAGTGTTAACTTTTGACAAATTTAAAAGACCAAAATTGTTCAATGCATACTTTAGGGATTATCTTGAATCTAGCCTCAAATATAAGGGATCATTTTTGTCATTTTTTCCAGTTAATACATGACCTTTTCTTTCTTTTTCATTTCTTTTTCCTTTTGGGGATTCTTTTTGTTGGCCAGAATGTGCTTTTTTAAGCCTTTTTTAGGGAGTCAAGAATCCTTTATGCAAAATACTCCTTACTAGAGTAGTGCTTTTTGTTTACCACTTGTTTTTTCATTTGACAGAATGTGCGTAATTAGAGTTTTTTCTATGGATACGGCAATTAAGGACAAAAATTAAAAATGCGTGTTAAGGTTAAAAATAATCAGTAATGTATTCGAAAAATACATATAATCATTGGTAATTAGTTTGGTTGATTAATCAAGTTTGAAGAATTGGTTAGTAAAAGTTAAAGGTTTTTTTGACTGGAAAAGGATACTTCACTTCAAACTTGAAACTTCAAAGACTTACAAAAAGATCAGCCAAATGTATAAACAAATAATATTTTGATTTTCTTTTTGAAAAAAAATAAGAACTTTTTTATGTCCAAACGGTTTGTAAATTTTAACTTTAGAATAATGAGTTGATATAATCCAATTTAGGTTCAAAGATTAGCAAATTGACTCTCGAAATGGGAAAACGGCACTTATTTTGCGACGGTGGCAATAGTTTTTTATCTTATCATTCCTTACATTCTTTCAATGTACTAGAGTTATGTAATTCCATTTTCTGATGTTTTAATTGAAATTCTTGTATTTTTCCTATAAGTTCGATCAATTCCCGTTACTTTCCAAGTAATATGCTGGCTATTGACTGAAATTATGTATCAATACCGCCTAAGAGGTTTCAAAACATCTCTTTTTTATTGGGATGATTGATAATTGCAATAAGTCAACTAAAGAAGCTAAGAGTATCACAGCATGATATTCAATTCTTAAGAACATAATATGTGTATTAGTGACTGATAAATATAGCTCTTTGCTTCTTTATTTAGGGAACAAAGCTCATATGCTCTAGCTCAGTAGCATGGGCTTGTAACCCAGGTGAGGGCATCAATATGGTGGAATATTGGGCCTGTCCAGAAGGTAGGGCTTGTTGGCTACTCTCTGGCCTGCCCGATCCAAGAACAGAGTTGGGTCATGTTGCCCAATTGAAAGCATGGGCTGCTGGGCTCCTAAAACGGGGTGGACTGCGTGAGGCTGGTGAACAGAGCAGCGATTAGCTCCCGCTCTGTGCAGTGGAAGGATAATAGGCTGGTGTCATTCAAGCCCAATGAATGCATAATGGGCTGCTCTAATTTAAACCACCACTTTTTTGAAGGTTTCATTCTTTTTTGAAAAAATTACTTGGCATAGCTACCTCTAAGAGGTAATTATTGATAATAACTACCTTTTAATTTATTTATATTTAGTAGTTACAGTGATTTTGTAAATTACCATTCATAGCTATACCAAATACATTAGGTTTATAGCTTGTATTTCACCTCTCTCTCTCTCTCTCTCTCTCTCTCTCTCTCTCTCTCTCTCTCTCTTTAATCCTTTATTCGACGGGTTCCCTCCGGCGCCAGTTCCTTGCCGGAGCCACGCGAAACTTGACTCAGTGTTCAAATTGAACTCAGATATGTATCTTCCGGCGCCGGTTCCTCGCCTTAGACAGGATTCATCAAACTTGGACTCATGAATCGTACTCGCCTATTGCTTGTGCGATAGACTGCTGAACAACATGAGATCTTTGAGTAACAAATATGAGATCTCATATCTGAGTGTATTTGTCAAAAAATTTAGTGTATTTTTTTGTATTTGAACGGAGATTGGACCGGAATCCATGGCTTCTTTTCCTTCTTGTATATCAGATCTGAGTGTATTCGTCATTTTTTGAGTGTATTTAATCGGAATCCATGGCTTCTTCTCCTTCTTGTATCTCAGATTTGAGTGTATTTCGTCATTTTTTAGTGTAAATATAAGTTTATTGTATTGGGATGATTGTATTTTTGGGCAAACTATATATATTTGACTGTATGTGTTGTTTGAATGATCTATGTACAGCCAAAACAAAAGGATATATCAATATATAAATACAATAAAATACGCAGCTCTGTCGTCTATTTAAATGCATTGGAATACAATCATTTTGAAGACACATATATTCAGAGAAATTAAGGTTGAGCGAATTTGCCATAAACTAGCTACGAATTGTAAATTGACAAAAGGTAGCTACTAATTGTTAACAACCCTTAAAAGATAGTTATTCGTGTAAGTTGCGAGTTATTCTTTGTTTTTTATGGTACATAATTAGAAATTATCATTTACCTTGTAATACGTCCGTACAAAAGTAAACTAGCTCTATGCATCTCAGTTTAATAGCATGCAACCGTAGATCAGAAAAAAGAACTAACCAAACTACTCTTGTGATGCTAATCATAATGGTTCTACCAACTATATTCAGACTTCATCTATGTGATTTTCTTTCTGTTTGATTAGTGAGCTTATCTCAGTTTAACGAGTTGAATAATGGTACGTATCATTACCTCATTGGTGCTAAACTCTCTAATAAGAACAAATTCTCTTGGTGTCATTACTTTTAATTTGTTGTTTTGGACAGAAAGCAAAAGAAAGGGCAATGTAACTATGTAAGGGATTTTCAGAGCATCGATAAACTTCGCAGTGGAAATCAAGTGCCCATCAATCTGTAGAGTGAATCTGTAAGTTATTTGTAAGAAGGAGAAAAATATTACCCAAGAACGCAAAGAACACCATAATAAGAGGACCACACCTCAAAGCTAACAACCCCACCATAACCAGTCATTTGTTTCTTGGCTATGTGGTGCCCGTAAATCAGTCCTTCCAGTAGGTTCTTTTCTCAAAATAAGGAATTGAATGGAGGAAAATCTTGATAGAATTTGAAAAAGCAAACGATAAATTGAAGGCAATGAAGTATGAAAAATATATTTATTTTTAAGCCCACTGGCCCACCATAACCGGTCATTTGTTTCTTGGCTATCTGGTACCTGTAAATCAGCCCTTCTAGTAAGTTTTTTTCTCAAAGAATAAATAATTGGAGGAGAGATATTTATTTGGATAGAATTTGAAAAATCAAACGACAAATCGAAGGTAATAAGATACCCCACCATAACGAGTCATTTGTTTCTTGGTTATGCGGTGCTCAGTAAAGCAAACTCAAAACAAAACAAAAAAGGAGGCATGTTAACTGTATAACAACCTCATATGGAAATCTATCAAACTATAAAGCCAGTGTCTGAACAAGCACTCAGTGTAACAAAGCTAGAAAAATGGCTTCTGTTTTCTCTTTACACCCTTTACCTTCTTCTTCTTTCATTTGTCCACTCAAAACCACAAAGTTTCAAGCTTTACACAGTTTCCAAAAACCATTCTTGATAAGTTCATTTCAGTCAACAGAACTTGACCCAAAACTACCTCAACCAGTGCAAACATTTTGGCAGTGGCTATGTGATGAAGGGGTTGTAACAGCAAAGACACCTGTAAAACCAGGAATTGTACCTGAAGGTTTAGGATTAGTTGCTAAGAGAGATATATCTAAAGGGGAGACAGTTCTACAAGTACCTAGAAGGTTATGGATAAACACAGATGTAGTTGAATTATCTGAACTTGGGAATGTGTGTTCTGGATTGGAACCTTGGATTTGTCTCTCTCTTTTCTCGTTGAGGGAGAAATGGAAGGATGATTCCAAGTGGAAATATTACATAGGTGTTCTTCCAGAGTGTACTGATTCCACTATATATTGGTGTGACTCCTTTTGTGTCTTTTTTTTGTTCTATGAATAATTTTTGTGTCCAGTGCAGGTCTGAAGAGGAGCTCTCTGAGATTCAAGGTAATCTGCTTTCCTTGTAAAATTTGCAGATTCTTGTATTCATGATGGAGGTGTAACTTATTTTTAACTCTATCAATGTGGTTTAACGTGTGATAGTAGTAAACTACTAACCATTTTTACGAGGTTATTAATTAATGTCTTAACTTAGATAGTTTACCACTAATTATCTTATAGGGACCTGACTTGACTGTGTAAATATTGTTGCACCGTGCACTTTGTAGAACTTAAAGTCTTGTTTTGCTACTAAAGTGCTTACTTCATTACATAGTACTTCCTGGCTAGTCCGGGGTAGGGGAGAGTTAGGTATATGGTATGCAGCGTTACCGTTGTATTTCTACAAAAGTCTGTTTTCACGCCTTAAACCTGTGACCTTTAGGTTACCTAAGGAGCAACTCTACCATTGCGTCATGGCTTGTCCTGGTTGTTGTATAGATAAGGCCATAATATAGATTAAAAAGAGAAAAAACATCATAATATTTGAGAAGCAAAAACGACAAAGGTTGATAATTTAGAGGATAAAATAGGTATTTGGTTGGTTGAGTGACCTTCTGAGCGATATATGCATGTTAAGTGACTTTTTTGGTACATTCAAAAGAAACATGACTTTATTAGATAATTTTGGATAGTTGAGTGACCATTTGAGTTATGGACTCTGAAATATGTAGAATGGGATGGCACTGTCTCTAAGCAAAGATGAAACTGCTCTTAGATACGAAATGTGATGTTGCATGTTTGGTTAAGTAAGATTTTAAATTTTGTAGGTACTTGTGATTAAACTTTTGTAGTCCTATCATTTGCAGGGAGTCAACTTTTAAGCGAAACAATGAGTGTGAAAGATTATTGGCAAAATGAATTTAGAAAAATGGAAGAAGTCATACTTCGTAACAAGCAGCTTTTCCCTTTTCCTATAACCTTGGATGATTTCTTCTGGGCATATGGAATACTCAAATCAAGGGCCTTTTCCAGTATTGGGAGTCAAAATCTAATGCTGGTCCCCCTTGCTGACCTGGTAAGATATTAAGTAAATGAAAATTACATGGATAAGCAATTGAAGTTTTCTAGTGATGAATGACCACTTATAGGAAGACCACAATGCATTACCAAGTCATACTTCATAATGCATCTTAGTTGCAAGATTGATTCAGAAGTATGTTGATGATTAAATTACATCTACATAGACACGAAAGCTTCAATTTCGGCTAGAAACGAGTATTAATTGAGTCCAGGGACTGTTATCAGTATTTTTTCGTTTATTCTTTGCCAATATAGAATTTCACCATATTTTTGGCTATCGATTGGTGAATAACATTATACGAATGATTTACTTATCAGGCAAACCATAGTGCCAAAGTGGCCACAGAAGGTCATGTCCAAGAAGTTGAGGGACCAGCAGGTCTGTTCTCATGGGATTTGTTATTTTATTTTCGAAGTCCATTAGAACTGAAGGCTGGCGACCAGGTAAGGCTTTCTGAGTTTTTCAAAATTCAGAAAATCTCTTCAGTAAACAAGTCATTCTGCTATTGTTCATCGAAAAGCTAACATTTTGAAGAAAACCATTCATTACTTCCTATCTCATAATTGTGTGCATCATGTAGCATTTTATTGGATCATACATTGATGAAATAAAAGTCTTCCAGGATGAAAATAATAAGATTAACCAATAAAAAAACATACAATGAATGGAATAGAAGACACATACTTCATCTAATTGTTCCAGCTATAAAGAGTCTAAAGCAGGCCTAGTTTGCTTCATATGTTGTTAGAACTAAAACCTTTATTGTACTCATACCAAAATGTTACATTACATATGTGGTGATTTTGACAGTTTCTAGTCCAATATGGCTTGAACAAAAGGAATGCTGATATCGCTTTTGGCTATGGCTTCATCGAACCAAATTCAGCTTGGCATGCATTTACATTAACATTGGAAATATCAGAGTCCGACGATTTTTAAGAGGACAAGATGGATAGAGCAGAGTCAAATGGCCTAGGAAAAATTGCTGAGTTTAACGTAAAACTTGGACAATCGCTCCCGCCTACTCTGATTCCATATCTAAGGCTGGTTGCCCTTGGTGGAACTGATGCTTTCCTACTGGAATCAATTTCCAGAAATGATGTTTGGGGTCATCTCGAGTTGCCTGTCGGCAGAGCAAATGAAGAGCTCATATGTAAAGTCGTACGAGGTACATGCAAATCTGCACTTTCTGGCTATCACACCACAATTGAAGAGGTAAAATTTACATCACTAACTAATTGTGTTACTATCACATTGTCATTGTCTCTTGTCCTACTATATTCTAGTAGTCCATGTTTTCATTGTCACCTTCCTTTAAATCACTCTGCTAAATACTATGGTATGTGGACTCTGAATCCTACGAATAAAACCACTTTATTTCTGCATTATGTAGTATACATATTTTTGGAATTGAACATAATGATTATTCTAGGATGAGAAACTGATGGAGAAAGGGAACCTCAGTTCAAGGCTTCAGATAGCTGTTGGCATAAGAGCCGGAGAGAAGAAGGTTTTACAACAAATCGACGATATCTTTGGAGAAAGAGAACTAAAACTAGATAAATTAGAATACTACCAAGAAAGGAGGCTTAAAGATCAAGTAACTCTCTGCTGACCTTATGATCACTCTAGTTGAGTTATACACCTTGGACTACAGACGCAAAGGCGTATCGTAATTTAAAATATATGGGTTTCTATAATAACCTCAAGTTAAATAACTGGGTTCACATTCAAATACTTTTAAATATTTAGTAGGCGTTTGGCCATGAAAACCAAATATTTTTCACTTAATCTGGTATTTTGGAGTTGGAGTTGAAGTTGAAGATGGAGTTGTGTTTGGTTATAGTTTTTGCAAAGAATATTTAGTTGTTTGAATGTATTGAAAGTGAAAACAAATTTTTTGGTGTTTTCAAAATTTCAAATACAACTTCAAGTTGTATTTGGAATTTTCATGGCCAAATGTTGATTTCCAAATAAGGTGAAAACGTTTTCCGGAAAAAAGTGAAAAAATTTCCATGGCCAAACGGCCCTTAATGGATATTTTAATACATAAAAAGGTTTTGCACAAAAGCTATTGAGTTCTCCTAAATACGCATATACCACTCTAGATCCACCACTGTTCAGAGGTTGCTTTTATCTGATGTAAATAATATGAAAGAGCAGTTTTTTATTGTCTTCTTGTGAAATCCTCAACAGAAGGAGAAAACTAGAAAAAACAAACTCAGAATATCTCAAGGATGAACAAAGCTGTTATTTTTTGAAAAAAAATTCTGTCGCTTCATTTCTTCTCTCGCATTCAAATAGAAGAAGATGCATTAGAACTGATGAATATATGGTCATCAAACTCATCTGATTTCTCAGCACACAATTTGGATTTGCTTCAAGTACCCTTTTTTGGGCATGACGTTTACATAAATATCCGAACTGTTACATCTCTCCGCTCCACAAATTAGAGCATTTGACTGTGAAAAGAGTTATCTTCCTGTAAATAATTGTGGTATCAAGTACATTCTGCCCAGTCCACCTTGTTGAAGAGAGCAAATACGTATGAACAAAATAAATGAACACATTAACATGACACTGCTTTTCTTTTTGACAAGTATGACAGACTTTGTTTCTTCATTTTTTTTTTTTTTTCTCTTGCTTCTTCCAGCTATAAACTACCCATCTATGAAAAACACTCTCCAAAATGCCCCGATGACCGAAGGCCACATTTTTGGCCTTTCGCTAACCAATCTCGAGTGTGCATGCCAACAACTTTACACCGTTCCCTTTGCTTAGTATGGAGTAAACATCCACGCAACACATGCTCTGAATTGCATATCTTATTTGACTGCTGTTGAATTATCAGGGCCAAACAAGTCATCACATGTTTTACTCTCACACAGACACTCCTGTGGATTTGCATAAAAATAATCTTCTTCTTTTGGTTTGTCAGCAATAACTCTGCGACGAACCGGCTGTCCCATTCTTCCCTCATGTGACTGCCGGACTGCAGCTGTAAACTCATCCCATGGAAGTGTCCCGTTCTGATGCAAATCTAATAGCTCTACCAGTCTTCTTCGATCCAATCGAATGGTTTTCTTAAACCCAAGATACCTGCAAAAGATAATCAAGAAAAGCCTTTATAATGGTTGTTTTTTGGTGTTACAGAATCATTTTCAGCACGGTAGGTAATATGTACCTACGATGACCTTCAACAACTTTAGCCATGTTCCCGTCATAAGTAGGAACAAATACACTACTAGCAGTTGACACTATGAAATCCAGGGCTGCCATCTGAGATGAATGATTCTGGAAATGCCGCAATTCCCCAGGTTCTAGCAGCATGTCCTTTTTCACCTGATATTAAACATAATAGATAAGAAGGATAATTAGCTCACAGTGTCCAGATAAATAGTCACAATGAAGTCCTTAGCAATAAAAAAGCTGGCAGTAGAAAACAGGATCACTAATCACTTACAATCTTTGGGAAGGCAGCTCTCAAAGCAGCAAGCCTCTTTTCACCTCCATAAATGTCACCAGATGCAATATATATTTGTATGTCTTTTTCAAAACCCAATGCTTGCAGAATCAAAGCTGCCTCTTCTGGAGTGAGGGGACACAATCCTTGAGATCTCCTCTCCTCAGATACAATCTCTTTCTCCCTCCACCAAGGGAATGCATACCTAAAGAAACAAAGGGAACCAGAAAGGAATTTACGACAACAGGCTTGTTGGTCAAGACGAAAGGGTTAAATAGAGAAAATTGTATTGATGGGAGTGGGACAACCAAGTGAAATCATCAAATCATCCAACAATGTGAAACTTCAAAATCTTGAGAAAGTAAATACAATGTATGAGCAAATGTCACAGCAGCTCAGTTTTTATTAGTAAAATACAACAGTCGTTCTTAGATGATCACCTTAACCGTTTGAGCTCCTCAGCTTCCTCTGCAGTGCAGCCATGGGTGCAACCAGAGAATGCCAACATATCCATCTCATATCTTAGATGCAATGCTACAAATGGCCCTCTCTCCTGAAGCATTTTTACCAATTTTTCTCCTAAAGCCTCAATATCTGGAGTGAATTTCAGTGCCTGAAAATTCACCCGACATCTGAGTTTCTGAAGCTCAAGAGGAATCCCATTGTTTGCTAGTCTAGTATCTGTCCTGTTGAAATGTATTACTTGATGATTGCTGAAGAGAGGCAGAACCTGCATTCAGTAGTCCTAATACGTTAGAGCAGAATAAACAAAAAAAAGAATTGAGAAGGAGCAGGATAAATAACTATTGATGAGGCATAAATTGCAACAGAGGAGAAATATTCAATTATCAAGGCACTAGAATCGTTACATACGGATTAACTCCAATATCAAACGCAGTACATGAAATTACATACAGCAAAAACGGCAGTATTTTGCAAGTTGAGATGTAGTGTGTCAAGGCTTTAAGATTTAAGCAATAGTCTTCTAAGTGACGACAAATGGAAATACAATCATGAAGAAGAATCAACAGTGTAGATCAATCACGTGTTTATAATATGACAAAAATGTATTGCAGAAACAAGTAGATAAACCTGTTGCAAGTAGTACTTTTCATTTGACCAGCTAACAGGAGGCATTTCTAGTGGTTGGTATCCATATCTCCTGCTGAACCTCTTTGGCAGTCTCTTTATTATCCGAACTTCATCTCTTAGTGAAGCAATGAAGTGTCTCACATCAAAAATATCATCAAAGTTGCTGCCAAGAAATGTTACAGCTTGTTATAAAAGACGATAGGTCAAAGAACCACTTCTACATAACACCAGAAATACCTAGGATCTGCCCAAAAAGATGTTTTATCAAGCTCTGGGACAACCAAAGTTAGATTTAATAGCCGTGCAACAGTCACCATGTCACAGATCTACATTCCAAAAATGGCAGAATTAGCTACAGATTAGGAGTTTGAGTTGAAATTCTGGAGTCTACTAATACAGTTTCTAGAGTTCCCGACTTCCTTGCCATATGAATTGGATAATCATGTGTAAAGAAAAAGCGGAAGAAGAAATACTAACGGCTGCACGCATCTGATTCAAGCCACCATTGCAGGACACTTGAAGAAACCCATTATTTGTATAATTTCCTGCATAATATCATGTGTCAAAGGTCAAAGCTGTTATGAATGTTAGAAAAAGCAGAATTTGGAACTCATAGAAAGATACAGTTCCTATAAATATGTTACACTTATGAGACTGGGTGATAGTATTTTTGGTCACTAAATGTTCAGCTAGTACAATGGCAGATATAATTAAGTTTTTTAGATCATCAAATAAATCTCATCTTACCTTACGCAAAAACAATATAATCAAGTAAATCTTTAATTGACGCAAAACAGCACTAATATGGTGCTGAGATCTGTATAATGATGGTGGGAAAAAAAATCTGTATAATGATCAATTTTCATGTTAAAATGTAAGGAAATGATGAAGTCTAAGAATTTATCTACATCATTTAGGAAATCCAACCTACACCAAAAGGCTGGCGAAAGTGTACAATTGCACTTTTTTGGTGAGTGAGGTAACAAAGTGTACGATTGCACTTGCAGATATATAAATTGAAATACAATGTCTCATATTGCAAAACCAAATGTACTTTCATCCTTAAAAGTGTGTTTACATCTATCTCCTTATGTTTGAGACATTTTTTATTTACGTCTTTTTTTTTTTTATTAGTTCCTTAATTGAGACATTTCGTCTAGCAGCATTATTTTGTTTAAAAACTTCAGCAAAACTTATGTTTGTATTACGACACAATTCATGCTAGACGATTAAGCCTGGGAAAATGGGAAGAATACGAGACTTTTCACTCTTTTGAATGGAGAGAATTCTGTCTTAGCGTATAAAAGTAAGCTGTAATAAGGATGCTACAGAGAGGACTAGAGAAGAAAGTCTCTCATCCAGTACCTTTCTCACCTTCCCTTCAAGGAAACGCAACGTCTTTTTGTTTTCATCTGTAGGGAAGTGCTTCCTACTGATCCAATTGATTATCCCTCGACAGACTAAGCATAGATCCAATGAGCGACTTCATTAGCTTTTCAGAATATTTTTTTAAATGGAAAGAATACATATCCTCTGAAAAGCTAATAGAATCACTCACTGAATCTATGCTTAGTCTGTCAAGGAATATGAGTTTAGGTTCCCTAATTTAGATATGGTGACTTCATTAGCTTTTTCAGAATGTATAGTATTATGATTTCATTTTTCAGGAATGCTTAAAGCAGCAAGTCACAAGATTACGGGACTGGAAGTCTGGAACGGGGACATATAATTGCATCTATCCGTAGTAAATCAATTAGCAAAAGGAACTACACCATTAAATGAATACCAATTTGGAACGAAAGAAGACATTTGAAAACAAATTTAAACCCTACCTACACCTATGAGTGTGTCCTAGTGACCAATGAAGTGGGAGGAGAACCGTGAGATATCAGGTTCAAATCCGTTAAATCCCAACGGAGACAAAAACACTAGGTGATTTCTTCCCATTTGTCTGCGCTTTAGTGGACAGAGTTACCTAGTACCTGTTGCTGGTTAGAGGTAGCAGGTATCCCATGGAAATAGTCGAGGTGCACGCAAGCTGGCCTGGACACCACGATTATTTAAAAAAAAAAAATCTACCTAATTCTAACCACAACCCTTTAAGCTGGCATTTGGACACCAAAATGACAAAACTAAAAATAGGAAGACAAACTGACTATATCATCTTATTGGTAGTTCTCTCTAGATTACAAATCTATTAAGGCTGTATTTCCAAATCGTCAGATCTCAAAAACTAGGAAAACCACACTCAGGCTTTTCTCCTGCTTCCTCTTTTTCTTTTTTCAGGTTAATCTATGTCAATCAATCAACTCGCATAAATCTCAAACTAGTTGGCGACAACTATATATATCCTCTCTAGTATTGGTGACTTCATTCAAACGCTAAACTTTGACATTTTCGCCAAATTAGCTATTCTCGAAAACTAAAGTTCCTCTAAATCTCACGTTGTATAAGAATCTCTAATACCAGACCTTAGTATAACAACAATATTTATGTCTTAATCCCAACTATAGGCATCTCCCATATGGATCCTTCACTTCCATTTATGTTATGTTATTATCTAAAGAATTACAACAAACTTAATATACAGTAGACAGATCACTATACTTCAATAACATTAATACACTAATTAAAGACTTGAAAAAGAATCATGTAACTAATACAGATTTAAAGAACTACCACCCACTTAATATACAACAGATGGATCACTATACTTCAATAACATTAATACACTAAATAAAAACTTGAAAAAAATCATGTAAACTAATAAAGATTCAAGCACAAAGAGAACTCACTAGCTGGAAGAATAGGCAAAGGAGAAGGCAAAGTCTCTTCAACATGAACAGACAACTTAGTATATTCACTAAAACCCGAAAACAAATGTGGTTGATATAACTCCCAAACAGCAATAAGTTGAACCAAACATGTCCATATCAAAATACTGGAACAAACTCTTATAAACCAAACTTTTAATCTAGTCCTTTGTATCACTTGCCCTTGTAATGATGGTAGTACTTTCTCGCTTCTAACTTGTACCTCACTCTCTGATCTAACCTCCATTTCTCTTCCTCATAGCCACAAGTTCCTCATAATTACATGCATGTTAAGATAATAATAACCAATTGCATCAAAACTTAAACCACATTGGAAAATAGGAAATTATTACCCCAGATTGACTAAAAGATTAAGAAAAATTTGAACTTTTCAAGCCTCAATATAGAACAAAATCTGAACTTTGGAGCAAAATCAAGAAATGTGGAAAATGGGAAATTATCACCCTAGATTGACTAAAATATTAAGAAAAATTTGAAATTTTCAAGACCCAATATGGAAAAAAAATCTCAACTTTGGAGCAAAAACAAGAAATATGGAAAATGGGAAATTATCACCCTAGATTGACTAAAATATTGAGAAAAATTTGAACTTTTCAAGACCCAATAAGGAAAAAAATCTGAACTTTGGAAAAAAATAAAGAAATGTGGAAAATGGGAAATTATTACACCAGATTAACTAAAAAAAATCAAGACCCAAAATGAAAAAATTGAACTTTTTAAGACCCAAAATGGAAAAAAAATATAAACTTTGGAGCAAAATCAAGAAATGGGAAATTATTACACCAGATTAACTAAAAAATCAAGACCCAAAATGAAAAAATTGAACTTTTCAAAACCCAATATGGAAAAAAATATAAGCTTTGGAACAAAATCAAGAAATGGGAAAATGGGAAATCTATGAAGAAGTAAAATAATATAAAGCGGTGATGAATTTTTTTTTTTTTTTTTTTTTTTTTTGGGTGTCAAGAATGTAGCAGAAGAAAGGTGTAGTTTGACAAGAGTCAATTTGCTTTAAATGATTTTTTTTTTCTTTTTTTGTGATCTTTCTGAAAACTTTTTTTTCTGTAAAAAGATAAAAACTTGTAACAGTATTTGTTCACTTCTTTTCTGTGTGTCTTGTGAAGAGTTGCAGGATCTAAAGAAAGAAAATGACAGAGATGGAAGAGATCTCAGATTATAATGAAAGTAAAAATATTTTAAATATTTAGTTTTGAATTTTTTACTCAAAAATGTACTTTTTACGTAATCTATTAAAAAAATGGTATAATTAACACTCTCAAAATATAGTAATGGAAAATTATAAGGATATTTTCATGTTAATTTAGGTGTATTGCTTTCCATTTTTGTGCTCTTAATTTCAAAAGAATCACTCCATAATCAAAAGAAATCATTTTATATTTAGTAAGTTTTTAATTTTAATATTTTTATTTATACATTATTTATAAGAATGGAAAGACATATTAAAAATTTAATATTGTAGAATTAAAAGGAACTTTTGGTATGTTACATATTCCTTTAGACGAAGCTTCAGTCTTCATATAATTTATTTTTTAAATCGAAATAGTTTTGGTTATGCATCGAACTGATTTTTTGAAAATTCTTTTGATGATGAGTCTCAAAATTGAAAAACACGTCAGTTTTTCAAGTTAATTTTTTTTTTTTCACTCACAAACTTTCAACTTTTTTTTCAAAAAATATCATGAAATTTTCACTCATACTAAGACACATAAAAACAAATAAGTCTGAATACATATACATTCTTGCACAGAGATTTAACCTAAACAGCTCCACAACTTGGACGTAATCACTAAATCAAAACTTCATTACTCCAAATAATATTACTAACAGCAGTAAATTGTTTTAGTGTATGAATCAAAGTCAAGTGGCATAAAGCAGCTTGAACTTGTGATTAAACTAATCAAGTGTCAATTCTGAATTCTCTTTCCTCTTAATTTAAAATAATTTTTAAAAAAGATTCCCTACGAAGCAAATCACGTCAGATAGTGCGTGGTGTGGAATATGGAATGTCAAAGATTTTAGAATGACACGTGAGAGGTTAATAATCTTGCAAATTGTAATCAGATAATAATTGTCATAGAAAAAGGTCTAAACAAAGCATGTACATTTGATGTATAATTTCCTTATAGGAATTGAATATGTAAACTATGTAATAAAAGTACCGAACTGTTGGTGTTTTTATTCACCATTGACCATAGCATAGAATGGAAAAGTATTGATGAATTATGGATTACTACTGTACTTACCTTAATCATCAGATTTTTTGAAGATTTCTTTGGTATTGATGGGGAGAATTTAGAAGGAAATGACTGATCCATCCCTTTTCGTTGTTATTTGGTCTATAGATTACTATTTATCTCATAAATTAAATAATCAAGGATAAATTCCGAAAATTTAAAATGCTTAATGTCAAACAAAAAATAGAGAAGTCTGCCACATTGAAAATTTTGCTTACACAAACACATCTTATTTAAAATGAGCTTAAACTTTATAATCCGTTAATATAACACTTTCTACGAGTTTCAAATCCATTAAAAAGGAATGGACTTGGAGTTTTAACATTTTTAATTCACTCTACATCATTTTGTACAAAACTACAGGTAATTTTCTTTTTTATCTATCCCTTTCACTTCCACATTAAAATTACCATTTAAAACACAACTCTGAAAAAATATAAACTACATCAAGAATTTAGCAATTTAAATTTCCCGAAAAGAAATTGATTAAAAATAGATTTATGGCAGAAATAATAAGTTAATTAAAATGAAATGAAAAAAAAAAAAAAAAAACTAAACGTTTGTTTTTGTGTATGACTCCTCGGGACTGGGTTAAGAGATTTTGTCTACTACAACAAATGTATGTGTTTGAGTGCATGTACTGTATAAATTCAGTTAAATATTCAATGTAGACGTGAACAAAGTCTTTCATATAAATACGACGGATAAGAGAGATAAAATTTAATGAAGTTCTATTACAATGAGGAGTTATTTTGTTTTGTTCATAATTGATTTTTCCAAGGAAATTTTACCTTGTTATAGTGTGGAAGAATTTAATGTGTTTTCTGCATGGTGTGAAGTAGTACAAGGGGGTCAAAATTAGAGGGGAAAGAGAGGAGGAGAAGAAGAAGAAGAAGAAACGTTTCTTTGAAGTGAAGATTGTTTTTTAGCAAATTCATGAATAGGCCACTACAAATGGACAGACAATCATATCTATCTATCATAATCATAACTAGGTGCACTTGGAGATATGAGAGGATGGTCATTCTTCGAGAAAATGGCAAAAGATGATTATTAGGTCTAAATAGATTCTTAAATATATTTTTGAATAATTTTGATAGATCAAAGTTATTCTTTGCTAAGAAAACATTTATAAGAATAATTTTACGGCCAGGTTTATATAGCATATTCTAACAATTCGCCAAAATTTTAAATTAAAGGATAAATGTTTATCCGTAAAACATACAATTAAATTTGCACACGCGGATTGAGACGACCAAATTAAATAAGCAAAAAATAGATTATAGCAATATGACCAGAAAATAATGTAATTGGAGTTAATCAGTTAAATAACTAATAAAAGTAGCCTGGGTTTCGACGTTATGATTTGACAAAGCCATTGGAGAAGACTCCTGAATTGAGCTATGTAATGGAGCTGAATAACCAAGCAATGAACAAGAACTGGTAAAATTGTTAAGTATGAGTGTAATGCTCTATATGTCGATTAGAATTCGAACACCCATAAAGAAGAATGTTAAGTCCTATTTATAGCTATGTTATTGGGAACATGATCCACTAATCTTGTCTTCATAATATCTATTAATTGCCCATGATCATGACTGAGTACCGTTTGGAGAAGATCTCAAAATGTTTTGTAACGGCTGAACCTCAAACCTTATCTTGCCTGACCAAATCTTCCTCCAGAGCCATGACTTCGGTCCCGGATGGCTCGAGGTGCTTGCCAACGGGCACAAGAACTAGATCGGATATCTTCTCTGCTAACTCGTGTCTAACCCGTCCTTATTGCCACGTGTCATCATCTAACTAATTTACCTGTCAATTTCGAATTTCACCTCATACAATAAACTTGTCTTGTCACAATAATTGCCAGAATTTTGATCACAAATTCTAACGAATTTAAAATTAAGGGCAAAAAATTATCTTGACTATGAATCCTGACAAATCGCTAGAATTCTACAAAATACCCGCGAGTCGCCGTAACTTGTTGTGCGAAAATATCACAAACACATTTTTGCTTCAAAATTGATCCAAGCCAACTCTAAATTACTTCAGATTCGATATGCAACCTTCTAATACCACTATCAATAATTTCGAATAATTAGATTAAACGTAAACCTTCAAAAATCAATAGACCTACCTTATTTTCTTCAACGAGTTTTTTTATACTCAACAAATGCAACAACAACCAATTCAAATCATTTAAAATAGACAATATAAGCTTAATTGAACATTACCCACTCAATCCCAATCACAAATAAGAAATGAATTTTTAATGTTCTACAATACATAAAAAATAAAAATAAAAATAAAAAGGAGAAAGAAGAAGAATTATGACAGACGTCTAAAATTGCTAAAGATTTATTGACATGCCAAAATTTAAATAGGTGTTCTCCGAAAGGACAATCAGAATTCACATTTTTATACCATAGTATCGACATGTTTTAGTTTACTATGTGACTTACTATTTTCCTCTTTAACTTGTTTAAAAGACAATGTCTCTTCTATTTAATAAATTTTAGTTTTAATATCATTTTACCTTGATGACACTCCTTAATATATTTAAGACGACATGGTTTGAGTAGTTTTTAAAAATATAAACCTTTAGTTTAAGATGATACTATTCAAAAGTAGTTATTATATTCTTAAATTTCGTATCTAATTAAATTAAAACACATGAAATAAAATGAGTCAATTATTTATATAGTTTTTTTTTTGTTGTTTCCCCACCGATATTCGATACCTGCATTAGAGCCCGATTAAATTTCCATACAATTATTTATATAGTTGAGAGCTAAATTTGGATCTTTTCCTACTAAAGCTTAAAATTAAATTAGTTTATTCTCAGAATATAAAAGAAAAATAAAAAGGAGAAAATATCGTGTAGATTAGAAATAAAAACCCTTTAAAATTATTTTGACTACAATATTCCTTCTTCTCTCTCAATCTGAATCTATCTCGACCAACATTCCATCCCTGAAAATCTATCAATTATTTATTTCAAATTTCCTCTATTCTTTTGTATTTTTTTTTTTTCAATTTCTCCTAAATCTAACAGTTAGCACAATGATTAAGAGAAGCAATATCCTATTATTGATTCTAATCTTGGGGTTTATTGCAACACAAGTGAAATCCCTTAGATTTGATTTGCAATCTGGTCAGACTAAATGTATAGCTGAAGATATCAAAAGTCATGCTATGACTGTAGGAAAGTACCATATTGTTAATCCCAGTGAAGGTTATCCTTTGCCTGATACACACAAAATTACTGTCAGGGTAATTAATTTTTTCTTGTTATTTTTATTAATTTTGCTGTTTAAGTAAATGGGGTTTCTTTATTTGATCTGTTTATGTTAAAGTTTGAGTCTTTTTTGTTGTTGATTTCTGGGTAATCAAGAATGGCTTGTGCATGTTGGGTGTTTTGGTTTGAACTGTGAATTTTATTCTGTAGTTGTAAAGCTTCAATTTTGATATCAAAAGCCAAACTATGACTGTAGGCAAGTGCCATATTGTTAATCCCAATAAAGGTTATCCTTTGCCTGATACTCACAAAATCGCTGTCAGGGTAATTTACTTTTTTTTTTATTGTTATTCTGTTTAAGTAAATGGGGTTTCTTTATTTGAATTGTTTATGTTAAAGTTTAAGTCTTTTTGTTGATCTCTGGGTAATCAAGAATGGTTTGTGTAGATTGGATGTTTTTGTTTGAACTGTGAATTTTATACTGGAGTTGTAAAGCTTCAATTTTGGGTTTATCAATCAAAATAACTGTCAGGGTAATTTATTTTTCTTGTTATTTTCATAATTTTTTTGCTGTTTAAGCAAATGGGGTTTCTTTATTTGATCTGTTTATGTTAAAGTTTGAGTCTTCTTTTTTTTTTTTTTTTTTTTTGTTGATCTCTGGTAATTAAGGGTGGTTTGTGCATGTTGGATGTTTTGGTTTGAACTGTGAATTTTGAGTTGTAAAGCTTCAATTTTGATATCAAAAGCCATGCTATGACTGTAGGAAAGTACCATATTGTTAATCCCAATAAAGATTATTCTTTGCCTGATACTCACAAAATCACTGTCAGGGTAATTTACCTTTTTTGTTATTTTATTGATTTTTCTGTTTAAGCAAATGGGGTTTCTTTATTTGACCTGTTTTACTGTTTATGTTTAAGTTTGAGTTTTTTTTTGGTTGATCTCTGGGTAATCAGGAATGGTTTGTGCATGTTAGATGTTTTGGTTTGAACTGTGAATTTTATGCTGGAGTTGTAAAGCTTCAATTTTGGGTTTACCAATCAAAATCACTGTCAGGGTAATTTTGTTTTTCTTGCTATTTTTTTTAATTGATTTTGCAGTTTAAGCAAATTGAGTTTCTTTATTTGATCTGTTTATGTTAAAGTTTGAGTTTTTTGTTTTGGTTTGTTGATCTTTGGGTAATTGAGGGTGGTTTGTGCATGTTGGATGTTTTGGTTTGAACTGTGAATTTTATGCTGGAGTTGTCAAGCTTCAATTTTGAGTATACCTATCAATCAACTGAGTTTCAATTCCGAGCTAGTTAGCTAGGGAAAGACTAGGGCTGGCAAAATGGTGAACAAAAAAAACAAGTAACCATCCAATTCGACCTGTTAGACATGGGTTGGATAACTGACTTTTCAAAGATGGAATATTCATATTATACACTAAAAATGGATATCCAGATGGATAATATGGATATCCGTATTATCAATACCCATTTGTCTCCTAGTTATTTTTCATGAGTTCTTGCTTTTTGGGAGTCTAAGCTTATTTTGCCTTTTAACTTGTGTTCTCACTTCTTGGATATCCATATTATCCGTCAGTTAACCCATTTTTTATCTGGGTCAAATATGGGCGGGTTGGATATTTTATTCTTTTTTGTTGAACACATTTTCGACCCGCCCATATCCTATCCTACCCACCTGTTTTCCACTCCTAAGTTCGACCATATGAATCTCCGTATGTTCCCTTCGATTGGCCCATTTCATTCCAATACCGGTTAAAGCTTGAGTTAAAATATATTGGTAAAAGTTTGTTTGATTGATTATTTTGTTCAAATGAATATGATTCTTCTGGTTTGGATGAACTAATACCTGATTTGTGTAATTTAGGTGACATCTACATACGGAAATACCTATCACCAATCGGACAATGTTGTTGAAGGGCATTTTGCTTTTGAGACAGCGGAAACTGGGGATTACATGACTTGCTTCTTTGCTGCTGATCACAAGCCCCCTGTTACTGTTACTCTTGATTTTGACTGGAAGACTGGTGTAGCTGCTAAAGATTGGACGAATGTTGCCAAGAAAGGCTCTGTTGAGGTAAGCCCACTTTCTTCTTCTGTCTACCTGCTAAATGCTAATGTATCTCAATTCCAGATATACTTGTGTTCAGTGGCAGATCTAGCACATATCGTTTGGGTTCACGGGAACCTAATAACTTTTGTACAGACCCTATATTTATATTAAGAAATTAACTAAATATATATAAATATTTTATTGTGAACCCAGCTATTATTGTATATTAACTTTAGATCGTTGTAGAATCCCACAAACTTCAATTCTGGAACCCCCTCTGCTTGTGTTGGATATGCATTTGCCTAGAGTGGAGCAATATAGCTCCTAAGCATCCATTATGCATGATAAATTTGCACTCTAGAAGTCTGTATAGACTACATGATTAGTGATTAGTTCAAGCCAACCATTGGCTGTTGTCACATTTCCTAATTTTAACCTTTCCATGAGAAGAAAACAGTGAAAATTATGGATGTTATTTAGTTTGAAGGCTTCCAATTTTTCGATATAAGGGAGTATTATATAGCTGATTCCAACTAATTTAGAATTAAGAGTAGTTGTTATACACCAGAATTTGGGAGCGTCTTATGAAGTGATATACTTTCAGTTTCCTTTCTTTAGAATATTATTCGTGCTTAACTGCTTATCGAATTACAAATTGTTTTTTCAATAAGTAAGAAATAAAAAAGTAACTTACTAATCATCTTCATAAAATTGGACTGTGCTTGCATGGTGGTAATTGCCTCCGTCATCTTGCCTCCAATGCATACTTAGGCTCGTTGTGGCCCTTAATATTGGAGTCTCTACTAGATGGAACTCCTTTTAATGGGAGGTAAATTGAGGATATGAACTTTCAGTAAATAAAGGTCTTATAAAACGTAGGTAATTGCCAAAAGGTGATAATGAATTTATCATTCCACATTTTTAATCAAGGTATTAACATATTGTGCATTTGTTTGCACATGTAATGAGACTCGTGTTGGTCTGTGCATATTAGCTTGAACTTTAGGAGCTACTGTTTATTACTTCTGCTGGAGAATCTGCTATAGCTATTGATGTTATAAGGCATTACTTATTGAGATAATACTCAAAATACCCCTCAACGTTTGACCAAAATCCCAACTACACACCTAACCTTTGCGTTGGTCCTATTACCCCCCTGGACAATTTTTTTCAATATTAAAATGCCCCTTTTTTGCTGATGTGGCAGTCCAATATGACAACCCCCAATTATTAACAGGTGCTTGTCCACACGCGCCTGGCCCACGTGCCACATCTTTAATTTCCCCCATTTTTTATTAATTTCCCCCCTTCCTCCATCCATCTACTCTTCTTCTTCTTCTTCAAAAAAAAAAAAAAAAATCTCTCAATTTTCCATACTCCATTTTTAGTATGAGGATCCGAAAACCCATACCCAATTCTCCTTCATCTTCATCATCATCGTCTTCTTCTTCATTAGGAGTTGAGAAAAAAAAAATCACACCAACTTCCTCAAATCTAATCCAAAAAAACCCAAATGTGAAAGCAAGCTTCCTAACACCAAGTAGAACAAAGTTCATCCATTAATTTGATCAAACAATCAAGAATTTAAAGAAACCCACTTGGTGTTCTTCATAGCTTTCTCCAAAATTCCTAGCAATGAAGTTTAATTTTCTCCCCAAATCAACTCAAAGAATTAGTGCTTAAACAACTCCAATCAAGCAACAAGTAGCAACTCCAAACAAGCAACTTCCAATCAGATTTTCTTTAACAAGATTAGATTTTCAACTTTTTTTTTTGAAACTGGTAACTATTGTATATATATATATATATATAAGCGGGAAACACAGTACATGGGTTGTACTGAAACCATATTTACAATTGTACTTCAGAAGCTAAACTGATCTACCTCATATTGAATCTAGCACATCAATTATGGTAGCAGTATCATCTGAAAATATCTGTTTACACCAAAAACTTAATAGCAAAAGACAATTCAGTTTGATCTTCTGCATGCTATTCTCTATATTTTTAAAACATCTTGAATTCCTCTCCTTCCAGATTGTCCACCAGATGCAAGCAGGGACAATTCTCCATCTACTTCTGTTCTTTGCCGTAGACCCTGCTTCCTCCCAACTCTGTAAAGCTTCTGTAATCTTTCCAGGCATGATCCAGGATATGCCTTTAAGATTAAAGAAAATTCTCCACAGATGTTCAGTCACTTCGCAATGTAGGAATTTTCTTCCAGATTTTAAATTTTTTTTTTCCAGATTTTTTTTTTTTTTTTGAATTTGATTTGGGAAAACAGTGATTATAAGAATAATCACTATCCTAGCTCTAAATTTATAATGGGTATTATTTTGACAAAAAAAATGGAGATGGGTATTAAATAGGGTGAAGAAGAAGATGAAGTAGCCTAAAAATGGAGGGAATTTAAATTTATCTATGTGGCATCTATGTGGTAGTCCAGTTGGCATTTTAAAACACATCAGATGCTTTTTTTAAAGGCTATAACGCGCCACTGAGCGGTGTAGTCACGCTCTTGTCCACATCAGCAAAAAAGGGGCATTTTAATACTGAAAAAAATTGTCCAGGGGGGTAATAGGACCAACGCAAAGGTTAGGTGTGTAGTTGGGATTTTGGTCAAACGTTGGGGGTATTTTGAGTATTAGCCCTTACTTATTGGTTTCATTTTTTGTATGATCCTCCTCTGGAATAGAAGGAAATACAGATAAAGAATGGAAGTTAGAATAGGCTAATAACCATTTTATCCCTACAAAAGTTTGTGACGTGGATTAGCTAGATATTATTCCAGATTCTTGATACTCTTAGAATAAAAAGTCTACAAGCCCATTGGACTCTTAGTTGTAATTATTTTAGTTGCCGTCGTTCTGTCCTAAAGAGGTAGTGAAATAAAACCATGTCACTAGAATTCTAATGCCTTACTTCTTATTGAAAGAAGAAAAGAATTTTAATACCTGACAGCCTATGGTCAATCTTCAAGAGAGATTAACCTATGGTCAACCTGACAGCCTATACCCGCAAGGGTGGCCCAGTTGGTTGAGCATGGGGCTTTCATAATCTCTCTTAGGTTCGAAACCCCCTGCCTACAACAGCAGGGGATTTTCCTTCTGGGTCGAGCTCGTCGCACGGGACTTGTCTAGTGCGGGTTATCTCTCCTGTGTGGTTTGCGAGCTATTGCACAGGAGCCGGGTTTACCCTGTGTGCACCCGAAGGGTAGCGGCTGCGGGTTCCCATGTCATTAAAAAAAAGAGAGAGATTAATGTTAACGCATGCTTCCTAGTGTTATTGATTTTGTTCTTTGAAACAAGGGTCATAATCTTAAGTTTTGCAATTAAAATTTTCTGCATTCTGTTGTTCTTAATTAAGACTACTTTTCTTTGTTTTGAACAATAGTCAAAGAGTTTTTATAACACCTGACATTCTCAACTTGTTTTGCAATTTGGTGTGTACTTACATTTTCACCTTCTGAGGATGAGTCCTGATAGAAAAATGTGGTTTATCTTAGATTCTCATTGCTTCAACACAATGGATGAGGTCCATGCTATATGCTATTTGATGACGAAATCGTGCTAATTGACCAAAGCAACAACGGTCGCAACCACAAGCGTGAAATATGGAGAAGCACTCTAGAGAGTAACAGTTGTAGTAGGATAAGTAGAAGTAAGACTAAAGATATTTACTGCAAGTTTAATTTTTTTTTTGATGAAGTAAGTTGTTTCATTGAGAAAAGGCATCAAGCAGATGCATAATTACAGGGGCTAATTACAGGTAGACAAAAGCAAAAGAGAATTATAAGCCCCTATACATTGGCTCCCTCTAAAACTAGGGTGCTAATAAAATCCAAAAACTGATCGGTACTAGTCACTGGGGACAACATTGTCCAGCAATAAAGGTTTACTAGACATTTCGCTTTAAGTGCATGAATGGGAGTGGTAGTTGAGGAACCATCAAAACATCTTCTATTCCTCTCGATCCAAATACACCAAAAAATTACAGCAGGAATCATATTCCAGATCTTTCTGATGGTCTTATCAACTAACTGAAGACTCCAAGAAATTTGAGCTTCCCTTAATCTTTGCGGCATCACCCAACTTAAACTGAAAAAACACAAGAACATGTTCCAGAGGTCATATGCTACTGGGCATTGAAGAAAAAGGTGGTCGACTGTCTCTGGAGTTGTGTTGCAAAAAAAGGATCTGGTGTTGTCCAACTCTAATCCTCTCCTATTTAGATTGTCTAAAGTAAGACAAGCATTGTTTAGTGTAATCCAACTGAAGCATTTGATCCTCATAGGCAGATTGGTCTTCCATACTAGCTTCCATGGCCATCTATCAGGTACTTGACTTTGTGAGCAGAGTTGTCTATAGCATTCTTTCACTGTGAAAATGCCTTTGCTTCCCCACCTGAGCCTGTCTGCTTCACTTTCATCAATATTGTGAGCTTCCACCTTTGCCAACATTTCCATCAAACTCCCAAGTTCCCAGTCTTGCACAAGCCTTCTGAAATGCACATCCCAATGGTTGTTAGTCCTGTTTTGAGCAATTGTGGAGTCCTTATCCATAGCTATGTTAAAGATATTGGGATAATCCACCATGAGAGTAGAATTGTTGAGCCATCTATCCTTCCAAAACTTGATATACTCACCAGCCCCGGGTTTGAAGTGTATTCCATGAGAAAATTCAGAGCCTAGCTTACTGATAAATTTCCAAGGACCAACTCCATAGGGTAGATTCACAGTGTTAGAGCTCCAGTTGTCTTTCTTTCCATGTTTTGCTATGACCACATCTTTCCAGAGGCTACCATTTTCAGAACCAAATCTCCATAACCATTTCATAAGTAGAGATTTGTCATGGATTGCCAGATCTTTGACCCCAAGACCCCCATTGCATTTTGGGAGCAAAACTTTGTCCCATTTTATCAGATGGACCTTATGAGTGCTGCTGTTTCCTTCCCATAAGAAGTTTCTCCTGATCTTATCCAGCCTTTCTAGCACCTTCTTTGGGATGGGAAAAAGGGACATAAAATATGTTGGAATACTGTCTAGAACACTGCTGATCAAAGTGAGTCTTCCACCCAAAGATAGGTATTGGAGTTGCCAAGTGGACAGTCTCTTCTCAAATTTCTCCACCACCCCATTCCAAATATCACAACACTTGAACTTGGCACCCAGGGGGAGGCCCAAATAAGTGCTAGGAAGTGATCCAATGTTGCATCCCAGGATTTCTGCCAGCTCCTCTGTGTTGTTAGCATCATTGACAGGATAGATAATACTCTTCAACATATTGATGTGTAATCCTGATAAAGCTTCAAAAAGCTTCAGAGTAAGATTCAGGTATAGAACTTGGGACTTGTCTGCATCACAAAACTAACGTGTCATCAGCATAGAGTAAGTGGGATATTGTCAAAATGTTTCCTGAGTTTGAGCCCACACTAAATCCCTGAATCCATTGCAACTGTCTTGCCTTTTCCAGCATCTTGCTTAGTCCTTCCATAGCCAAGATGAACAAAAAAGGGGAGAGAGGGTCCCCTTGTCTAATTCCTTTTTGTGGAGAGAAAAACCCAACTGGTCCTCTATTTATCAAGATAGAGTATTTAACTGTGGTGATACAATACTTGATCCATTTAAGCCATTTGGCCCCAAAACCCATTCTCTTCATGATAGAGATTAGGTAAGACCAATTTAACTTGTCAAAAGCCTTTTCAAAGTCAAGCTTACACATGATTCCAGGGGCTCCTGATTCATTCTCCAATCTAGAACCTCATTAGCAATTAAGGATGCATCCGTTATCTGTCTTCCTTTGATGAATGCATTTTGATGACTAGAGACCAGTTTACCAATTACTTTCTTCAACCTTTCAGCTAAGAGTTTGGCGACTATCTTATAAACACTTCCAATGAGACTTATCGGTCTAAAGTCTCTCATTTCCATTGCCCCTGACTTTTTAGGGATCAGGGAAATGAAAGTGGCATTACAGGATCTCACCATATAGCAATGTTGGTGAAAGTGATTCATTGCCCCCATGATGTCTTGTTTTATGAACTCCCATGACTTTTGGAAGAAACCATTGTAAAACCATCTGGTCCAGGGGCTTTATCAGGTGCACAAGATTGGATGATTGCATGAACTTCTTCTTCCCCAAAAGCCACTTCTAGCCCCTCACTGTCTTCCACTGATAAACTGGCCACTCCCTCAAAGTTGGAGGTTGGCCTCCAATCTTCAGTTTCTGTGAAGAGATTTTGATAATAGTTCAGAATTTCCCCTTGATCAGGTCTTTGTCTTCTGAAATAACATTGTCAATTATGAGCTTATCAATTGAGTTGTATCTCCTATGTGAATTGGCCAAAGACTGAAAATATTTGGTATTCCTGTCCCCTTCTTTCAACCATAAACATCTTGATTTCTGCCTCCAAGAAATTTTTTCAACTTTGGCTAATTGTTCCAACTCAAGTTTCAAATTTGTGAACTTCTGCTTTTCTGCTTGAGTTGGGAGCCTGGTCTCTGTTGCCTGTTCTAGGAGAGTCAGTTCCTCTAGGGCCTTGCTTCTTTTAGATTCAAACCTGCCATACACTTCCTTGTTCCAATTGGAAAGATCTTTCTTCAAGTTCCTCATTTTCTGGGTAAGCACAAAGTCTGGACTGCCACTGACTGTATAATTCTGCCACCATCCTCTCATCAAGTCAATGAAACCTTCATGTTGAAACCACATATTTTGAAATTTGAAGTAAGAAGGTGGTGAATCCCATTCCCCATTCTCTAGCAGTAAGGGATTGTGGTCAGAGATAACTCTTGGTAACACTATTTGTTTGATGACTTTGAAGCTTTCATTCCATTCTGAAGAGACTAAGAATCTGTCGATTCTGGAGGCTTGTAGCAAAGTATCCCCTCTAGACCAAGTGAACTGAGCCCCTTGAAGTGGTAAATCTATAAGCTGAAGATCTTCAATTGTCTCTGAGAAACACCTCATAGCCTTGGATCTTCTGGAGCAATTCAATCTTTCGGTCACATAACTACACACATTGAAGTCTCCTCCAACAACCCAATTTTCAGCCCATAGACCTCTGACTCCGCCCAATTCATGCCATGATTCCTCCCTCTCAATGTTTGTGTGAGGACCGTAGACTCCTGTAAATCCCCATCTGAAATCCTCTGTGAGGCTCTCTAAGAAGCAAGTAATAGAAAAGCATCCTTCATGGGAATCAATGCATTTCCACAATCTTTTGTCCCACATAATTATGATACCTCCCCTGGTGCCACTGGCTTTCAGCTCTTGCCAATCAGCCCATCTATTCCCCCAGATTTGGTGTATCAAGTTAGTGCTCAAACCTTCCATTTTGGTTTCTTGGATACACACAATGTCTGCTTTCCATTTTTTTACTAGTGATGAGATGGTACTTCTTTTATCCATCTCGTTAAGACCTCTGATGTTCCAGCTTAAAATCTTCACTTTCATCTGGAATAGTTTTGGTGGTTCCTGCCCCTGTTTTTCATGTTGCTCCCTTCATAATTGATCCCACATATTAGATTTTGGACTTCAATCTCCCCTTTCTTCTTCCCCTGTTTCTTCTTGATAGGCGTGTCATTTGAACTCTTTCTTTGTGCTTGAGCTTGTCTATTTTCATCCATTCTCATGATTAAATAAAAATTTCATGTTTGAACCCATTTGCATGGATCCCAAAGGCCTTGCATACCTTCCCCATAACTAGCTTTGACCATTTTGAAGTGTCCACTAATTTTGGTTCTTGGATTATTGTCTCCAGTTGATCATTTTGGCGCCAATAGGGATGGAGTGATTCGTTGTGAGAATCTGTATCAGAACAAACCAAGGCAGAAGAGGTCGCCTCTGGCCAATCCAATCTTTGAGAGAGAAACCTGAGATTGTTGATGAACACTTTTGCTTCATCTGCTTCGTCATCTGCCTCTGAAATAGTCTCCAAAAATTCTGCATGTGGGAGAGAGATGATTGTGTTGTTGTTGTGCTGGGACTGTTCTGGAGAGAAGAGCGTATCTTCTAGCACTCTCCTTTCTAGAGTTTTCCCTGTTGGACTCCACTGATGAGTCTTTAAAAAATTAGGCTTTGATTTATTGTGGGCTTTTCTTTTTGGGCTTCTGTTATAATAAGAATAGTTTTCAGGTTGGCCCAACACTTTTTCATTAAAAGAAGTAGAGCAGCTGGCTTCATTGGGCTTGAGATGAAAAGAAGGAAAAGAAACCCTATCACTGAATCTGCTAGGCATGGGCCCAGAAATTTTTGAATTTGAATTAAAGCTGTTTTTGTCCAACTGTCCACGCACGTGGTCTGACTTGACCTTTCCATCAACTTTATTTTGCATAAGAAAAGTGAAGTTGAGGAGAGATTAGACGGGATTATGGTGTCTAAATATAGATAATCAAGATATCTAGGCTCGTTCTAGGAGAATGGGATGATAGACACGGAGAATGAAAATCGGAGGGTTTAAAATGGATAAATTTGGTGTTTTATGTGATAAGGAATCTTACCAAAGTGAAAGATAAGTTCTATAAAACAATTATAAGATTAACAATGTTATATGAGAGTGAATGTTGGACTGCTAAAGTCCAATACATCTACAAGATGAGGTGTTGTAGCAACTGAATTCATACGGATCAGTCTTCTGATATGTTCCACTTTCTAAGGTTGATATGTTCACAATGCTCAATTCAAACTTTCTACTTTGCAAATAGATTTTCGGAAATATCCTCTACTAGTTTTGTTTTTTCTGTACTCTGTTTCTTTTCCATGTGAACGTCACATTACTTCCCCCTGAAAATCCTAAGTGGAGTCTTATAATGTTATTATTCACTTTGGAAGTTTGTATTTGTCTGTTACATTCCTCTTATGAAGTTGGATGAGGAGTGTAGGTACTAGACAGGCATCGGAATGTAGGTCAAATGTTTAACTCTAGCATACAATTCTGTGGATCTTTCCGAGATATGTTGTATTCCTTGGGAGAAAATAATACTTGTCAATAATGTGTTTAAGTAACCTAATACAAGTAGGAGCTGAATGCAGTCAGTTTGGTGTTCCCCCTTTTTCTTTTAAATGGTCAGCCGATCATCCAACTGATACCTTTTCTAATAATTTTCACTCCGGCATTAGAACCTTTTCAAATGCCAGGGAATATCCATTTCAATAGTTTTCTTTAGATCTGGTAAACAGTGTTTGATAGGATAATATCACTCTTTTACTGAAACGAGGAAAACTTGAGGCCTATCAAGATTGACATTCGATGTAATCAAACTAAAAAATAGGTACCATTAGTCATCAAATAAGTGATAAAATCGGGGAAATGTGCTTTCATATTAGGATTTTGTTGATGATTATAATTTTTTATAGTTCTTGATTGGGAGCTTCTTGAAATAGAAGGTGACACTGCTTCACACTCCCAAAAATACGAAAGGGAGCTACGTCTGAGTTAAACTTGGAAATGGAAGTATTCTTTCCTTTCTGATGGTGAAGTAAGACCAAGATCATGAGCTTATTATCCTAGGTCAGAACAAGTTGATAGGATCCCCTTTTTAGGTCCCCATCCCCCCCCCCCCCCCCAACACCCCCAAAACCCAACCCCAAGTGGAGGCTCGCATGACGGGCTCTTAGTTCAATGGTAGAGCATGTCCTTGATAATTGCGTCATCGTGCCTGGGCTTTGAAATGACTTGTCCCGTTGCATTTTTGTTATGACGCTTCATATCTGTTTGATTGCTTGCTTCTCGTGCTCTCAATATAGCTTACTTAAGAATCTTTAGGATGCACATTTCGTATTGGTATGTATCTTGCATTTATATGCAGTAATAGTGATTTGTAGTTTTGTATTGCCCTTCCCGTACATTGAATAGAAGAAAAAAGATTGTTGCCAGAAGCCTCTGTCTGCGTTTCAAGAACTTTTTTTTGTTATATCAACTTTGTGGGCTTCTGAAGGGATGAAATTGACCATGAATTTGATGAGTGCCCCTTGTGGAGTTTTGAGTTGAGACTAAAGCCAAACCTCTTTCATCTGTGTCTTAATAGGTAATGGAATTTGAACTAAAGAAGATGCTTGAAAATGTTCAAGCCATCCATGATGAGATGTTTTTTCTACGTGAAAGGTGAGTTTACCATTTGTTGAAAATCTCTGTCGTTCGGACTCTTAAAAAAATGTAACCAGGTGCATGTCAAATCCTCCAAAAGTAGTATAATTTTTTGAGGATCCAACACGGGCGGGATAACATTTTTTGAAGAGTCCGAGCTACATAGTTAATAATCATCATGAACATTAGCTTGATAATTTTCCACACGATGCAGGGAAGCTGAAATGCAGGAACTGAACAGATCTACCAACTCCAAAATGGCTTGGATGACCGGCTTGTCAATCTTATTATGTTTATCCGTGGCAGGGTTGCAGGTGTGGCATTTGAAGACCTTTTTCGAAAAGAAAAAGCTTATCTAATGTTGTTCTGATAGCTTAATAATGCAATATGTATGTGTAGAATTTTCCATAGATTACAGTCAATGAGGGATAGCAATGTTTTGAGTTAATTGTGATAGATAGAATTTGGATTATCAATGAAGTTACCCCTGCAAAATTCGGTTTTCTTTTTTATTTATTATTACCCCGTCTGTAATTTTTATATGACACACTTTCTTATTTAGTTTGTCTCAAAATTTAGATTTATTAGTAGGCGTTTGGACATGCGGTTTGAAACCATGAGATGAAATCATTGGTAAATATAAAATTTGACTCATAAGTTTATATTTTATAAAAAAAGACCTAAGTTGGTAAATATTTTTAACAATTACTCTCATCAATCATTTACCAACCTCATTAACTTTCATCAATCTTTATTTATATCTACCATGTGGGATGATTATATTAAAAAGTAGTTACATTATTATTCATGTTAAATTTTCGTTTTTATTGAATTAAAGTTTAATCAATTGATGTTGTATTTTTTAGAAAGGTCTTCTAGTAGTGTATTGATTTTATTATGAAATATGACTTGCTCATTTTGTAAGATTATATAAAAATTGGGATAGTTTTGATAGTTTTCACAATTTGTGAGTTTTTATGTTTATAAGGGAAAATAAAACTTAAGATATTTAAATTACATGTCTAAACATGATTTTAAATCATAGTTTCAAATCATGTCCAAACGAAAAACGCTAGTTGAACTATTCATTTCACCTGTCATAACTTTATCACCACAAAAATATCTCTGCATGGAATCACAAGTGTCAGTTTTTTCTTTTCCTTTTAAACTTTATGCCCAATAAAAACCTTTACATAAAATGGGACGGGGAGTGAGTATTGGCTCTTCCATCCTCCTCAAACACATCGACAGAAAAAGTAAATATATTTCCTCTAGCTGACAAATCTAGTAGTTGGACTGGGAATAAAACATGCTTTGAAACAGAAGAAATACAGTAACTTGACTGCAAGCAGTTTAATAGCTCTCTCCAGAAGAAGAACGTATAGGTAGATAAATCAGTGATTTTCTTTTTCCTATCACAAGACATTTTTAACTAAACTTTGGACTGGTGATGTCTGTAACCTTCAATAAAGCATGAACTTCCTATTAGAACCGTCTTGAATTGATCATAAACCCAAAGAGTAATAAAGGGAAAAAACTGAATACAGCTGCCACTTTCATTTTCAAGTACCACTCGGAATCACATTCAAAAAAACAGATGGAAGGGAGAAGGAAATCTGACAATCAAAGCTGATAAATTTTGTTACAAATCTCTCGACACACAGTTCTACTTGGGTATAGTATGGAAATATCTTGATCAAGTCTACAACGACCATAGCTGGTATGCTGAATGGGGCATAAAGAATTGGTACAGCAACAGTTTTTGCAGACCTTATCCAGTTGATCCTATGCACAATCCTACAAACATATCAATTTCAAAAGTGCGTTTGATGGGAGAATTCAATGTAATATCTGGTCAGCTCTTGAATTTGATGTTATGAAGTAAAAAGGTTCCAATGATGCTCTGAGGGTAAAACTTCTTTAATTTTTTCAAGTCTTTTTAGAATATCCAAAAATGAAGGTCTCTGGTTCATATCTGGTGCCCAACATTGCTCTACCAACCTGCAAAAAATTGATTGGGTTTAGCAAAGCAGAAACAAAGCGCAGCCCACCATCTTTTTACCTTGGCAAATAGTCAAAAGAAATAAACCTTGCAGTGCATATATCAAACCTACGGTCGAAAGAGGAAGAAAAGTACATTTCATATTTCACTTCACGAGAGATCTAAAAGATGCTTCTACATAATTGTCATACCAGTGAATGCGTAGATAATAATAAGAAGAAGAAAACTAAACAAGATCTCATACCGGTTCTTTTTATTCCAAAACCATCCCAAAAACACGTGGACCAAATTTATCCGGACATCTATATTTACCAAAGCCCATTCTGCAGATACTTGCACACAGTTTCACCATTTTAATGTAAAATGATATCTTCCTAACCATAGGATAATTTTCCCATGCTCTAACCGAAAAGAAACGTTTGCTGATCAAGTCTAATAACAAAGAACTTGCATATGCTGCCTAAGTTGCTTCAGTAGTTACTCTTCTTCATAGTTGTTTCTTCTTCCTCTGTAGTAAGGCTGCCTACAGCTCACTGAAAGAGGACCTTTCACAGCAAGTAATCTCAATTTGGGAAATCCCAGATATTCCACCCCTACCTGAATCTCTACCGTGCTTTAGTACCTTTAAATGCTTTCATACACCCAGCTACTGCACCATGCTACTGCGATGTTATAGCTCATCTTCTAACCATGCCACATTTGTCCGTTCTGAAATCCCACCCCATCCATCAATTTATGCATTGTG
This sequence comes from Lycium ferocissimum, assembly GCF_029784015.1. Classification (NCBI taxonomy): domain Eukaryota; kingdom Viridiplantae; phylum Streptophyta; class Magnoliopsida; order Solanales; family Solanaceae; genus Lycium; species Lycium ferocissimum. Next base: position 29,767,646 of record NC_081349.1, on the reverse strand, counting down.
CAATGTCTTTTTATAGTATTTTTCCAGACAGCTTTATCATGCTTTTTACAGTATTGCTTTGAATTGTTTGTTCTAGTTCCGAGGGTCTACCGGAAACAGGTAAGGTATGCGCACACTCTGGCCCTTCCCAGACCCCACTTTGTGGGATTTTACTAAAGTATGTTGTTGTTGCAATGCATAGTTAAAGAGATCGTAAGTGCTTCAGTAAAGGGGAGTATCAAGATCCAGTTTGGACTTACTCTTTCAATTCTGGGGTAAAACCTTTTGCCCTGAACATAGGTCTGTGTCCTTCTGCCACATACTTGGCTGCTTCATATGGTTCATAGTGGGACAATGGTGGATCGCCTTCTAGCATCTGCACCAGGAGAAAATTCACTTGATGAGTTTATTTGTTTCATCGATCATGCTATACCTAATCTTAACAAGCAGAGCTCAGAAGTCAGAATTACCTCATATAAGATCATTGCGAAAGAGAAAACATCAACCTTCTTGTCATACTTCCGGTGCTTGAAAACTTCAGGTGCCATATAACGGTCTATATTTTGATAATAGAAAAGATAGCACAAATAAATAATTACATTTGAAAGAATATGTCAATCAATTGAGGGAGAATTATGACATTGTCACTTACAGCTCCCTGTCTCCCCAGTCATTTTATAAACATCATGAGAGCTCTGAACCCTAATTAGTTTGCTTAATCCAAAGTCTCCAACTTTCAAATGGTCTGCATTGGAATTGACTAGAAGAACATTCCTAGAAATATTGACACATTCAGCACTAAAGCTAGTTGAATCATAACAATTGCAGAACCATGCAGAGAGAAAAACAGACCTGGGCTTTAGATCTCTGTGGATTATAACATTTGGCTCATTGTGAAGATAAGTCATGCCTCTGCCCACAGAAACATCAAACATTACATAAGCAAACTATGCAATGCAATTTTTTTAAATAAAACTAGGCATTGCAATGTTGGGTTAAATTGCCCGATAACTATAGCATCTCATAAAATGGTGTGCCATACGGCTAAAATCACAGAAACTATGCCACAGGTCAGAAAGAGCTCCTGAGAGTATAGTAACTTGTTCACGTTATGAGGACCATTTTCTGGATGTACTTTTTTTGTATTTTCTCTACAACTAATTCAACAGACCAGCTAATGTGAATAAGATGTGTTTTACAGAAGGTAAAACAGCAACAGACTGAATGACATTTAGTTCATCAATGATGCTTACCAACATCAGTCGGTGTAAATAGGCAACTCCAAACATAGCTTACATGAGTTTCAAGAATCAGAAGACATCAAGAGAATCTTGAGTATTTCAAGGAAAATGAAGTATGAAATGCTAACAGTTATTCATACTACCTTGCTATATCCATAGCAAAATTGATAGCTGTAGATGGACTAAGAGCACCTTTTTCCTTGAGGTGCTGATGCAGATCGCCCTACAACAAATACATGCACCAAATCAGCACAGGTACATCATAAGATTAAGAGAAATATTCAATGTTCACTCCAAAATATAGGGAAAAAACAAAACCACATACCCCCCTTAAGTATTCAGTTATTAACATTAATGGTTTTTTCTCAGTAACAGCTCCAAGAAATTGCACTATATTTGGATGACGGAGCTTCACCAGCAAATTTACCTCATGCCTGAAATCCTGACTGCATGAAAGTAATTAAATCAGGAAGTATCAGTATCATAGTAAAATAACAAATACTCCCTCTGTTTCAATTTATTTGAACCTATTTCCTCTTTAGTCCGTGCCAAAATGAATGACCTCTTTCCTAATTTGGAAACAAGTTCACTTTATGAATGATTTACAGCCACACAAATTTTCAAGGCTTATTTTGAACCACAAGTTTCAAAAGTCTTCCCTCTTTCTTAAATGTCGTGTCCAGTCAAATGGGTTCAAATAAATTGAAACGGAGGGAGTATTAATTACTGCAGCAGGGTGTAAGTAACAGCCTGCTTTTATAATAATATAAATCTGTATCAAGCTTAAAGAGACCATTGTGAATTGAGAATGCTGACAGCCTTGGGTAACATATGAAGCTTATCCACTTTAATTCCAGGTCCTCTTACAATATTAGCAGAATAAATATTCTTTACAAATACTACTCCCTCTGTCCAAAAAGATTGTCTTAGTTTGACTTGGCACGGAGTTTAAGAAATAAAGGAAGACTTTTGAAATGTGTGGTCCAAAACAAGCCTTAGATATTTGTGTGGCTGTAAATCATCTCATAAAGTTAAATTGTTTCTAAATATAGAAATGTGCCAATCTTTTTGGGACAAACTAATAAGGAAAGTAAGACGATTGGCACAAACTAATAGGGAAAGTTAAACAATCTTTTTGGGACGGAGGGAGTAAGATTTATTGACCATTAGAGGCTGTAACTTGCTTGCAAAAGCAGCATCTTCTAGTTATTCTTATTGTTTTGGTCAATGACGTGGAAAACTTTAAAGGTCAAAATATAACAGAGGAGACCAAAGACAAGCTCCTGGCCTGCTTCTTCTCCCCCTCAACACCCCACCCTCCCAGAAAAAAAAAATTGTGAAACTAGACAACAACAGCAGACAACAAAGACGCACAACATATCAGAACCATAATATACAAGATATTGTACTGCAGCCCACACTGGAACTTACATCACCAATCGATCATCTGAAAGGTTTGGGAGGATGCGTTTAACAGCTACAGGCGTTCCACGCCAGCAAGCCTTCAAGATCTCACCAAAAGACCCCTATCATTATCAGCTTCCATATTAGATATATAAATGACAACCTCATTGACAAATCCTTGTCCATGATACAGAGTAGATTAAGCAATTAGAAATCAAGCATGACAGTATAAAAATAAATAGTTAAAAAGATAGGCGGGTTGAAGCAAAATGGATAGCCAACTTCGCACCAGAGAGTGTCCCTCTTCTTTCTTGTAACTACGTTTAGGAATATAGTAACTGCATAATAAGGTTAACAAAGGAAATAGGATCATCTCATACAGTTCTTAAACTATAGATTATAAGATTACCAAAGGGAATTGTCAATCAAAAAAACACATAGAATGACAACCCCAAGCACAAAACAGTCCAGCTTTCCTGATTATGAGACACTTTCTGTTTCGGAATGTAATAAAATGTTAAACACGCTGCAAAAAATTACTCCGATGCTATACAACACATCTTTCTAATTTAAAAATTTAGGCCCAAAAGAAGGTACAAAAGTAGCTATCTTTGTATACTACAGCTGCCAATTCATTTGAAAATGGACCTGGACAAGCTAGCTTAAACAGAGTTTGATTAACCTCCAACAAGTTTATCAGCAGCACATTTAGTATAGCAAAACATACCTTTCCAATGGTTGCAGAATTTGAGAAGTCCAGCTCAGCAGGATCAATCTCCCAATCACACTTCTTTGGTAGAGGTGGGGCAACAGGCCTTGGTTCAAAATGGCTTCCATTTTGTCCCTGTAGCATGTATTAAAACATTAAAGGCTCTAAAAGACTAATCCTAAGAACTCAAAGACACCATTTGCATACTCAGGAAAAATCAGGTGATTCTCAATAAGTATGTAAAGAAAATCTTGAAGTGGCAGAACATGACATAAGGTAGGAAAGTTGTTCAGTAACTTGGGAAGAATTGAACGGAACGTCCTGCTTCCAATGCTGTTAGCTTATTGACTTGTTTTAGTAGTCGCGACCAACAACCATTAGCCCTCGGCTCATTATAAGGTGAGAGCTCCAATCAGATATTTGCTAAAAGTAGAAGTCTTTCGCCCAACTCAGGTATACTTGTGCACTCTAAGAACCTTGGTGCTTACACCATAATGGCATAACCGCTACCTAAGAGAGGGAAAGCACCCCAACTATGCTACACCTAGCTTTAGGACGTAGGTGCAAATCAAGCATTAATGCAACAACACCAGGAAATGTAAGAACAAGATCAGTTAGTTAATAAACAACTTTGATAGCTCATCAGCCTTAGGTCTGGATGGCTGGATTGCAACAGAGCTAGGAGCCTGACAAATATGCTAGCTAATATATCTTTTAACGTAAGAATAAGTTGATGCGTTAAATGTTGATAAATACAAGCTTTTGCAAATGGCAAACAACCATTACGAGATATTAGATAGATCAAAAGGAAAAGGAATGAAACTCACATAAGATAGCCCACCATATGTATTTAACAATTCAATCATGCCATGTTTCTTAGCTCCTTCTGCATCGGCTAGAGGCTGTCACAAACAATTGAATACTTAGATAAATCCAGCAGATTGGTGAAATTCACTCAGAGTCAAGGATTGCATAGAAAAGATAGTGTCACAAAGGGCACATGGAAAGGTATTTCCAACATTCTCTCTTTTAAATTTTCCTTCTAGTGATACTATCATTGTACTTACTTCTTGGCTTTTGCTAAATGTGTTCAAATCAAAATTAAAACATACAGTTATAGCACAGATAGCATATCAATTACTAGTCATTGTTTAAACTCTTATTGTCAGAAATCTGAAATCCAGTTATAATTATTATCAAACAGTTAATCAACCTATGGCGCATGAATTTCACTGGTAACAATTCACACTTTTAAACTCGTGATTGCAACTTATTACTAGATATCATTTAGTAGCTGAAGACTCAAATTCAAATTCCTGATGCTTAAATTTTCATTTCATAATAAGACAAGATGTAACGCCAGTAAGATTCATGAGAAATAGCAGCAGTTTTCTTGAGGGCCAATTTTCAAAAATATACAGCCCAACATAAAATATTACAGCACGTAGCCCAATATACATTACTATACAACATTATACCTGGGGGGAAGCATTATACACAATGTATCAACCTTGTATAAAACTGTATAATAGCTTATAAAGGTTGTTTATACACAAATATGGGCTAAACCGGGTAACAAACTCAAAATATGGGCTACCAAGCATAAATATTTTATCCCAGTGGACATAGAGCGCAGATCAAGAGATCAACAGCAATTACAATTTTTCTCCAAAATCAGGATGAGGTAAGCAAATTACGGTGCTACTGCCAATTACTCCCTCTGTCCCAATTTATGTGATACTTTTCGCTTTTTGAAAGTCAAATTTGACTAAACTTCGAAGCTAAATTGGATTAAATTAACTCAATATTTTATTATCAAATTTTATATATTTGAAAACTAGTATTATATAAGTTGCAACTTTTCTCATATCAATTTGGTGAAAAAATACATGTTGAAATGTTGGTCAGAGTTCATGCAGTTTGAATCTCGGGAAGCGAAAAGTAACACATAAATTGGGACATAGAGAGTATTACAATTTTGCTCCAAAATCAGGATAAGATAAACAGCTACTACTAACAATTATCAGTTTCATATATACACACAACTAATACAAGTGTAAGCCCATAACATATATGAAGATTTACCAGTAATAAGCAAATGCACCGATTTTACCATGTTTCACCAATGAAATGCACACATCTCGTGCAACAAGAAAAGTATTTCCAAAATTCTCTTATTTTAATTGTTCCTTCTAATTATATCATTGTGCTTACTTTTTGGCTCTTGCTAAATGTGTTCAAATCAAAATTAATACACTAATAGTACGGATAACAAATATTTGTCATTGCTTAAACTCAAATTTTCAGAAATCTGAAATCCAGTTATAATTATTATCAAACAGTTAATCAACCTATAGATCAACAGCTATAACAGTTTTGCTCCAAAATAGGATAAAGTAATCAAATTACGGTGCTATTACCAATTATCAGTTTCAAATATACACACAACTAATACAAGTGCACGCGCATAACATATATGAATATTTACCGAAAATAAGCAAATGCACAAATTTTACCGGGTTTCTCCAACTACATGAAAAGCACAATAAGTTACAACTTTTCTCATATCAATTTGTTGAAAAAATACATCTTAAAATGTTTGGTCAAAGTTCATACAATTTGAATCTCAGGAAGCGAAAAGTATCACATAAATAAGTACAGAGAGAGTATCAGTTTCAAATATACACACAACTAATACAAGTGTACTTGCACAACATGCATGAAGATTTACCGAAAGTAAGCAAATGCACAAATTTTACCATATTTCTTCAACGATCCAAGGTAAACAAATTCGGTGCTACTACCAATTATTAGTTTCATATATACACACGCAACTCATACAAGTATACACACATAACATACATGCAGAATTTACCAGTAATAAGCAAATACACAAATTTTACTGTATTTATCCAACGATCCAAGGTAAACAAATTGCCGCGCTACTATCAATTATCAGTTTCATATACACACATAATTAACACAAGTATACACGCCTAACATACATGAAGACTTACCAAAAACAAGCAAATGCACAAATTTTACCATATTTCTCCAACATCCTGATAAACAAATTATGGTGCTACTACCAATTATCAGTTTCAACACACAACTAATACAAATATACACGCATAACATACATGAAGACTTACCAAAAACAAGCAAATGCACAAATTTTACCGTATTTCTCCAACATCCTGATAAACAAATTACGGTGCAACTACAAATTATCAGTTTCATACACACACACAACTAATACAAGTATACACACAAAACATACATGAAGACTTACCAAAAACAAGCAAATGCACAAATTTTACCGTATTTCTCCAACGATCAAAGGTAAACAAGTTAGGTGCTACTACCAATTATCAGTTTCACATACACACACAAGTCATACAAGTATACACACATAACATACATGAGGACTTACCAATAACAACCAAATGCACAAATTTTACCGTATTTCTCGAACGATCCAAGTTAAGCAAATTACAGTGCTACACCGCTACTACCAATTATCAGTTTCACATACACATACAACTAATACAAGTATACACGTATAACATACATGAAGATTTACTCAAAATAAGCAAATGCACAAATTTTACCGTATTTCTCCAACATCCTGATAAACAAATTACGGTGCTACTTCAAAAATTATCAGTTTCACATACACACACATAGCATACATGAAGATTTACCCAAAGTAAGCAAATGCACAATTTTTTACCGTGTTACACACAACTAATACAAGTATACTTGCACAGCATATATAAAAGATTTACCGAAACTAATCAAATTTTTACCGTATTTCTCCAACGATCCTGAGCGTTGACATCAGCGCCATACTCAATCAAACATTTCGCAACATCGATCCATCCATGTAGCGCTGCCACGTGTAGTGGAGTACGATTATCGTAATCTCTAGCTTGAACTAGTGTTCGATCTTCTTCTAGAAGCTTCTTAACTGCATTCGCATCGTTATGATGAGCGTGCCATAGTATTTGTGATGTTTTGCTTACTCTTGACTTTTCCTTCTTCTTCTCAGTTGATGCTAACGCCGGCGCTGATTCTCCGGCACCGGCGCCGGTGCCGGAACCGGAGCTTCCTTCACTTGCGCTCATTTTTTGGATCGATAATTGATCGCTTTGTGTGTGGAAAAAAAAACTGCTTTTCCAACAGACGTGTGTGTGTGTGTGTGTGTGTGTGTTTTCCGTTTCTTTTGAATAGTGAATCTATTTGAAAAAAAGAAAAGAGATAATAAATTAAATTTAACCATAAAAAAGAGATAATACTCCTTCCGTTTCAATTTATGTGAACATTTTCAGAGTATGAGGATCAAACTATATAGTTTTAATCATAAATTTGCCATAGATTTTTCAAGTTTGTAAAAATAAAATTTATATATTTTGAAAAATATTACTCCCTCCGTTCCAAAAAGATTGTCCTCTTTTGACTTGGCACAAAGTTTAAGAAGTAAAGGAAAACTTTTAAAATGTGTGGTTCAAAATAAGCCTTAGATATTTGTGTGTCTGTAACTCATCTCATAAAATTAAATTGTTTCTAAATATAGAAAGGGGATAATTTTTTTGGGACAGACTAAAAAGGAAAGTAGGACAATCTTTTCGGGACAGAGAGAGTATAATTCATGCTGATTCATAATTAAAATAATTTAGAAAAAACGTAAGAAAAATATGGTCAAAGAACCATCTCGTACACTCCTCAAATAATATTAGGTTTGTGTGACTGTAAATCATCTCATAAAATTAAATTGTTTCTAAATATAGAAAGGGGATAATCTTTTTGGGACAAACTAAAAAGAAAAGGAGGACAATCTTTTTGGGACAGAGAGAGTATAATTCATGCTCATTCATAATTAAAATAATTTAGAAAAAACGTAAGAAAAATATGGTCAAAGAACCGCCGCGTACACTCCTCAAATAATATTAGGTTTGTGTGACTGTAAATCATCTCATAAAATTAAATTGTTTCTAAATATAGAAAGAGGATAATCTTTTTGGGACAAACTAAAAAGGAAAGGAGCACAATCTTTTTGGGACAGAGAGAGTATAATTCATGCTGATTCATAATTAAAATAATTTAGAAAAAACGTAAGAAAAATATGGTCAAAGAACCACCTCATACACTCCTCAAATAATATTAGGTTCACATAAATTGAAACAGAGGGAGTAGTAAAAAACGCACTTAAATTAAGCTTTTGTGGTTTCACATATTAAAACACACTTCTAACTATTAATTATTCATTTTTTTTTTTTTTAGAGATAATGGTTGAAAACACACATTAAGTATCACTTTTTTTTTTAGTTTCCTGCTTGATATCACGTGTGAGAGTTTTCTACCTAGACTATCACTAATTAGTTTGCAAAATACACCCCAACTATCAGTTGTTCACTTTTTTTACCTGAACTATCACCAATTAGTTTGCAAAACAGATTTCAAAATTGATAGTTGAGGTGTATTTTGCAAACTAGTTGGTGATAGTTCAGGTAGGAAAAGTGAACAACTGATAGTTGAGGTGTGTTTTACAAACTAATTAGTGTCGAAAAATAAACTAAAAAAAGGGTGATACTTGAGGTGTGTTTTTGGCTATTATCTTTTTTTTTAAAACTGAATGTGGTAATAGTTCAGGTAGAAAATCGAAACAAGTGATAGTCAAATTGTGTTTTAATACATAAATGATGATGTACTCAGATAGAAAAAGAAAACATGTGATAGATGTAAAACTCGCCAAAAAACATAATTCAAGTGCGTTTTTTATCATTAACTAAAAAAAAAAAAAAAAAAAGAAGAGAATAAAATAATTTTTTTAAAAAGCTAATGGATCAATAATTGATCGCTTCGTGTGTGAAAAAAATCTGCTTTTTCGACAGACTTGTGTGTGTGTGTGTTTTTCCGTTTCTTTTTGAATGTGTGAATGTGTGGTAGTTGTTGAAGTTTCGAGACGAGAAAATGACAAAAAGGGTCCCTTATGTTAGGGGGTAGGTTCAAAATAGTCTCTAAAGTATGTCTTGAACAATTTTAGCCCTTTACAACATCAACAACAACAATAAACCCAATGAAATTCCATTAAATGAGGTCTGGGGAGGGAGTGTACGCAGATCTTACCCTTACCTTGAGAGGTAGAGATGATTTTAGTCCTTTAAGTTTGCTAAAAAAGTGCATTTTTGGTGACCGTAAAATATTTAACAAATTATGTGTGTTAGATTTGATGAGAATTGTGGAGAAGAAAGACTAAACCATAAGCATCATGAAAGTCTCGTGAAATTCTTGAAATTGCAACACAAAAAACTGTATTTTAACGCTAAAAAATAGACAAAACATACATAGCAGAAATTGTGCATAAGATAGTTGTACCAGGCTATAGAAATAGAAAAACAAATAGCATAAATTATAAAAACTATCCTCCAATTGTGAAGGAGGTATATTTTACGGAGACCACAAATGCTCACTTCAGACAAACTTAAAGGGCCAAAACTGTTTAGAGCATACTTTAGGGACATTGTGAACCTATCCACAAACGTAAGGGACTACTTCTGTCATTTTCTCGTTTTAAGTCTGTCTCTTCCTCTGTATTTATTTGGAAAAGAAGAGAGGATAATATAAAGAAGGTGAATAATGAATATTCTTCTTTTACTTTGTCAATGGAATTTGATCCTTTTCAAACACCTTTACTTGCGATTTTTTTAATCAATCAACAGATTGAGGGAACATTTTTTTTTTTCTTCAAAAAATATGGTATCTTGCCAGGTGTCGAATAACCAAAGCTATAATAGTAGATAAGATTCGAGATCTCTTGCTAATTCGATGATTCAACTATTCAATAACTAATGAATGAACTTGAACAACGAAAAATGTAATATTAGTATATTTGTTTGAACAACGGAATTTTGTGTAATGAGAGGGACTATGTTACATATTTATTTAATGATTTTTTTTTATTACAGTGAAAAGATATGATTAATGTTAAAGATTTGATATATTAGATACTATCTTGGATATTATATAAACTCATATTGAAGTGTCAATTTGTTTAACAAAGCAAAATGTTTTCACATCCAATTTAACTACTACTAATACTTTTTCCAAATAATCAAAGAGTACTGAAACCACGGTCAAATTTAGTGAAGATAAGTTTGTTACTTGTATGAGTTGCAGTGAAATGTGTCAAATTTTACGGTAATTGTCATTTTAATTTATGCGCTTCCAAATTAATCTATGAGGTACTGGTTATCTTTTTACTACTATATAGAAGCACCACTTTGGTGCACTTTTTGGTCGTCCGTCTGTGGGCCCCAAAAAAAAATTTGTGGGCCCACATATTATTAAACACAAATCAACTAATATTTAAAAAAAAAAAAATTAGGTCCCCATATTAAACACAAACCAACCAATATTAAAAAAATAAACAATGTAAAAAAAAAGTAGATTTTTGTATTCGTAAAGAAACACTAATATAATAAAGTTTTAGATTTAACATAAACTACAATTTAGTTGTGGGCCCATATATTAAACACAAACCAACCAATATTAAAAAAAAAAAAAAAAGGTAAAAAAAGTGCAACCCACCGTCTCCAAACTCACAGCAAAAAAAAAGTGGACCCCATATTAACAAAATCAAGAACATAAAAAAAAAGTGAATCCCATATTAAAAAACAAACAATGTCAAAAAAAAGGTGCAAATTTTGTATTCGTAACAAACACTAATATAATAAAGTTTTATATACGGATCACAAACTACAATGTTATATTAATCGTGTTTTGAACATTAAAAAAAATAAAGTAAAAAAGGTGGAACCCACTATCTCCAAACTCACGGGGAAAAAAAAAGTAGATCCCATATTAATAAAATCAAGCAATATAAAAAAAAATAAGTGAATCCCATATTAAAAAAACAAACAATGTAAAAAAAAAACGTGCAGACTTTGTATTCGTAGCAAACACTAATATAATAAAGTTTTAGATACGGAGCACAAATACAATGTTATATTAATCGTGTTTTGAACATAGTGTGTGTATATATATATATATATATATATATATTATATGCATAAAAATATATGTAAACTAATAATGTCCAAAAGGGTGGGCCCTATACTAAACAACACCAAGCAATATAAAAAATGGACCCATATTAACAAAATCGAAGAATATCAAAAAAAAAAAAAGTGAACCCCATATTAAAAAAAAAAAAAATAATGTCCAAAAAAAAAAGGACTTTGTTTTCGTAGTAAACACTAATTTCTAAAGTATCTCATTAAGTCAATAATGATGGATTCATTGCACGTGCGTATCAATCCATTAGTGGGAGCAAATGAAAATCGCTTTTCTTCAAAAAGTTAAGTCAAACCATACGCTTTTTTTTTTTATATTAGCTCGAGATCTAATCTAAATATTAAACTGTTGTATTTGCTATTCCGCCATGTCATTTATTTGTTATGTTCACTAAAATAAATATACTTAAAATATTTATATTTTAAAATAAGATATAATAATGTGAAAAGAGATTAATGTCGTAAAAAAAAATCAAATAGACATCAAATAATGAATAAAGTAAATTAGTCAAATTATAATTCTAATCGACGTTTTCTTAAAAAACCATGCAAAAGACAACATGACAAGTAAAATGAGCTAAACCGAGAATATTTATCAAAAATTAAAAAATAGTATTTCATCATTTAAATAGAAAATCAATTTCTATTTTGTTTCGTTTTAAACATGTAAAATTAATTTAATAATTTGAATTAGAATTATCCAAATCAAAATTTGATAAAAAATAATAAGTATTTTACACCTTTAAATTAATCGAATTAAAATTGAAAATATCAAATCGATGCATAAATATTGCTATTGTTTTATTTCAAAGAGAGGAAAATAGTTTCCTTTTAAACAAGTCTTCTCTTTTAAAAAATATTAATAAATTTGCCGATTTTGTATTCGTAGCAAACATTAATATAATAAAATTTTAGATACGGAGCACAAATTACAATGTTATATTAATCGTGTTTTGAACATAATATATAGTCTATATATATATAATCACTATTCAAAGACAATTACATACACATAGATGCACTGTAATTTAAAGTGTTGGGTCCGTGCGCAGCACGGGCCTAGGACGTCTAGTATTAGTATATGTATAAGATAATTGTGTACATTATAAGAAAATGGATAGGATTTACTTAATTTCACATATGTTCCGATATTTCGAAGAAATGATTTTTTATGGCCACTTACAATTTGAATATAAAAAAATAATATTGTCAGATCACTTATGTATTACTTTCAGATGATCTCCTATGTATAAAAATGAAAATTTCTTATAAAAAGAACATAAAACTAAACATAAATTTGTAATGGACTACGAAAAACATTTGATTCAATTGAATTAAATCATATGGGGTTTGCATCATTAGTTTGTGAGATATTTTTTATACTATATTATCAGAGGCGGATCTAGGATTTGAAGGTGGCGGGTGCCACAATCTTCTTCAATGTACATCTTGTTAGGAACATATATCACTACAAGAAAACATGAAATTAGCGACGGACAAAATTTCGTAGCTAAACAACAAAATCCCATGCTAATATCATTTAGCTACGGATTAGCGACAGATTATAAGAAAATCTAATTAGCGATGAGCTATTTAGCGACGCATTAGCTAGGGATTACCGATAAATACCGTAGCTAATTCCATGTTATCTTGTAGTATATTTGGGTCGGATTCATCTCTTTTTAGTTTATTCGGGTCAACTTAATAGGCTTTTTTTAATTTGCAAATATGAAAATTACATCTCAAAAAGTCAACATAATTAGCATCTTAAACAAGGAATCACACTCATTAACACTCATTAACAACAGAAGTAAAATTAACATTTTCACCAAGGGACTTGCATCTCTTATGTATATTAAAAAATGAATTTGCACAAGTAAAATAACATCTTCAATAAGGGAATATAATTACACCAATCAAAATAAGAAAAATAATAGAAAAATTCTTCAATAGGTAAATACACCCCATAAGTAAATGTAGAATAGATAAACTACAAGTTCTCAAAAATAAATCATAAATTTCATGTTTTTTTAAGCAGTGCTTACGAAATTTCCATCACAATTTAAGTAGTAAAGTGATTTAAATTGAATTTAACAATTATAGAATAACATAAATTTTTATAATACACTCCCTCCGTCCATTTTTATTTGTCCATTATACTAAAAATATATGTCCACTTTTACTTGTAAGTTATATAGTTTGAAAAATAAGACATAATTTATCATTTTATACCTATTTTACCCTCATTATTAAGTACTCCAATTCATTTCTCATTTTATTTATTGTTTATTAAGAGTGTCCCAAGTCAAATATAGACAAGGAAACATGAAAGGAGGGAATAATAAACAAAAGAAATTATAAAAAAAAATGAATTTTGATCTCAATCCAAAATTCCCATTGAAATCCAAGTTTTTTGATTAAATACTCACGGATTTGTGATTAAGAGAAATGCTTAATTTAAGGGTTTTTGAAGTTTTTATTTGTGTGTTCAAGCTAGAGATTACAGATAAAATAATAGATAAGAGGAAAGACAATATAAATAATAAAAAAATAAATAGAAAATTGGGAGAGCCGAAAAGGAAATTACTGGTAACACAAAGAAAAACGGGAATCGAAAAACGTTCAAGATAGATTCAAACTTATGTCTACCAGCCTTGACACCTTTGTCTAATTTACGACTGGAGGTAGCAGGATCAAATATTTAACCTAATTTAAGCAAATTACAACATAAGTATATAAGAAACTTATTAATCTAGGGGGTGGCATGCCACCCTAAAGGGTGGATCTGCCCCTGTATATTATACATGAATTTTCTATATTTTGTGACCATAGAACGTGAAAATAAGCTAGAATGGCACCACTCACCGGCGACATTCCGTCGGTGGCTTTTAAATATTGCAGCATACTGCCGACAGTTCTTGTGACAATCGACAAAAAGTTGATGGCCACATACAGTTGACCATTTCTATAATCTTAGGTTTCTGCAAAATTACCGCTGTGTTTGAATTCTATTATAATTATGTTTTATTTTAAAAAACTTTTTTTGGTGGAAAAGATTTCTTCCATTCTTGAATAATCTTTTCTGAAAGGAAAAATTTCAGACTTCTATAAATTTGAAGATCAGTCTCACACACACAAAAAAAAAAAAAAAAAAAATGCATCCATAATGTAGTCGTTCAAAGAGTTTTGTTCAGGGGAGATTTTTCTCTCAATAATTTTTGTGGTTTCATATTTGTTTTTCATATGTAGATCAATTGATCAAAGCGTATTAGAATATTATGCCACTTTTAGTATGTTGTTCGTTGTCGTCTGACTTATCGCTGTTTAAGATTTTGCAATTGGAAGCTTTTGCATGTCGCTTGATTATTTCGATCCCAACACGGTTGTCTATATCAGGTTATAAAATTATTTATTAGTTTCTACTTTAATAAGTTATCGTTTAATATAAAAAAGGAGAACGTTTTGGCAATCCGCTGTAAGAAAAAGAAAAAGGAACCTTGTCCTATTGGAAACAAGATTAGATCTCTTAACGTTTTCATCGTTGTAAACTCCATGTTAACAAAGAGTCTTGATCATCTAGAGACCCCACATATCTTTAATAACATGGTATTCAATCTAACTTGTACAACATGTTTACAGTATTCAATTGTGTACATCCTACATCATACGAATATAAATATCTAATAATTATGCTTATCAAGGCTTGAACAGATAATAATTCTTCTTAGTGCCATTTCTATTCGAATTTAAAAATAAACCTTGATTCCGAGTTTACTATTCCAATTGTTCAACTGCTTGGCTACTCTTCCGGGGACGACCCTGTCTTTTTCCGCTTAAACATGTACTTCATATTGATAAGTTGATGTTACTTATCCTCTCCCTCTATATAATATCTATACTTATAGGGACGAAGTTAGAGTTCTAGTTACAGGTTCATAACTAAGTAACTTTAGCCATAGCATTATAGTTGTATTAAGAAATTCACTAAATATGTATAAATATTTTTTTCAAAAATCTAGAACCCATAAATTCAAAACTTTAAATTCCGCCACCGCATATTTATGTTGAATTTTATAATAAGTTGAATCTTATCCAAATTACAATATGAGGCAGTCATTGTTATGTTAATGTTTTGATAAAATGTGTTGGCTGCTCTCTTGTTCTAGCCGATTTCCCATTTTAAGGCACGTTCAATTTGCTTGAAATGATCCCAAAGAACATGCAAAGTCACGTCAGCAATGAGGAAATCCTCCAGGTACTTAAGAATTATGCTCTACGAATTCTCATTTCACCACGAAAAAAGGAAGACTATGTTTGTTATCAGCGAAGTCAACCATAACCTAGAAGTACGATTTTCGTGCTTGATAAGCTTCTTAATTTTTTTAAGTAACTATGACTAGCACGTAATCATAGGCGGATCTAGCTTGTAACCTATGCATTCAGTTGAAACCCAATAGCTTCCACCTAGATTATGTGTATGTATATACTATTAAGAAATCTGATTAAATATCTATAAATAATTAACTGTGTATTCAATTATCATTCGAAAAAAGAACACAATGATTATCATATATATTAACTTGAGGCTGTTAAAGAATCCCATTAGTTTCAAATCGTTGATCTGCCTCTGCACATAATACAACCATCCGCAAGTATTCTATCCTCTTAAATAGTAGTACTAGTTTTTTTTATTTTTTTATTTTTTTTATTTTTTTATTTTATTAAGATATATCTCTACTCCAAGCCTCTTTTGTCAATCCGAGACTGACAATCTATTTCCTAGTTAAAAACGAGCTTTTAGAAGTAACTAGAAGATTGCAGCTACCCATTAAGGCAACAACAACATACCCAGTGTAATTCCACAAGTGGGGTCTGAGGGCAGCTACTCGGTAAGATCGCATAGAAAATTAAAATTTTGAATGGATGATTTGGGTAGGGATGCAGTTGAGAATCCTTTATATACATTAACCATTACAGTTGTGTGACATATTATATATACATGTCAGAGCTATGACAGACTAAAATAGCTGCACAGAGAAGAATTATATTACTGTGTCCAATATGTTTTTTATCATACTAGACAATAGGCATCACCTGTACTCAGCTCAAACATAGGAACATTACATCAAGTTCTCTTGGTCTTCAAGTGAGCGTTTGCGTGCCCTTAAGTTTAGCTGGAGGCTTTCGGGCAAAGGAGGTGTTCTTCCCCGACGAAATAAAACTGCCAGTGCCCTCATCTTCCGGCATAGATCAAATACCTATAGAAGGGTCAAATTGATATTAGGACAACTAGAAAATAACTCTCTCCTGAAAGTAGCTTTGTAGCTTTTTTCTTACTGATGAAGCCTCTATCTCTGCAACACCTTCACAACCTTGACCACCTCCCTGAAGCAAGTCACAGTATTTTGCAGCCTCATTTTCATCCTCAAATACCTTCAGAGAGTTTAAGATATTAGTTGCAGAAGAATTTTGCTTAATCTAGTTTTCAGTTTAAGAACAAATTCCGAGTTACTAACTTCATTTGATCTTAGCCGAAAGACTAAGAAAGGTAAATCACCTAATTTATCTATGTATGAAAATCACAGTATGCATGATTAACATGCTCACTCTTCTAGCAACATATTCCCTTTCACATAGTCTACCCATAATATATGTCTATAAAGTAGTCACTAAAAAGGGTAATAATGTGCTCTCAAATATTAAAAAGAAAACTAGAATAGGAAAGCTAACAAAATCTATCTGCCGCAAGATGACAAAGCCTTTATTTAGCAGGAATGTCAATGGAGAGTGAGCACTGGAGCTGGCAAGATGATGAAAAACCAAAAATTCTAGAATTTCTGGATGAAGATCCTGAGAACACCTCTCTGATATAAATCAAAGGTCTGATTTGCTTTATGGAAAGGCGGACTTGATATTCTAGGCATCCTATAACCGATAGACGAGCTGTCCTCCATTGGGATGGAATGAGTCCTGGGAAAGGTGGAAGGCAATAACACGTCTCTACAAATAAATGCATATTCCACCCACATGACACTGTCCTCTTTCCGCATTCAATCGCCAGACCGACAACTTTGACAAATTAAACTCCATTCCGTCTCTTTCAAATGTTTCAGATAAAATCAGCATCAGCAATTTAACTTCAGTAAAGTTTTCCAAAGAGAAATGTACTTGCAGTCTAGAAAAAATAGAAGCATTAAGTATTTTTTGTCTAAAGCTCACAGTGCTCGAACCTTCTATCTTTACGATCTAAAATGTGCTCCTTCATAAAAGAGACCTCAACCAACTATGATCTCCCGTTTCATCATTTATTCCTCCCTTTTTCTTTAGGTTGAAGTGGGTGCCGAGTATTGGAATTCAAGTCATCAGAGTTGCAAGCATATATAGAGCTTTAGCCTCTGGGATGATGTTACATTACCTATACACTCCTTTCGTAAGAAGATAAACATACATACATCATAAATTGAAAACTGAAACTGATTTTTTCTAATGTTAAAGAATGATCAGTTGTTGCATATTCACTTAACGGCAGCACAGAAACTGTGATGCTAGCCAGTATAAGAGTAAAATGGGGGCTTCCAGAACTTTTTGAATTATTCATGTGGCATACTAGAGTCAACAACTTCCATACAAGTGAAAATTCAAGAGGTCACGTAATGAGACAAATATTTTTAAGACCATAACTTTTTAACTTGTTCTATCCCTCCCTAATTCTTTCTCTATCAATTTTGATCCTCCACCTGATATCTGGAATTACATCGGGACCATTTACAGAAAGAGAACTATCTCAACCATCAGTCAATATCAGCAGATGTAGGAGGATGTCTTAATCACCCAACAATCAACTAATTCGAAGATCGAGGCTACAATGTTATTTCTTGAACACTCTGCGCAGATAGAGAAATGTTTTATCAAAAATCTGAGGTAAAAGCTCATAATTGGGAACAGTCTCAGGCATCATACATTAAGAATGTAATATATCTACACATAGTATCGCTTCAAATGTACGATAGCTTCTTTGGTTTAAGAGTATGTATTAGTACTAACATAAAGGCTTTTCTTAAGGATTACAAATGCTTCGAGATCTTCCGTGCTCGAGATCTTATAAAAATATGTAAAAAAAAACTCAGAATGTCATGAAATAGAAAACTGAAAGAGGCAACAAACACAAATACTTACAAGTACTCCCTCTCTGATATCCTCAACAAGCATCTGAAATCTTGTGTCAGCTTCTGGCTGCTTTGCACGATTTTTCCTTTTTCCTCCTTTGGAGAACAACATTCCAAGCTCTCTTTCAACCTCACTGCAAGAGGAAAAGAATCTCAGCAAAGAAAATTAGGATTCACTTAAGTTAAGAGAAAGAAACACACCTTCGGTTTCTCCGGGTCTTCATTGTACACAACTGGTTCTCCCTCTGGGTCAGCACGTATACAGGTTTAGGTGTTTCTCTCCAAGGGTTAGCCTCCAGCACTGCAGTAAAAGATTGAAAGTAATGTCTCCTTGAAACTTTGAAAGAGAAATGCTCAAAATGTAGCCACTACATTATGCGTGTCTGCTCTACGACCTACATTATGTGTTCCGCTTGTAGCAGGCAAGATTCCTATCACCTAGTAGGCATCCTGAAATCACTAAACATGTTACAGTTGGTCGACCCACAAGTACGTCATTAAGGTAAAGATTGAATGTTCAATGTACTTTTGAAACACTAGTCATGTACAAGTGCAATGATAATGAAAAATTATGAATAGAAAAGATTATCATATCAACTAAAAAAAGTTGACGAATAGTTTTCAATGAAAGTAATGTTTAAATAATAAGTACTCCTTTAAGTATAATAGTAATTAACAACTAATTCTTTAAGAAATATATATAATGAGGTTGTTGCGCACTTCCTTTTGTGTTAGTATTGAAATATAAATCTATAACTTTATTGCACATCAGAAAATTGATAGCGTTCTAATAGAGTTGACAGATAAGTCACCCTCACTACCACTCTACAGAACCGTACATGAGATTTTCACCTCATACGGCTTCTCATTCAATTCTTTCGAATTTTTCTTATGAACATGATTTTAAAGATTCTATAAAGGCGAGTAATCATTCTACTGTATTCATTTTTCAGTTGCATTGAGACTACCTTTTTGTTGAGTAATTATTTTTGGTGTGCATTGTCCTACTTATCTTCCTCGCCTCCTTGTTAGCTTAATTTGTATCAGGTGCTTGGTTATATCTCAATGAAACTTTTCATCATTTTTAACTTTTGTAACATATGGATAATTACGAGAGCTTTAAAGAAGCTAAAAACAGTTTATGAAATTAAGTTCAATGTTGCACAATTGTTCTTAGATGTTCTGCCCTATAAGAATGATAAAATGCTAAATTTTTAATTGTATAAGTTAGATACTTGGTTTTCGTTTATATATTTGTGAGGTAGCTACTTAGTTCTTCTATTTCTAGATATATTGGACACAAAGTTTATGTTCAGCAGATTTCTTCTGATAATAGCAGCAACAGTTACTATTATGAGAAGATCTCAAAAGCATCATTGCATTTTTGATCATGGAATAGGATGCGACTCAAGGAGGATAAAGAATATCGATTGGTATTGTTCCTTCAATGATAGTACGTAGTACCAATGTTATCTGATGGGAACAGCACTGAAAGAGATACTTTGATCCTGATCTTATAGCCTCCAGACCAGGATATATAGATTTATCTTACAGCCTCCAAGAACAGATAAGAAAGACAGGTGATATAAATTTATCAACATCCTCCACTAATGCAATCAATCTTTGCAAGACATGTTGCACAATTGTAATTTGCCTTGATAATAATCAGCACTGGCTATGACAGTTAAGAAAATGGGGAAAGAAAATACTTTGTTCAACCTTTTTTTTTTAAATAAGAAAATACTTTGTTCAACCTTTAAATCACAATATCCAGCTTCTCTAAACTAATTATAGTTATCTAATGCATTAAAGGTTAAACATTTCATCGAAAGCCTAAGATTCCTCTCAATGCAAGTCAATAATGTCTCCTTCTCTTGAACCTTAGCCTTATTTCATATCATAACACAAGTAGAAAGGACGAAAGCTAAGACAATCCAGTGAATTCATCAAAGCAGCTATTCCAAGCTAAGATAATCAGTGAATTCATCAAAGCAGCTATTCCAAGCTAAGATAATCCAGTGAACTCATCAAAGCAGCTATTACCTTTTTTTATATGGTATCTGCAACTTTGGTTAAGCTACTTAATTCAGGCACCAGCAAAGGCAAATTCCATAAGTAATTGCACCAGTGTTTACTTAAAACAGAAAAAGAGTTTATCATATTATATCTCGATCATAGTACTTTATGTTATCCTCTCTGTTTCATTTTTTATGACTCTTTGCATTTTAGGGGAAAAATTGGGAACTAGAAAACACTCCAGGGAATACTCTAGTAGCAGCAGACACTGCAAAAAGGATCGTGGAGGCCATCTTGTTACTCTTTTCAGTACTATTAGAATGTTTTACCAATAAACTAAGTGTCCTGTTACATTTGATACATGTTTTGTGTTCTTTTGCAACGATCTTAGAGCAAACCTACTTAAACAACCAAAAGACGTGGCCCAATCTGAAAGTAGAACTCATAGAAAAGCAGATCAGAAAGGTAGCCTATAGACTCAAGACACCAATTTGGTGAAAACTAATCATGTATTCCCTGTGAGTTAGTTTTCACTAACTCCAAATGTTTGACAGCATTCCACTAACAATAACTTTTTTTGAGCACCCAAGGGTGTGGCCTAGTTGTCAATGAAGTGAGTTGAGAACCATGAAGTTTCGGGTTCAATTCCAGGCAAAGACAAAAGCACTAGGTGATTTCTTCCCATTATCCAAACTTTTAGCGGACAGAGTTACCTGATACCTGTCTTTGGTGGGAGGTAGCAGGTAATTCGTGAACTTAGTCGAGATGTGCGCAAGCTGGCCCAGACTCCATGGTTATAAAAAAAACAGAACAATAACTTTTATTGATGACCGATGTACTTGGGGTGAACCATTAGGACCAACCACAACACTTCGAAACTCGGGAATAACAGAGCCATTCCTCTACTGTTCTCCACTTAAATACCAGACTTAGTTCCCATGGCCAGGGGTGGATTTAGAGGGTGGTGAGGGTGCCCTCAGCGAAAAATTACATTGTATATATAAGGTAGATTTTCCGTGTTTTATGCATATATATTAACTTTTGAATACCCTGAACAAATGTAAAAGCTTAGCTGTCCGGTCCAGGGTGTTCAAAATTGTCTCTAGCGTCCCTGGTTCGATTCCTAGGGGAAACATTATTTTTTATATTTAGCTTTTGTTGCCCAAACCTGTGACCTAAGTCACAAGTTCCTCAATCTTTGACGCTTGAACTAAGTCCTCAGGGGACAAATATTAACTTGGAAAACTTTCAAGATTCTAATTTCTTTTGTCTAATTCAAAATATTCCACTTTTCAACCACTATATTCATATTATTAGCATAAGTAAGTAAAACGAAATGAGAAACAGGATTAGAAGGAGAGAAATGAAGTTCACCATCATAGCTACTACTGTCGAAACTCTGTTGAAGATGTCTACGCATATCATAAGCACGTGAAGACACTTGCTCTACAAACTCATTAGGAGTGCCTGGAATTGTACCATCCATACGAAGCGCTTTCTCCACTTCATCATCTCTCCTTAAGCTTTCCTCTTCTTCTTCGTCTTCTTTCTCCTCACCCCCACTCCTCAATTTGCAACAAACAGTCATAGACCTCCTTCTCCTTATACTACAACTTTCATTATTGAAAATTGAAATCCGGAATTGAGTAAACTTGGCGTGACGGTGATGGAAAAGCTTTCCAGGAGGAAGAACGATTGATGGAGAAACTGATGATAGAGAATCCATTGATTTCAGGAATTTCTTTCAGAGAAAATCTATGCCTGAAGGACTGTGTAAACGAACCTGAGGAAATAAATGTAAACGGGAAAGGAGAATAGAAGAGGAGAGAAGAAATACAAATTGTTATTATGTCTGTTTCAATTTACGTGGCACGTTTCTATTTTGACGATCAAACCTGCTACCTCATCCCAATTTATACTTTCTTTTTAATATGTTAAAAAAAATATTTTTATATTTAAAAATAATTTAACGTAAAAACTTTCTCCTTTACCATGATTTACCACCGCACGACACGAATATCTATAAGTTATTTTACACTATTTTAAAAGTTTTTATATTTTTTTTTAAAATTCGTATTTAATCAAACTATATCATGTAAATACTAGGAAATATTAATTTTGATGTGTGTTTGAACAAAGTTTTTTATTTTTAAAATAAATTTACATATTTAAAAATTATAAATAAAAAAAATTCTTTAAGTCACAATAGTTGGGATGAAGTGAGTATGTATGTGTAAATAGTTTGGATAGTTTTTGTGAATCACATTTTTAGCTGTGATTCAAGGATGGAGTCATGGGACCCAGTGGAGCTCGCGTAAAACACGGTACCTCAACATGATTTTGGAAAATTTGTGAAATATTTTCTTTTAATAATTTAAATATTTAGAATATAAATCGTTATACCCTTGTTAAAAAAAACAAAAGAAATTTATTGCTCATATCTGAACACCAAATTTCATCGCCTAGTGGTAACATTGACACGAAAACTTTGACCTGTTCTTTTCTCTCATTCCCTCACGTAACAAAATTTTGGAAGGAAACAACAAATGAAGAGATGCAATTATGCAAATACACTTTGGCCTTTTTGTTCAAACTAGAGAATTGCTGGAACTGTAACAAAGACTATAGGCTGTCATGCTTCGTGCATCAGACCCCTTTTTTTTTTTTTTTTTTTTTTTTTAACATCGCATTTGAGTTGGAACTTTTGGAAATCTAAGCATCCAACTCAAAATTTTAAGTAATGAAGAATTGAAGACCATAAAATATGTAAAGGCAGAAGTGTTATAAACTATTGAACAAACTTTTACCCGACCAAAGTGAGATATGCACATTCTCGGAGCTATCAGAACCTTCTTTAACAAAGACATCCCAGTTAAGAAATAAAATAGTGATTAACATGAGCATGAACAGTGTATGTTGAAAGCACAATACGTCAAAATCTTATTTGTCAATTGACGCATCGCATAAACGTACATTTCCCATTTCACTAACTAGTATACATAAACGTGCATTTCCCATTTCACTTACTACTATACATAGCATTTGGACAATTTATATTGATGTTGAATGGCACATAAATAAAAACCACATCACACTGACAATCAACTAGGAGCCAGCAGGCACATACAAAATGCCAGGTAGAAAGGGGATAAGAGTTAATAGGAGCAGTATTGAGACAATCAAGTGCTTATTTTTCCTTTTGAGTATCAAACAGTTTCATTTAGGATGTACACTTAAATGCAGCTGAAAATAAAAATCCGTATAGCATACAAGCCAGATACATGATAACAAACTAGATTTACATCCAAACTCAGTTGAATTACATGGGTACTCAACGGAAAAGCTTGAAATAGAGGATGATAATGATTGCCAGGATAAGGGCTCCAATCACAGAGCCCATAATCCACTTGTTTCGGCTAATTCTTCTAGACATAGAAGTCAAAATCTTCTTGCTCTTGTCAATGGCATCATCTACACCATGAAGCTGTAAAAAACCAAAGACATTTAATAAATATAGCCCGCAAGGTAGCTACACTAACCAGAACTGTAGAGACTATGCATATAGAGGGAAAGGAAGAAACTAAAGGACTCCTAGAACCAGAAAGGAGGTTTCAAAAGGTTATCCGACACAAAGTCTAACTGCAAACATCAAAGGTCTCATACCTTCGTATGTGAATGTAGCAGTGTTTCACGCTGTTGGTGCAAGTCACCGAGAATTGAGACACCAAGGTCTTCAGTCTCCAGAGCAATCCTCCGGCTCTCCCTGAGTCTGTCACTTGACTGATCTAGCCTCTCTGTTGACATTGCTAAACGTTCCCTTTGATTTGCAGAAGCCTGTGAAAATCAGATAATGGCTCATTATGCGTGAAACAAAGTCCACCGAAGACATGTAAACATGAATTCAACCAGCTACATATTTGGATCAAGATAATATGTTACTGTCTACATCTATTTCTTGAATAGCACACCAAACAAACATTAGCAACCTTGTCCTTTACCCGTGCCGCACATCAATGCTTCCAACTATGTTATGTAGGAAAGGGAGAAGGAATTGAACTGGTAAGCAGGTAATATATGCTGAACCTCTTTTATGCTTGGCTATGTTGCATTTCATCAATTACTTGTCAGGGCTTGACCAACAAGGACCACTAACCATATGAAGTAAAACCATTAGACGGATGACAATGTAAGTCAACCAAAAAAATTGCCCTTAGATAAGTCGTAGATTTATAAGTCCTGCAAATTCTGATCTCCGATCGATTTGACCAGCTCTTACCTCAACAACCAAGCGTGAACAGTACATGTACAACCACATCTAGCTTCTCTAGAAGAAACTTGTGTACAATGGATGCTAAAATATCATTCAAGTCAAAGTCATATACCCTTGAAACTACTGCCACATAGTTAAACACCACCACACAACTATTCTATGGCAAATCCTAATACATCATTCAAGTCAAATTATATGAAAGGATGTTTGACGTAGTGGAATCCTCAAACGAAAATATAACAAGAAGAGAAACGGAGAGAAGGAAATGTTAATATACATACTGCATGTGGATCCATCCCTCCAGACTCTAAATCATGGGCAGCTTGATTAGCACCAGTCAAGGCTAGTTTATTCACTTCTTTCTTCAATTTATTCAGGTCTGATTTGTATTCCCTCAGCTTAGCAAGTAGCGTTGCTTTTAAACTTGGTTGCAAACTTCTGGCCTCAAGATCCATTTTTCGTATCTAAGCGCAGACCGGCACTCATCATCAGTTCTAAAAATGGAATCTTTTTGAAAGGAATAAATTTAAAAGTCAATAACTTTACCAACACATCTGCATCATCCAATCCCGCTTTAAGTTCAGAAGTCTGTTGCTTTTTTGGCTCTGCTTATTACAGTTGCAAAGTTATAATCATAATCCATCAAATAGAGGTAACAGAAGATATTTAACAATTTACCAAAGGCTTAACACAGAAAAGGAAAATCAGAAGCTTGTTTTGTTGCTTGTTCAAGCAGTATAAACTAAAGAAATTAACGAAAATACTACTAACCTACATAAAAATAAGAATTGGACTGTCTTTCGTTCTGCTTTTTACTTGTTCCTTAAGAATCTCTCATTTCCAAGAAGAAAAAATCAGTCTCTGTTAAGGGGTTCTCCAATCCTTGATCAAATTTCACACTTATATCTACAATAACATACAAGGCTCTAACAGCAGAAGCAGGACGAGGGTCTATCGGAAACAGCCTCTCTACCTCACAAAGGTAGGGTTGTCTGCGTACATCTACCCTCCCCAGACCCCACTTGTGGGATCACACTGGGTTCTTTTTTGTTGTTGTTGTTGCTCTAACGTCAAAAGCATAATAATTTCACATGCATAAAACTCATAATTTTGTATAAAGCCAATTAATCAATCAAAGAACTACTTAATACCAGACTAGTTAGAGTTGGCTGTATGAATCATCTATGCATATTCTGCTCTATACGGGCTTATTTCAATTCCAATACTGGAATATAATTTGTCTTTTGAAGCAAATTAGGAGTTCTCCAAAATTAATGATTCTCTAAATCTCATACTCATCCCTACATTAACATGCAATTCTTTCACCAGTCCTAAAATAATGATGCAAGAGTACAAGAACGAAGTACTCCCTTCGTTTCAATTTGTTTGTCATCTTTTGTTCTTTTTAATCCGTTTAAAAAAGAATGCCTCTTTCCTTTTTTGGCAACTCTTTAATTTCAACTTTCCACATGGCATGTTTAAGACCACAGGATTAAAGACATTATAGTACATTCTATATAGTATCTCTAGTTTAAGACCACAAAATTCAAAAGTTCCTTTACTTTCTTAAACTCTATGCCAAGTCAAAACTAGACAAACAAATTGAAACGGAGGGAGTATTATTTTTAGGGAACCATATTTCTATAACCATGGTGTTCGGGCCAACTTGCACGGGGTACCTGCTACATCCAACTAGCACAAGTACCATGTAACTCTCAACGCACTTCATTAACCACTAGGCTACACCCTTGGGTGCAAATCCCGAGAATTGATATCTCCATATTGATCCCCAGAACTCATATAAAGTAAAAAAATAAAAAAAACAAATCAAGTGATAAATTTACCTCCATCAGGCAAAAGAGCAGCAGAACTGCATTTCCTAGACAAATTGACAGAAAGTTCACAGTATTGCCTCTCATATCCCTCAAATACTGCACTCATCTTTACACAATTTAACCTGTAAACACAAATACAAATACAAATCAAATCAAAGGATTGAATCAAGCTCAAAATTCAACTAAAATTGGCATTAGCTACACTTGCAGTTCACAAACCCTATGTTTTTAATTAAGAAACCAAACGAAATTAAATTAAATTAAAAAAATATATATATACAATCGATCCACAAAAAACAAGCAAGTAGATACATCATCTATATGTAGGATAAATATACGAGTAATTAAATCGTACGGTGTACGTTTGATCGGAGATTGAGATAGTGACGAGTTAAAACTGATTTGACTCGGATTAGAACTTTGTTTGGGAGAATCGGAAATTTCATAGAAATTGTTTATCACACAGAGAAAATTCCTAAAAACGCTTTACCTTTTAGATGGGTAGATGCCAAAAATAGTCCCCTGTCTTTGTTTGTTGGTTCGGGACTTTAGTGTTTCTTTTTTTTTTTGGTATAATTTATGTTTCTTTTTGTCTATTTTTCTTTTCCGCTACCTTTTAGCGCGCATGGCAGAATCATTTTCTGTGTAATAGGAGGCAATTCGATTTTGAACTTGGGCATCCACATTACGGAAAGCGTGCTCAACCAATTCGAGCCCACCTTCATGTTTTCTATTTTAATTTTGTATATGGTGTAATTTTTTTATGTTACGATTCCGGAATGCTAAACGGAGCTTTCTTGTGTTTCTGGTTAAAACAGTTCCGATTAAAAGATTGATACAGTCGACTTGAATTAGTTTGGACTTTACATGTAGTTATTGTCGTTATTTGTAAAATTAAATGACATGTCTGTAACAATATCAAGCATTGTCTAATTTTGGCTTGTAACAAACTCAAGTACTGTAAAAGACTCATTAGTACATATAACTTTCTAAATTTTAGTAATTCCTAAATTCTAGCTAGCAATCACGAGTGAATATGTAGAATCCACCTAAGCTCTCTATACGCATTAGTATTCATTAGATCCCTCGTAAAAAGAATATTACAAACTCAACACAGACGGTTCAACGAAATATATATATATATATATATATATATATATATATGGTAATGGTAGAATTAGAGGAATCATCAGAAATTACAAAGGTAATTGAACCATTGGATGCTATGGAAGCCTAATCTAATTATCCAAACAAACCATACACATGCAGAACTTACGGCCCTCCACAAAGGCCTAAAAATTGTTGAATTGCAAGGACCATTCCTTTTGGAGATTGAGACATACCACGAATTTTTTTTGGAGCTGCTAAACCAAACTACTCATGCTTACACTTTCTCTAGTTTACAATTGCAGGTAATAACAGACATATTAGCCATGGAAGGATAGAAGCTAGCTCATTTTGAATCTACTATACATCTACCTACCCAATTTATTTGTTTACCCCTCTTAGACAAAGATAGGAATGGAATTATCTCTACTAGAATGACGACTCTTAGTACATGTAATATTTTGGCTCGCTTTGGGAATTCTTTTGTTCTTAAGAGCAGTACCATCTGCAATGACTCTTTTTAGTATTTAATAATAGTATGCTACTTCAACCCCACAAAACAAAAAAACAAGATTTCTCCCTAAATTTTTGCTATGGTACCAATGCCTTCTGGCATTAACTCAATCAGACGAAGTCAGGACCTTTGACTCCCAACATTATAATAAACACATCTTCAATTGTGCAGAAAAAAGTGTAGATGATTTGGAAACCAGAACCAGACCACAAAATGATGCTAAAATATAAAAACAAAAGTAAAGGTATGAGATGAGTTAGCTCAGTGGCAAGCAACCTCCACATCTGCAACCAGTTGGTCGAAGGTTCGAGTTACACTGGCAAAAAGTGGAAAACACTCTCCATGACCAAAATTACACAAACGGTATGCAAACGTATCAAACAGTGGATATTTCAAATTTTCATGCGAGGAAGCTTATAGAGTTCTGAGGCTGACCTAGGGAATATTGTGCAATAAGTCTAACACTACTACAGGGTAAAGACTACGTTAGAACTCTACATTCTGTACAATATGCTCAATCTAATACAATATCAGAGAAAGATCATGTTCAAATTCCTCAGAGAGAAAGTGAGCAGATGTTCATCTCTATGTATGTTATATCATGGCAAAAATATGCAAACCACCCTTCCCCAAAATTTGGACGTAAGTGTAACTCATCTAACAGACTCAGCGATAAGCTTCAGTAGTTTCTCAACTTGGACCAGTTTCATCATATGCACTTTCACCTATGTCTGTCTGGTCAGACTCTACATGTCCTGACTCGTTATCAGGGAATACCTCAGATTGCAGAGAAGGAGCGATGTTATTCACATGAAACCATGTCAGTTCCCACAAGCTATCTCCACCAAGAGCACTCCTCTGAACAAGTACCCCCTTAGATTTCATTACAACCAAGGTATTCTTAAGAAGTTCAGGGACTAGCTCCTGAAGCTTTTCACTTTTCTTACCTCTGACCTTCACCTTCGTGTATTTCTCCATCCGGTTGAGAACTCCAAGCCAGAGTTTACAGAAGGTTGTCATTTGAGATAACTCGTGAAGCAACTGTAAAAACACCTTCGTTAACAGCTTCAAGGCAAGAATAAGTGTCTCTTCCATGTTTCGATAATCTTTCTGTGATGTGAGCTCAATCAAGTCGTCCAGCATTGTGAAAATGACAATATCAAAGCACTGCAACCAGGGACCATGTGGAAGGTAAATTTCATCTACTCCTGTCAAGCACTTTTGTAGGGATGAAAGAGCATGATTCCTAACTTCTCTCTGATCCAGACAAACTTTCCTCAGACCCTGTACAAGCCTCAGCCACATTTCCCCTATATCCTGAGACAGCTTCAAAGCTTCTGCCTCCGCCATAGCTTCCCTGGCATCTTTGGACCAGCGTGCTAAACAAGCAGCAGAACCTGCCATAAGATCCACCGCACGAGCAGGTCTATCAGCTGGTCCAACACGAGACTCTGCAAAATTTCTTGCTGCATCGATGCAAAGAACATAATTAGCTGGAGACAAATGGGCTCCATCAGACATGATGAAACGTAGGGCATCAAATCCTGCTTCCGAGGCTTCTGGATGTCTAGCTGTTATAGAAAGTAACTGAGTGATAGTTCGCCATCCCATCTGCGATCGGATATGTTGAGCATTTGCTTTAACCAGCCGACTAACTTCCTGCGTAATTTGTTCGCAGTATGCATCAGTTACCCGGGCATCAAGCTTGGTTACAAGTTGTAATGATCTGAGAAGTTCATCTGCTAAGTTCTCTTTATAAGGAAGCAGCCTCTGACAGATTCGTAGTAGTCCAAAAACAGCTTTCTCAATTAGAGCACAAGGCATTATTGTTGAGTGTACAATATGAGCAATATGTTCATAAACTCCCTGCCAAAGAAGTGCTATTCTGTCTCTATTATTCAAAGTGATTGCAATCAGCAATTCCAAGCAGAACACTGCGGTATCTTCATCCTCAGGGGAACTACTACCCTTCTGAGGTCTCCCTGCAGCCCATATGAGGGCCCTTGCCAGCTGCAACAAGGAATCAGCTAGGAGAAACTTACTTTCTGTGAAGATGGTATCAATTTGACACTTCTGAATTGTCTGCAGTGTGCGCTGATGAGCCGCAAGTTGTTGCTCAGTAGGTTGAGACCTAGGCTCTTCTGTATCTATAGAAAGGAGTTGACTAAATCGGCCCATAAGTCCTGAAGATCTTCTGGGAGTACCTAGGGATTGCAAATGAGCAGCAGACAATGAATTAGGGAGGGGTTTCCCATGTCCTGGATCAGAAGATGCCTCTGAGTCATCAGCTGCATCACTGGCTACACGAGCAGGAAGAAGGCCAAGCTTGTGCAATCTTAAGATGCAGTCCAAGATATTTCTCCAGCCAGTACGGATAAAATCACCACATTTGTTTGCTATAGTGAAAACTGTAACAGTTGCCTTTCTTGCTTTTGCATCATCGCCAAAGGCTAAAACAGGTTCCTCCACCAATGAGGGATTCAACAGGGTTGTGAACTTACACAGAGATACTACTAGATCATCCAAAACATCTTCAAGATGATGGCACGCTGAAATCTTTGCAACAGCCAAGAAACCATCTATACAAGTTTGGTAGACATCCTCGTGTTCAGCATGATCAAACACCACAGAGATAGCAGCAATAGTAGGGCCCGACATTATTGCAAACATATCATGGTCAAGGTAGGCTTTAGAATCACACATGATGTATGGGGAAGTTTTTTTAGATTTGTGCATCAAATCAATCCAACGGCTTGGGTTCATTTCAGCAAAACCAGCACCTTGTTCTGGTGTTGTCCGGATCTCATTGTTGCAGATTGAGTGGTACAATTCAGATAGAAATTCACGAGGAAGATCATTACCTCCATTAATGTGCCGATTGTTACGGATGAAATCCTCCTCTGTCATCTTCTTCTTTACCTGAACATTGTGCTGGTCAGTGTTGAGCATTATTATAGAATACGATAACAACAGAGCAGCATCTTTATTAGCTAGAATCTGCGGAGATTGCTCATAGTATCTCTCTGAAAATGCCTCAAGCACCCGTGCTATCTTTTGAGATTCCCCAGGCAGCCGGAAAGTTTCTAAAAACAGCCTCAATGCAGTATCTAGGTTCATGTCTTGGAAATCAAATGTTCCAGCAAACTCATGAAGCACCTGAACACAAAATTCATCATGATTTCCGAGGAAATCCCCAACGAGATTCTTATCTAACCCAGCTGTGAACCTGAAAAAGCAAGCCACACTCTGGGGATCAAGTTTTTCCGGCAATAGATGTGTTCCTTGAAGAAACTCTAGACCTTTCTTTGGGTCCCTATTAAAGTGATCAGCTCCAATCATTAACCTTCTCTTGATATACTTCCGTCGACGTGCGAATGGTACCCAATGCTCAGGATCACTATAGTTCTCACACTTAACCATCCAGAATGGAGTATACTCCTCTAGATTTATTGGAGTGTATTCTGAATTATTGTATCCATTGCCTATCCTCTCAGCCATTCCCTGGATAACAGCAATCAGACCATCCAAAGCAAGAATGTGCATGGGAGACAACGGAGAGTTCACCGGGAATGCACTCTTAGATAATAAATTTGCAAGTTCTTCAAAAATGTTACTGCAGGTGATATCGCAATCTAAATTTGCATACATTTCTACCATGAAGGACTTTTGCCTGCAAAAGTCAACAAGAGCTTCCATTGCTGCTTCCTGCTGCTGGTATGAAGCCCCAAACCTACTTTGTGCAAGTCTCAGGACCACACAGGAAAAGAAAGCCTCAAGCTGTAGTTTCAGTTCAGTACGCAAGTGCTGATACAGATTTAGAACGATACTGCAGACCATTGAAAGAATCAACGGACTCATTGACAAACCAAACTGCATTAGATTACGGAATAATTCGTCCTGGACCAAACTCAACAATCTGGGGTGACTGCAAATAGCAGGGCCTCCCAATTCAATGGCTGAGTTGATCAAACCAAGGGCAAATAGCGGAACATCTTCATCGAACGCCATAGTATTTGCTCTAGGACCCATCCCTATATGTTCGACAACATTCAACAAAGAGCACAAGAAGTGAAATATCTCAACCATGCATGGGACTCCATACGGTTCAGTCATTAGATGTAGGTCATATGGAACACTATCCTTCCCGTTATCACCCATGACCATGCCTTCTTCTGTAACACCACTAAGCAGACCTGTGGAAGCAGAAGAAGTGAAACCTCCAGAAGGTGGTGTATCATATTCAGAAGGACCACTCCCATTCTCCGACTTGCTACTGAAACTGTACTCGTTATCGATACCAGCAACCTATGTAGGAAGAAATTCAAACATATAATGCTCCGAACACATATGGTAGAAGAATAAGAGAACAAAAAACAAAAGATCAATGCACAGGAAATACTAGATCAATCTAGACTGCTGAGCAAAAAGGAGATCAGATATAATGCACCGTATCCGTGCTCTATTTAATCCAGTTGGACATCTCTAGACAACACCTCATTCAAGTGAAGATCCCCATTTTAGCACCAACATATTTACATTAGCTTCATAGAAACCTATTAACTTCAATTTATCCTACTGCACCACATACCCCTGGGCGGGAAAAAAAAAAAAGATGCGAGCAAAGTTTGCTGAAAGGAAGAACTTAGTCAACCCGTTTTCTTTTTTCATCAGAAGATGCCCATAAGGCAAGATTAGTCCGTGAGAAGATTCCCTTTTTTAATGATGGTGGTAAAATTCCTTTTTTCAATGATGATGGTGTTCGGACTAGCTTGCGCCCACCTTGACTTATCCAATGGGTAATTTACTACATATCACAAGCACAGGTACTGGATAAACCTATCCACCAAGGCTGGAGCAGAGCGCTCACAACTGAGTGTTTTCGCTGGAATCCAAACCTGGGATCTCCGGACTTTTACTCCTATGCCTCAACCACTCAATGACCCCCCGTTCATGAGAAAAATTGTAACACTGTTTGATATAGTATGTTTCACATTTCTTATTGATTTTTGGGTCCAACGACTGGAGATTGTGGATACTTTGTTAGATTGCCAAGTCAATAGCTGGGAAATATAACGTTAGAGACTGCAGCAAAGGATAACTTTCAGAGATAAAAAAAAAAGGTGCACCTGTACCTCGTTTTTGGTGGAACCGTGCCGTCTAACTAAGGAATGTTGTGTGTTGTCAACTTCTGGAAGGTGTGCAAAAATACATCTCACGAGTTCATGCATGGTGTGTCGTGCTATCCGCTGCAAGACCTCACTTTTAGTTCCAGCTTGATGAACTACTCTGAAGCAGGTGTTGACAATGGTGCAAACGTGCTGATTACTCAACACAACCGATGCCTTACTTCTCATGCATGCCAAAAGAACTTGAAGTATCTTCATCAATACAACTTCTTCTGATGCAGGATCTGTCACCTCAAATCTGCAACTAGTCACAGCATCCACAACAGAGTGCATTGCATCTTCAATATTGACAGCATTAATATCAAGAATATCGAGGGTCAAAATCTTGAAAACAGAAGACAATGCAACACCAGTGATTGGCGCCCCAGTTTCATCAGACCGAATAACATCCAGAAATGGCTGGAGATATAAGGCCGGACTGATGGTTTGCCCTGAATGCTGCCATGAAAATATCTGCTTACGCAATGTCTTAAGAGATTGGATCAGAGAGTGCTCTAGCTGATCATCTCCTGAAACATAACGACCACCCCACCTCACGTTTCTTCTCATGACTGCTAAAACAGCACTTACTTCAGAGTTAATCATAGAAGCTATAGCAGTTTTGCTGGGAGACGTTGTCTCACAATTTTCTGGCTCCTCTTCAATTGCCTTGATAATAGATTGTGGCCTTAAACGCCCCATTTCGAAAAAATGTGCAATTGGATTGTATTCTGGATTTGTAGTCAAGGACGTGCTGCGCAGGGATTGTTCGAAGGTAGTCAAATTATACTCCTCGTGGTCTGTAAAGTACAGCAGTAAAATTGAATGTTGTTATATTACATATATGTTAACTTCTCAGAGAGAGTAATGAGGTACCAAATGGATCCTGAATATTTTACAATATAAATACCATGTAATTGTTCAGAGTTCTCAAAGGTAAAAGGAATAGATTCAAGCCAAGGTCCGATTTTGTACTATCTTTAATTGCAGGAGATAAAAAACGATAGTTTTTTTTTTTTTCTCAGGAGGAGATAAAACAATAGTAGCGGATAGATAACTGATCCCTTCCAAACCTAAAGTTATTTGGTTAAAAGATTGAAACATAGAAACATTGTACACTGCAGCATAATTTATGGCGCCATTGTAACTACATATTAGTCCCCTATTTGCTTTACCGCCACCACACCCCATTTCCCCTCACCCTGCTAGCATTCCATCCTAGTGCCAAATACTATGCAGAAAAAAAGCACTGGTTCTACCAAAAAGTTATATCTTGCTACAGTCAATTATACACCAAACAACAGGGAGCTTGGATTAGTGAAAATAAAAAAGGAATACCAGATCCCCACATGTAAGGCTGAAATATGCTAATATAAAGTGATGAATGAGTAAGAGAGTCATCAAGACTCTGAGACACAATACCTAATCTGGTTATTGTCCATTCTCCTTGCCGAAAGACTGCCTTAGCAACAAAGGATGATTAAGTTGATGCACATGCATAAAAGCAGAAAGTTTTCTGCCCTCTATACCCAGCAAGAAAACATCACATTATATTGGAAGTGCATTTTACCTATGTCGCTGGCTGCTACCACAAGTAGGAAATTTCTCAATTTTGAATAGTGATGGCAGCTAGAGTCCTAAGCAAAACAGACCACTCACCTAGTTTTCAGGGACTGGTTTGTGAATTTTGAATCTGGGTATGAATCTGGCATTGGTATATGATCCAGTTATCATTACTCCCTCCGTTCCTTTTTACTTGTCCCTTGTTGACTTGGCACTCATCTTAAGAATTTATCTATTAGGGGTTTGTTTTACTAAATTACCCTTATTAATTATGTCTTGGAAATCTAAGTTTGACTACTAATACTTTATATAGTTACTTAACGCTAAGGATAATATTGAAAGAAAATAATAAATCTTTCTTAATTTGCTAAAATGGACAACTAAAAAGGAAAATCTAATTTTAGTATATAAAAATGAACGGAGGGAGTAAATATGATTACATTGCTTGCCAAAAATAGAAAAGCAATACCAATAAGCATTTGCATTACTTTCACACATTCCCTGGGCCAGAAAAACTCATACAGAGAAAAGAAAAACGAAAAAGGGTACAACAGTTCGTCAAATTCCATGAGTTGATTCTCAAATTGTCACTCAACTAATAGTTATTATCTCAGAAGTCACTTTCTTTGTTGAAGAAAATCGGAATCAAGAAGAAAGGTGACTTTCTAAGATAATAACTATTAGTTGAGTTGAGTGACCATCTGAGAAATCAACCCCAAATTCCATCAACTACCACAACTAACTAGAACAAGTGGGACTCCTCAAGTCAATTGACATTCTTTTTGGGATAGACAATAAAGAAGACGTCCACATAGTGAAAGATGAACAATTCATTTAGCAATGTGGTCAATAACAAAGTCAACCATCACAAGTGAAAGACGCATACCACGCGCACGAAGTGCTCTCTTGATAGTGGCGCGATAGGGAGAGTATCGACGTATACAGTACACAACCTTCCCACCTTCAGCTCACCAGTGGAGCAACTCTACTGTTGGGCCAAGTCTCGTCCTCCAATCATCATATTACTGCCACAAAAAAAAAAAATCCCTCAATTTTCAAGTCTTAACTAGATGGTATACCGTATATCTTAAACTTTTAGATCAGAAACTAAAAAGTTGGAGATCCAAACCATTAACTGAACACCAAAAAGTACTAAATTCTCAAAACTGATGACTACATACAACTCAACAACTTATCAACAACTATATACATTTCTTTCTTTGTGAAATTATTATAAAATAAACACAACTTATATTGACACTTCTATACCGAGAACTGATCAACAAAAATCATCTAAATAATTACATTTTATCAGTAAAATGTGAATAATACAACACCAAAAAACACCAAATTCTCCAAATTGATGACTACAAACAACTCAACAACATGTCAACAACTCTATACATTTTATTCTCTTTTTGTAAAATTATTATAAAATAAACACAACTTATATTCACGCTACTGTACCGAGAATTGATTAAAAAAAAAAAAAAGTCATCAAAATTCAAAACAATTTTTTTTTTTTAAGTAAAATGTCAATAATTGAAGCATATATTAATTTGAACACCAAAAAAAATAATACCAAATTGATGACTACAAACAACATGTCAACAACTCTTACAGTAGCATCTTATTCTATTTTGTGAAATATTATTAAAACAAAACACAACTTATATTCACTTAGCTGTACTGAGAACTGATCAACAAAAATCATCAAAACAATTATTATTCCTTTTATTAAAATGTGAATAATTAAAGCATATCAATGTAAAATCATTAATTTGAACACCAAAAAAAAAAAAAAAAAAAATTCTCCAAATTGATGACTACAAACAACTAAACAACATGTCAACAACTCTAAGCATTTTATTTATTTTTGTGAAACTATTTACAAAACAAACACAACTTATATTCAAACTGCTGTACTTCGAATTGATCAACAAAAATCATCAAAACGATTATTATCTATACTAGTAAAATGTGAATAATTGAAGCATATAGATGTAAAAGTGCGCTAAATTGAAGAACAGAAAGTAAAAAAAAGTTACCAGTGTGTGGATCTATAGCTGAAGATGACTAGAGAGAAAATCGAGAAATGAGAATAAAATGACAAGACTTAATATATAGTGACAGAAAATGAAGAGAAAGTTATCCATGAACGCTGCCATTTGATATTTAGAGGGCTGTTATAAATAAAAGTACCCAAATAATTAATTTTTTATATTTTTTATGTTTGTTATAAACGAAAATAATATACTTATAAATTTTAAAATTTCAATTGATTTTCATATTTCATAAATTAAAAATACTAATAAATTACTACTAAATCCATAACTAGTTGTACCACACAAATAAAAAATTAAAAGGAAATAAAGAATCCATAACTATTGAATTTCCTTTCAGTAAAAGAAAATTCAATAGCTTTCCCTTGAAGGTTGAGGCTCTTAATCGACACTTTTGTTGTCACATAATATATTTATTACAAAATATTATTAGGTATTTGAGTATGGCTATTATAGAGAGGTAATTTTACAAAGAGGGTACCGCTATAATGGATGCCACTGCTGTTATAGGCAGAATGCTGTTATAGAAAAGTAAACTATATCATGAAAAATAGTTTTCGGAGAAAATCAGGCCGCTATAGTGAAATGCTATTATAACGAATGACAATTATAGAGAGGTTTGAATGTACTCCCTCCCTATAAAATTAAAAAAAATAAAAGAGTCCACTTAATCATTTGCACGCCCCTTAGGAAACTATTCACTCCAAAAAAAATTTGACTAAATTACCCCTAATTAAATAGACATTGGGATTAATAGGAGCAAATCTGGAAAGATAAGATTAATTATTTCTTGATTTAATAAGTGAAAACTTTTTTTGACCCAAGAAAAAAAGGTTAAGTGAATACTTTTTTTTTTAATCCGGATGGGAGTAATATACAAGTAATTGTATCTAACAAATTATACTCGCTTCATAGTTTGACTAGTATAAAACTACTCCCATTGTCCCAAAAAGATTATCATAGTTCCTATTTGGATAATCAAAGAATATTTTCTTTGATTATAATTTTTGTCAAATACTTTCTAAATATTTTGAATTATTAATTATCGTAACTTATAATATCTTTTTATGTTGTTTCTAAATATGTAATTTTTATTTCAAAAAAGTTAAAAAATTAAAGATTTCATGTCTGAATTCAAATCGAACATTAGTTAATTTGACTCTCGTAATATGATCATGACAATTCTCTTGGGACGGAGGGAGTAAAAAAAGTATCAAAATGACATATGAATGTGTGATCTTAAACATGTCATGGTAGAATATAAAGTGACATTTCAAAACACACATACATTGAAATAAAGGGATGAATTGGAGAATTGGATTTTTGGTCTTTTACAAACTTCATTTAGTTTTATGACTTTTTTACAAGAGATCTTCATTTTTTACACATAAGATATCTGGAAAAAAACACATAAGAGATTTGAAAAAATCATTTTCTTCCATTCAAATTGTAAGAGGGCAAGAGATCCTATTTTCACTGAATTTTAACATAGATGAAAATTATAATTTTTATATAAAGTTATTTATAGCGGCCAAGGATGTGGCCTAATGGTCAATGGAGCGGATTGAACATCGTGAGGTTTTAGGTTCAAATCTCAACAGAGACAAAAAAATACCAGGTAATTTCTCCTCATCCGTTCTAGCCTTGGTAGACAAAAACACCAGGTGCGCGCGCAAACTTGCTCAAAACATCACGTTTTGTAACGTCATTTTAAATGTAATTACATATGAACTTTTAATACCATTTAAAAATATAGGAGTATCATTTGTGACTTAACCATAGTTCGTTAACATATAGTTTCACTTCATTAAATTCCTCAATCACGGTAAATTGAGTTGATTGATATATACACCCGGTGCATATATGTGTTTACTGTATCGCCTACTATATTAATAGTATGGAAAAAAACAAAAGAAAAGAAACTCTCTACTTATGGAGTATATCTTTCTCTTTCAACTGCAAGATTTTGATTATAAATGTGGAGAACTTTCACAAACTATGAAACTCCTTATCATTTTTTCACAAATGAACAAAACTCTTGGTTGTTATTAATATGAATGAAGATAAAGGAGTGCTCACAAAAGAGATTACCAGAAAATGAAAGGAAAGCTTGAAATGATGGTGAAGCAAGGGGAAAATACAAAAAATATACGGGAAAAATTATTAGCATAAGTGAAAAAAGAGTCAAGAACAGCAAAGAAGGGACATATTAATAGTATTTTGAAAGACCAATCAACAGAAGCAAGCCTTCATAACAGTATTCAAATAACCATAAACACCAAAAACACCCCATACCTTCACCAAGGTTCAATAATTAAGAGACAGATACAAAAATAAAGAAGCATTCATCATAAGAAATAAAGCTTATAATTAAAAAGTTCAAACATCTCAAAGCACTGATAAGTCATAAAACATCTACGGAAATTATACTAAATTCAAATGTATTAGAAATGAAGCATAAACACAACAAAAAGCACAGAGAGTTCACCGGGAATGCACTCTTAGATAAAAACCATTCCCTGGATAACAGCAATCAGACCATCCAAAGCAAGAATGTGCATGGGAGACAACGGATAGTTCACCGGGAATGCACTCTTAGATAATAAATTTGCAAGTTCTTCAAAAATGTTACTGCAGGTGATATCGCAATCAAATTTGCATACATTTCTACCACGAAGGACTTTCGCCTGCAAAAGTCAACAAGAGCCTCCATTGCTGCTTCCTGCTGCTGGTATGAAGCCCCAAACCGACTTTGTGGCTTGTGCAAGTCTCAGGACCACACAGGAAAAGAAAGCCTCAAGCTGTAGTTTCAGTTCAGTACGCAAGTGCTGATACAGATTTAGAACGATACTGCAGACCATTGAAAGAATCAACGGACTCATTGACAAACCAAACTGCATTAGATTACGGAATAATTTGTCCTGGACCAAACTCCGCAATCTGGGGTGACTGCGAACTGCAGGGCCTCCCAATTCAATGGCTGAGTTGATAAAACCAAGGGCAAATAGTTGAACATCTTCATCGAACGCCATATTATTTGCTCTAGGACCCATCCCCAAACAATAACAGTGGGCCTTTATTCATTCAAGTAACCATAAACACCAAAAAGGACACACCTTCACGAAGGTTCAATAATTAAGAGACATCTTTAAAAATAAAGCAATCATCATCAGAAAGAAAGCTTATAATTAAATAGTTCAAACATCTCATAGCACTGATAAAGTCATAAAACATCTACGGAATTTATACCAAGTTCAAATGTATTGGAATAAGCATAAAACACAACAAAAGCACATTAGTTTAAAGCAGATACTGCCAGCAGCTCAGGAAGTACAAGTCTCCGATCAAGTTTCTGAAACTCAAGCCATTATCTTTGAAGATCTCACAAACAGACTGTCAACAACCTTTCCCATATTTGAAATGGTGTCCAACGTAGCCGGGTAAATTTCGTCTTGCTTAGGGTCCTCAAAAATTACAAGGCATCCAGCACCCTGGTCCAAAGTCCCAGCGAACTTCTTATCTAATATCATTTGGGATAACTTCTTCTCAACATGGTCAGTTGGCAGCTCAATCAACTCAGCAATATGAGCAATCTCGACCCTTGAGAAAGGCTCGATCAACCTGCAAAGATTCTGCTCCATTAAAGTGTCGTAGAGCGAAGAGAGGTGCCGATGGACGATAGGATCTTCATCCAGCTGAGCCTTAAAGTTGCGAAGAGCAGTCTCAAAGAGCTTCAAAGATCGCTTGGAGTGAGCCTCGGCAACAGCTTTCATTGCATCAACTTCTGGCCCCTGATATTTCAATCCAACCTTGGTTGCTATTATTCCTGCAACATCGTCAGCCTGGCTGACCATGATTTTGCATAGCAACATATACTTGAGGCTGTATAAGGCCTGGGGATTGTCAAGGGCATTAAATGCTTCAAATGCCTCATAGAAATAACTGTAAGCAGTTTTATAATCTTTCTCTTCTGCATGAAGTATCCCACTCTGCAAATCAATGGCACCTTGCTGGGCTGGAGGGACATAAATAGCATTGGCTGCTGTTCGAGCAGCTGTAAGCGCAGCCTTGGCTTTGGGAAGATTTCTCAAAGAAAAATGGAGCTGGCTCTCCAGCAAGTCAATCTCCACAAGAAGCAGCTTGTCATCCAATCTTCTCACCTCCTTGATCAGTCCTGAAAGGAGTGTCAATGCTTCAGAATACTCTTTGCTTTCCATCAAAAGAGCTGCAAGTTTCGCCTCAACCCGCTGACGAAGGAAAGTTCGTTTCTCCGAACGGGCCCATTGCACTATCTCTTTACAAAGTGTAATCTGAAGGTCAGATGTACCCGGTATTTTTGCCACAGCATCAACAATTCCTTTATTAACAATTTTGGCTGTTTTTGCCTTGGGTATTAAAGAAAAGAAGGGACGCAACTGGACGAGAAGCTTCTGGAGATCCTCAGCCCTCTTCTCTTGACTTAGGAGATCAGAGAGATTGAAAATTGCCTGCTCTTTGATCCTTAGGGCCTCGGAAGATGAGGAAGGGTTCTCAAGGATACGATAGAGAATGGAGATAGCTTCAGATGGGGTTGTAGCCTCAGAAGCCTGAGCTAGTGAATCTGTGGTTGCAGGTAGATACGAAGATGACATTGTTACAGCTAGCAGATTTCAAGTCCTGCATTTTTAGTCAACAACGATATTAGATATGTACAGGCACAGAGGCAGCATTCAGAACACTTTGTCTTGTTGTCTTCATATAGATTCTATTTTGCAGTAAATGACTAAAGATGTGAGAGTAATTAAAATAGAGAAACTGCATTAAGCTATGCCAGCTAGTCTGACATAGAAAGCAATGTGAGAAGTAAAGCTGAATAAAATAAGAGCAAACCAGAGACAAAGGTTAATGAGATCAACATAAAACTGTCATTTGTTTACAACTTTACATATATATCATACGTAAAATCCTTTTCAGACGGTACCGATACACAAAATATCATTTTCAAATGGCAAGGGCATTAACTAAACCTTACACCACAATTGCTGAAAAGTCACAATCTGGTTATAAAAATTCCACCTTTTAAGCCCCCCTCTTTTTTCGTTGTTAATATAAGAGAACAACAATAACTCCTCAATTCTAAAATAATCGGTTTGCCCTTATAACTTCTCAATACCCATTCCATTCACACTCGGTAAGATTAGTCTAATACGAAAGGTTTTTTCCATTCTCCAAGGACATACAGATCTCTCAATAAACTAAAAAGACTCCGACTTTATGTAAGTATACCAACCCTACTAACCCTTAATTCCGAACTAGATTTGTAACATATTTAGAAAGCTGCAGAAATTGAAGTTTCTATATGCAGCATAAACAGACACAATTCATGAAATTTTTGAAATCGAACCCAATTAACTAAACCTCAAACCGCAATTGCTGAAAATTCATAATCTGATGATAAAAAATCTATCTTTCTACGCCCCTTTTCTCTTTTTTTCCCTTGTTATATAAGAGAACAACAACAATAACTCATCAATTCTAAACTAATTGGATTGCCCTTATGAATTTTCAATACCCATTCCATTCACAATCGCAAAGATTACTCTAATACAGATCTCTAAACAAACTAAAAAGACTCCAGGGACCTTATGACTAAACTTAATCCAATATCGAAATACACATCACTTGTGACACATGCATGTGGTATGAATAGGAAGAATTCAAAAACCATTGTAAAACCACATCAAAGTTTGTACTTTAAGTTTTAACTGGTAAAAAAAAAAAAGGGGTTAGGGTTTTTTGTACTCCACAAGAGGATGTGAAATGAAAGGTGATAAAAAAAATTGGTAAGGTAAGATTTAATGAAAGGTGATAAAAATTCCATCTTTTTACGCCCCTTTCTCTTTTTCCCTTTATTATATAAGAGGGATGTTGCTCGGACTCTCCAAAAATGTTGCCGCACCCGTGTCAGATCCTCCAAAAATACACAACAATAACTCATCAATTCTAAACTAATCAGATTTCCCTTATGAATTCTCAATACCCACTTCATTCAAACTCGATACGCTTTTCTACTTTCTCCAGTACATACAGTCATACAGATCTCTAAACAAAACTAAAAAGACTACCAGGGACCTTATGACTAAGCTTAATCCAATATATCGCAACACATGTATGT
This sequence comes from Lycium ferocissimum, assembly GCF_029784015.1. Taxonomy (NCBI): domain Eukaryota; kingdom Viridiplantae; phylum Streptophyta; class Magnoliopsida; order Solanales; family Solanaceae; genus Lycium; species Lycium ferocissimum. Next base: position 29,724,385 of record NC_081349.1, on the reverse strand, counting down.
ATTATGAACAGAGAGAATTCAAAAAACCATTGCAAAACCCACATCAGAGTTTGTACTTTTAACTCATAATCAAAAAGGGGTTAGGGTTTATTTTACACATAATCGAAAAAGATGATAAAAATTCCATCTTTTACACCCCTTTATCTTTTTCCCTTGTTATACTACAGTTACCAGTTTCAAACATAAAATATAACACCTTAATTCTAAACTAATCGGATTGTCCTTATGAATTCTAAATACCCATTCCATTCACATTACTCTAATACAGATCTCTAAACAAACTAAAAAGACTCTGGGGACCTTATGACTAAAACTTAATCCAATATCGAAACACACATCACGTGTGACACATATATGTAGTATGAACATTCAGAATTCAAAAAACATTGTAAAACCCGCATCAAATTTAAATTTTTAACTAGTAATTAAATAGGGGTTAGGGTTTTTTTAGTACTCCACAAGAGGATATCAAATTAAAGGTGCTAAAAATTCCATCTTTTTACACCCCTTTCTCTTTTTTCCCTTTATTATACAAGAGAAACAACAACAATAACTCATTAATTCTAAACTAATCAGATTTCCCTTATGAATTCTCAATACATTCTCCATTACATACAGATCTCTAAACAAAACTAAAAAAAGATTACAGGGACCTTATGACTAAACTTAATCCAATATATAGCAACACACACAGAATTCAAAAAACATTGTAAAACTCACATCAAAGTTTGTACTTTTACGTTTTAAATAACTCATAATTAAAAAGGGGTTAGGGTTTTTAAGTACTCCTAAAGAGGAAGAACTTACAGATCGGCGAGAGAGCAACAAATGGGGGAGTAGAGAGACTGCTGAACAAAGATGGAACTTCAGGCTTGCCGTGTCCAGTAATTAAACCCCTTCAAGAGAGTCTTTTTTTTTGTGATAACAAAAAGGGACGATTTTATATATTTTTATTTCTATTTCTTTTTTTTTTTCCATTTTGCTAAATATTTTTGAAATTATATCTTTTATGTAAACAAGTGATCTATCGGAAACAGACTCTATTTGGGAGTCAATGGTTTTTAAAAAACCGACTTAACCGATCGAACCGTGTCATACCGAACTGATTTTTAGGTTTTTTGAAATAAAAACCGATGGTTTTTGTAAAAATTAATAACCGTACCGAATAATTAGGTTGGTTTTCAATTTCATAAAAATATACTGAAAAAAAAATGGAACGGTACCGAATAAGTTTGTATGTGTAAAATATATTCTGTTTATTAGATTTAAATATACTAAGTTCAGATGAATTTGAAGTCATGTTTGGTGCATCTGCCTTTTATTACTGGAAAGCGTGATTAAGAAAAAATATGTAAATATTTTGAAAAAAATCATTTAATTCCCTAATTGATGATTCGAGAAAAATCCTAATTATTAAAGGATACACCTAATATGTGTAGCACCCACTATCCCTATTCAACAATATACCCAACGAGATCCCATAAGTGAGAGGGTTAGGTGTACGCAGACATTACTCACCTTATGTGACGTACAGAAATTGTTTCCAATAGACCCTCACTGGAACCCACTACCCTATTGCTTAACAAAAATTGTCTACCTAAAGATTGATAAATCTGAACTCGTATAGTATTACTAGTGGAGGAATGCCCATGCTATGCATGGGCCCAACAGTAGCCGCTTTAATAGGTAATGGTTAGAAATAGGAAAATAATAACAGTAGATGCAAACAGAGCTGCAGCAATAACTTTTTTTTATTTTTTTTATTTTTTTGATGATGTAGGTGTTTTATAATCAATGCAGGCAGGGACCATAGATCAGATTCTTCTGATGGCCTTCCCAACTTTCCAAGAACTCCGACAGACAAAAACTTCCCTGACAGTGCGAACCCATTGCAAACCAAACAAAGTGAGGAACATATCTCACTAATGTAAAATATATTCTGTTTATTAGATTTAAATATAATAAATTTCATCTTGGGTTCAGGATGATGAAATCGACTACAGGCTAATAACGTAATTAACACCTAAAGTTCCAATTCTGAAACCTATTATACTACTCCTATTGAAATTAAATTAGTTATAGCGTCTCGAGTAGCAACTAGCGTGTAAGCTACAAGGTATTCCAGCGATCTTGGATAGAAAGCTACAAAGTATTAGATGTATTTTCTCTCATATTATTTTAAATTTCTCTTATTAGATCCTTAATCTCAGTAGACTCAGTTCTTGAGTTCATCTTGATTGATTTTTGCTCCCTCGCGATATAAATTATACTTTTTGTCTTTGCTTAATATTGTTTTATACTACCATAAGTGGGATCAATCTTTATTCTTATCGTCTTTCATGTTTTCTTAATTCATCACCTTTTAAAAAGTAAAAATGTCTAGAGAGTTTTTGTCAAAGTCCTATACAAGTATGCATGATATCGTGTCTTTAATTTTTACTTAGTGACTATGACACGGTGTTTTTTTTAAATTAAAAAATAGAATATTAACTGAACCATACCGATATTGAAGAGAAACCGAGATGATGGGACGGTTTCAAAAAGTCTAATTTTGGTTCTACAAAACGAAATAACCGAAAAACTGATATGGTATAAATTTTATAAAATAACCACCTGAACCGTACTATTGACACCCCCTAGACTCTCTATCTATTCGAGCTAGGAGTAAAGTCTGCTTACATTTTATCCTTTCCAGACCCCACTTATGAAAATATATTGAATATATTGTTGTTGTATCTTTTATGTAAACATTGGGTGCATGTAAACTCTTATTTTTGTTCGGCTCTTGAGGATTCAGGATTTAACTTTATGAGCTTGAATATTTAAAATTTGACATAATACATAAATAGACCCTCAAATTTGGTCTCATCTTTTAAGTATGCCTTCCAACTTTGGGTATGCACAAGTAAGCACCTCAACTTGTGTCTCCTTTATCTGTTGAACACTTTAACTTACAAAATTTATGTTTCACATCAGTGCCACATCAGCATTTGTATTTACGTGTTTAACTTTTTACAAGTTGAGGTGCCTACCTGTGCACACACAAAGTTGGAGGGCATACTTAAAAAAATAAGGCCAAGTTTGAAAGCTTATTTATGTATTATGCCTTAAAAATTTTAACATTGAACCTATTATACTTTCGAAATTATGAGTTCAGATCTACTATTTATTGTAATTTAATAAAAAATAGTTATATACATTTATGTTTCGCATCCAATATACTAAGTTCAGATGAATTTGAAGTCATGTTTGGTGCATCTGCCTTTTATTACTGGAAAGCGTGATTAAGAAAAAATATGTAAATATTTTGAAAAAAATCATTTAATTCCCTAATTGATGATTCGAGAAAAATCCTAATTATTAAAGGATACACCTAATATGTGTAGCACCCACTATCCCTATTCAACAATATACCCAACGAGATCCCATAAGTGAGAGGGTTAGGTGTACGCAGACATTACTCACCTTATGTGACGTAGAGAAATTGTTTCCAATAGACCCTCTCGACTAGAACCCACTACCCTATTGCTTAACAAAAATTGTCTACCTAAAGAGTGATAAATCTGAACTCGTGTATAGTATTACTAGTGGAGGAATGCCCATGCTATGCACGGGCCCAACAGTAGCCGCTTTAATAGGTAATGGTTAGAAACAGGAAAATAATAACAGTAGATGCAAACAGAGCTGCAGCAATAACTTCTTTTTCTTTTTTTTTGATGATGTAGGTGTTTTATAATCACAAAGGCATCAAGGGGATGCATAGTTACAAAAGAAGAGGAAATGTCAGCTCATACAAAGATAACAAAAAATCTATCATAAGTCTAGAGAGCTGACAAATCCAAGAATCTATCATAAGACTAAGGAGCTAATAAAATCCAAAAAAGTCTGGTTATATGCAGGGTAGGGGTAAGATTAATCCAGCTAAAAAGAGTAGTCAGGCATCTAGCCTTGAGATTGGAGCTGACAGTTACAATACCATGAAAACATCTTTGGTTCCTTTCCAACCATAAGCACCACAAAATGCAGGCAGGGACCATAGACCAGATTCTTCTGATGGCCTTCCCAACTTTCCAAGAACTCCAACAGACAAAAACTTCCCTGACAGTGCGAGGTATAACCCATTGCAAACCAAACAAAATTAGGAACATATTCCACATCTGTAGCAACCGGACAGTGTAAGAACAGGCGGTTAATGGTTTCAGAGGTGCAATGGCACATGTAACATCTATTAGCGAGATGAAATTTCCTTTTCATGAGATTGTCCAGAGTTAAACAAGCCCTTTTTAGAGCGACCCAGCAGAAACAGGAGACTTTAGGCGGTAAATTGATTTTCCAAATGAGCTTCCAAGGCCATTGGTCAATCAGGTCCTTGTTGGAGCTCAGAAGCAGGTAGCCTTCTTTGACAGAATAATAACCGTCCTTGTTACTGCCCCACTTAATTCTGTCACTTCTCTGAGTGAGAACTGGACTGTTCGGTAGACGCCCAGAGCTGCAGCAATAACTATTATAAGCTGCCAGCAAAGTAAACGTGATGCATACCATCTTGGCTAAAGTGATTAGCAAAACAATCTTGTATTTGTTTACATAAGTCATGTTATAATGAAAATTTCTAACTGAACAAAGCAGAGTTCGTTTCTGTAGGGAAAGTTCAAAGGATCACAACCATCTTATCCAAAATTTGAAAAGGGAATAGGTAAAACAAACTAAACTTGGAATAGCTATACCACTCGATTAAGTACATAAGCAACCCTCGCACTTCATTTGTTTTCACGGCATAAGCAAAATTCAGCTAATCTCCACATGTATCTCTTCTGTTGGAATTTTGAAAAAAGGAACTCTACTGAATTTATGTATCTCGAGACAGAGAACCTCCAGCAGTTTCAGTTCAACATCCACATATGAAAATACAACCTGCTCATTACATGAAACATATGATAAGTCTTGACATTGTACTCTTTAAGAAAGCATATCGCAAAATTTGTTATGTTGTGCCATGTTTACAAATCTAGATGGTTCAATTACCATGTTAATTGAAAGTGTTGTTACGGTTATGCAAGAGACAGTTACAGTTACCCCGCCACTTCCCTATGAGAACTATCACGCTCACATCATACAATAAAGCACAAACATGGAATTATAGCAAACCTAATATGATGATATGTTAGATGTGACTGGGTTAAGTCGTGGTGTGTTACTAATATTTCCTATTGTTAAAAGGGAATAAGGCTGGAAGGAACTCCATGTTTTATAAAATAGTAATGGGACCCCGAACTAAGTAAAATTCTGATTTGTGTAGTGCCTCGAGACACTTAAAAACTACAATAGGATAAGCTGCACAAAACTATCAAGTCAAATTCTCAGTAAAGAATGTCGAGTCAAAACCGAATAGCAATTAAAGAATAAATTTACCTGAACCATCATAAGCTGACAACAATTTCACATGCAGGTTCACTTGCACAATTGTGCATGAAAAAGTTTTGGAAGTAAGAACTAAGTGCAGTCTGATATATCAGCTACAGTAAGACGTGGGGCAAGAACATTAAATAACCTGAAAGCATGGCAATAGACCAATATATATATATAAAGTGAAACACATACTACCAAAGAGGTGAAACAATATCCTTTAGCACAATCATTGCAGTAATCTAATTTTGATTCAGTCTTGCAACCAACTGTAATCTAAAACTTAGATCTTGAGGTTTGCTTAGTGCAATAGTTGAACAAGTTCGTGCTAAAAGTTGGAGATTCTAGCACTTCTCTTATGCAAATACCAAAATTTTTCACACACAGGCACAAGAAGGTAAGTAGAGCCCCACCCCTTAAAATGAAAAAAAAATAAAAATAACTTCCATATACCAATTTTCACAATAAAATTTCCCTGGAACCCCTAAAAGCCAAATCAGACACCGACTCTGCAATACGAATTTTTTTTTCCAAAAGTTATGTTCAAGTAACTCTGTAAATTTCAAATAGGAAAAAGTCCATTCGCTCCTCTAAAATGCAAATGCCTAACAAATCAAAACTTAAGATGAAGCTTCGAAGTACATAATTAAGAACAAAAGACAGATATTTATCCAAATTTTGAACAATGAGATTGCCTTGATGGAGAGAAGCTAGAGCGGCACCTCTTAGTATTTTTATTAACATTATCAAAACAATATTGCAACTAAGTTATTCTACAATCGAGTTTTGAAGAATAGACTGCAGAAAACACGGCTTAAACATTCTTCTTCCAGCATTTTTTTTTAAAAAAAAAAAAAAAAAAAACTCATGCACAAAGAATTTTTTAGATAATAACTTATAATATCTTGTCAGAATTTTTTTTAATACAGGTTGAATACAAATCCAGTCATTCCACATTAATAAAGGAGCAACTACAAGATCTGTAAAGAGTTGCCATTAATCTTAAGGCAGCCAAATAGTTCACTCTGAGAACATTCGACAACTACACGCCAATTTGGATATAAGACAGCGGTTATTCCTAAAGTCTGGAGGCAAATAAGACATTTACGTATATAGTCTTTTCACTGCATGTATCCTTATTTTAAAAAAAAAATATCTCACTGCTTGTATTCATATTTAAAAGAACAGACTGAAAGTTTATACGGCTATTTAGAACTTACACATGAAACTAAGAGATCCACGGTGAATAGTGTGCAGAGAAGAAACTACTGATCCTGACAAAGCTTTTAAAGTTGTCAAAAAAAGGCAAATCACAACGAGGAAACTCAATTGCGGGAGGCCTAGGTGCAATATCTGAGGTAAATGTACCACTTTTAGGGCGCATTCATTACAACATATAAGCAAAAGAAGCTGGTTATAGTGGTCCGGGTCACCCTAATATACACAGGTTTACTAACTCCTCCTCAGTGGTTGTTCAAGAAAATAGAGAAGTCACTTCAAAAGTCATAAACTTGTAGCACAAAATCACCGGAAGAGTTGCAAATCTGAAAAGAGGCGAGTACACGTAACAAACCAGCATGCGATAATTTCAATTCCAACTTTGTGTCTCATATATTGTAAGGAAGGTGTTGAAAAATTGAATTTTCTATTAATCCTCAATTTTATTGTTAAAAACGCAGAATTTTCTCACATAATAAAATAAAACAATTTGCAGTTAATTCTTCCTTGTTGTCATACCAAATCAAAGTAGGAATACTTACAAGAAATATCAAATCATTCCAACATAAACCGTCTACCAACAAAAGAGTTACAGAAAGCAGAGAAATATTTCAAAGAAGAATGATTTTGGTCAGCTCAGGAAAGATATTCTGAGTAAATTTCCTCATTTTGTAGTTCTAACCTTTTATGTGTCCTCGGTGGAGTAGTTGGTGCTACAAATGCAAGGTTGTGCTACACATCCGCTTGAGATAGTGCATAATTCATTTGCTTTCTAGCACATGTTGAAACGTAAACATGCTCGACACAAGCAGGAGAATGAGATAATATTTAGACAAACTCAGTAAAGAAATAATTTATGGTCATAAAAACAGAAAGGCATGAATTGTGCATGAAGTTCTTTCAGTTATTCTTCAAGCAAGGCAGATAGTATGTCATCGATGGGTTTCTGTGAACAATGAAATGGTTAACATTACCCATTTTGAAATCCCATATTTTAGCTGCAATGTTTTTACAAATAACACAAGCAGTATAAGGAAACGACATATTTCAAAATCTAATACCAATGCTAAGATTAAGGAGCTAATTAAATATGTAACAGGAACAGAAGGAGTATAACTGTCTCACGATTGATTACGTATAACTCTGTGACAACACACTTTGGGAAAAATAAAAATGAAAAGTTGCATTTTGTTATGTCATCAGTTTTCCATGTAGCAAAACTATTTTTTTCTTTTCCTGGTGAGAAAAACAAATACAGATTGTTTTAAGGTCTTGTTCTGTTTCTTCTTTGTTGGAGAGGAAGCACTGGGAGAAACACAAGCCAAAAAGAGAAGTCTGCACTTCTAAGAATTCTAACAGTGGCTTATTCATTCTTTCCCCTTCTCTCTCTGTGTGTGTCTTTCTGTCGAAACAAATAAGCTCTTTCACAATAAGATTTATAGGGAATTTTCTTTTCCAAGGGGTTGGAAATTATATTTGATTCCTGCTTTTCCAATTGGCGATATACGTCAAACTCTAGTTAATGTTTCAGTCGACTTAGAAGATGCAAAGGAGTCGAAAATTTTATTCAGCCAACTTCGGAAATCCCAAAGAAGCCCAAAATCCTCATGAACTGAAGCAAACACCAACAACCAAACAAAATGAAGCAGAATAGCAGGAAAACAACAGTGAATACAATGGGAAGCTTAACCAATTTGCTGTAAAGCTCACCCGGAGAGTACTTTTTCAAGCTTGTCGGCAACAACATCAAATTCACGACCGGGAAAAAAATAAAAAGATGGTCCAGGAGGAAAATGTAGTGAAATTTCAGTACTTCCAAGTAGATTAAACAAGGTTTCCCCGAAATTTCTTCCATCCCTGTGCTGGTTAAGCAATCTAATAGTGACTCGACAGAATAGAAACAGAAATAGAAATCACATTCTAATAACATAGCAGTAACGACATAGAGCTCACCCATGAAGAAGAAGAAGAATGAAACCGCGAATTCCGATAAAGCGATAAGAACGATGATTCCCAAAGACCAACCCGAAAGCAACAATCGACGAAAATCCACCAAGAGCAAGGAATTAGAACGAAGACAAGAAGTGTACCGGAGAATAGAGGAGCTTTCAGAACCGTAGAGCAAAGTGATAGACTAGTAAGAGAAGCGAAACGATGACCGTGAGTTCATCCTGAAATGAGTCGGTGTAGATTGTTGAATGACCGAATTACCCTCATGTCAGGCAGGCATGTCGACCCTGAGCTGCCTGCTTATCCCCACTTATAGATAGTAGTAGATCGGCTAATGAAGAACACATATATGTCAAAAAAAAAAAATGCCAGTATGGAAAGATCAATCAAGGATATGAAGATTCGCTACTAACATACTTAAACCATGTAGCGTACGAAAGATTTTAATATTGCTATTTCCTATTTTTCAATAGACCAAAAAACATTATATATGAACATTACGTGAAACCTTTTGAGGGGTATTTATATTTGAACATAAAGAAAACTAAGAAATATAGATGTTTAATCGTACCTCTAAGTAATCAAAATTAAAAATGCCCTAAGCACAAAACATTAGAGAAGGAGCTGAAGCTTAAAACAGATACTGCCTTCAAGAAATACAAGTCTTAGATGAAGGTCTAAAACTCAAGCCATTATCTTTGAAGATCTTGTAAACAGACTGTCAACAACCTTCCCCATATTTGAAATGGTTTCCAGTGTAGCCGGGTAAATCGCGTCTTGCTTAGGGTCTTCAAAAATTACAAGGCATCCGGCACCCTGGTCCAGCGTCCCAGCGAACTTCTGATCTAATATCATTTGAGATAACTTCTTCTCAACATGGTCAGCAGGCAACTCAATCAACTTAGCAATATTTGCAATCTCGACCCTTGAGAAAGGCTCGATCAACCTGCAAAGATTCTGCTCCATTAAGGTGTCATAGAGCGAAGACAGGTGCCTATGGACGATAGGATCTTCATCAAGCTGAGCCTTAAAGTTGCGAAGAGCAATCTCAAAGAGCATCAAAGATCGCTTAGAGTGAGCATCAGCAACAGCTTTCATAGCATCAAGTTCCGGCCCCAGATATTCCAATCCACGCGAAGATATTATTCCTGCAACATCATCAGCCTGGCTGACCATGATTTTGCATAGCAACATATACTTAAGGCTGTATTTGGCCTTGGCATTGGGATCTTTTTTTGATGAAGTGTCCTTGGGATCGCGAGCAAGGGCATTAAATCCCTCAAACGCCTCATAGAAATAGCTGTAAGCAGTTTTATAATCTTTTTCTTCTGCATGAAGTATTCCACTCTGCAAATCAATTTCACTTTGCTGATCTGGAGGGACATAAATAGCACTGGCTGCAGTTCGAGCAGCTGTAAGTGCAACCTTGGCCTTGGGAAGATTCCTCAAAGAAAAATGGAGCTTGCTCTCCAGCAAGTCAATCTCCATAAGAAGCAGCTTGTCATCCAGTCTTCTCACCTCCTTGATCAGTCCTGAAAGGAGTGTCAATGCTTCAGAATACTCCTTGTTTTCCATCAGAAGAGCAGCAAGTTTCGCCTCAATTTTCTGACGAAGGAAAGTTCGTTTCTCCGAATGGGTCCACTGCACTATCTCTTTGCAAAGTGTAATCTGAAGGTCAGATGTGCCCGGTATTTTTGCCACTGCATCAATGATTCCTTTATTAACAATTTTGGCTGTTTTTGCCTTGGGTATTAAAGAGAAGAAGGGACGCAACTGGATGAGAAGGTTTTTGAGATCCTCAGCCCTATTCTCTCGACTTAGGAGGTCACAGAGATTGAAGATTGCCTGCTCTTTGATCCTTAGAGCCTCGGAAGATGATGAAGGGTTCTCAAGGATGCGGTAGAGAATGGAGATAGCCTCAGATGGGGTATTAGCCTCAGAAGCCTGAGCTAGTGAATCTGTGGTTGCAGGTAGATGCGAGGATGACATTGTTACAGCTAGCAGATTTTAAGTCCTGCATTTTTAGTCATCAAGCAAATTAGATATGTAACAAGCACAGAGACAGAATTCAGGAAGTCATTAGTTACATAGATTCTATTTTGCAATTAGTGGCTAAAGATGTGAGAGTATTTAAAGTGAAGAAACTGCATTAAGCTATGCCAGCTACTTTGCCATAGAGAGCAAAGCTTCTCCAATACGTAAGCAACTGCAGAAGTACTCTTTAGCTGAAAGGCTCTAATAGGGCTAAAAGGCTACTAGAAAACACTGGACCTAAAGTAAACGTATCACTTTAGCCAAAATAAAAGCAACTCAATTTCTTGTCCTGACGCAAAAGAACAGAGAAGGAAGACTTAAACAGGGACCCTTGTCCTCAATTTCCTCCCAAGTATTTATACCTCTGCAATTTAGTTGTCCTAACAACTTGTCAGTTCCGAAAAAAAATTGTCCTAACTTGTAGAGTGAAGGTTAGCTAGTCTGATGGACATAATGAAATTTTAAAGAGAGAATCCATTGAGCTTTGATGAAAGCAGTATAGATATTTTCGTGAATCAAAATCCCGACCAAGCAATGGACACGAATGTAAAACCAGTATGAACCTTTAAAGCTCCGACACAAACACATTTAGAAAGCAACATAACAACACTATCTTCAGCATTCTTGAAAACTCAAAACAACGACCAGTGACTACCATTATCTATTATAGCCAATATACACCAAATGTGTTGAAGCATTAAAGCAACATGTGAGAAATAAAGCTGAATTTAATATAAGAGCAAACTAGAGACCAAGATTCATCAGATCATCATGAAACCCTCATTTGTTCATATAAATATCATATGTAAAAATCATTTCCGGATGGCACCGTTTAAAAAAAAAAATCCTTCTCAGATGTCAAGGGCAAATGATCCTCCGCACAATCCCCAGGGTTATCACTAAAACTCTAGAAGACTCCTCAATTTCTTTTTTGGGAATTGTGTAAGAATAAAAAACTGCTCGATTTCTGCACCAATACTCAACGCACACACTGATGGACAAAAGGAGAAAGATTATAGGCATAATACATAGACAAGACAACCATCTGAGCTTGCCAGAAAAACTCATTTAGACACCTCAACTAAGTGTGTAATCTATTCAGCATGACATACGTGCCAAATGTGCCTATTAAACACAATACTAACCATCACCAAGAGTGTCAAATCCAGACACGGGTGACATGGCAATTGACCAAATGAGAGGATGGCATGTGGCAATTGAGACCAAGTAATCCACCAAAAAACTGTCCTAGCTGGACTTTTTAGGACAACTAAAATAAATATAATAGCAAACTCTCAGAATCACCATCTCTACCAAACATTCATACAAGCCCTCACCATTGATTACACAGATACAACCCACAATAACTGCATAACTATGGCAGCCACCAAGAAGCAGTGTATGAGCATGGGCAAAAATGGTGGACTTGAGAGGGGAAGAAGGGGGTATGAGAGAGATGATGATGTTGGGTGTTGTTTCAGTCATGTCAGGAGAATTAGTCAGTTCACGTGCTTAAATTCAAGTAAGGATCACGCGTTGTGCGATGTCAACGTGTTGTGTTCAGTAGGCGCATTTTATACCTACTCAAGTGTTCAAGAGGTCACACCCTTAGTTGAGGTGTCTAACAGAAAAAATTGGCAAGTTCAAGGGGCTTTCTATGTATTTTGCCAAGATTATAACAAGCACTAACCATCTACAATCTACATATAAAAAGACACGAGTATGTAGTAGGCGTAATGATACATTTTGAAAGGCAAAATTGATTGAGGACTTCAAGCGTGACTCCAACAAAATCAAAGTAAAATCAAACATGACAAACAATCAACAACAACATCACAGCTTCCAGAGAGCAAATGGGTGATGACTACCTACATTGATGAAAACTCATGGTCTCATAAGACCATTTAATAGGCAGCGAACATATTTAAGCATTCATGAAATTCCTGAAATCGAACCCATTAACTAGACCTTACACCCTAGTTGCTCAACAGTCCCAAACTGATGATAAAGGTTCTATCAAAAGTCCCAACTTGTTTGGGACTGAGGCCTAGTTGTTGTTGTATTTAAGAGAACAACAACAATAACTCTTCGTCATCTAACGGTGTGGCCTAGTGATCAATGAAATTGAAAACTGAGATCTCAAGTTCAAATCCTGGCGAGAGCGAAAAACCACTAGGTAATTTCCTCTCATCTAGCTAAGCGTTTGGTAGGCAAATTTATCTGGTACTCTGAGCTAGTACTCTGAGCTGATGGGAAGTAACAAGTACCTAGTAGAATAGTCGAGGTGTGGGCAAGTTGGTGTGCCTGGACACCAACAACAACAAACCCAGTATTTCCCACATGTGGGGTCTGGGGAAGGTAGATGTACGCAGACCTTACCCCTACCTCCGGGAGATAGAGAGGTGCTTCCTAAAGACCCTCGGCTCAAAGTAATGCAAAACAAAGCAGTTTGAAAAAGAAAATACATAAGTAAATAAGGCATAGCAAGTAATAGGGAGAGCATAACATAGCATTGAGAGCAAAATAACACAATAACCGACGCACAAGAAACAACCGGTAGTAACAGTGACAAGAAACTACGAGAATAATGCTAATACTAACTACCCACCAAGCCTATCCGCAAGAGAGCGGGACAACACTCAACTACCCACTAACAACAACAACATACCCAGTGAAATCCCACAACGTGGGGTCTAGGGAGTGGAGTATACGCAGACCTTACCCCTACCTCCTGGAGATAGAGAGGTTGTTTCTGAAAGACCCTCAGCTCAAGAGAAAGCATGACAAAAAGGTCAGGTAAGGACAAGCAATTCAAAGCAGTATGTAAATGAAAATAATGAAACCGAAAAAGCCATGAACTCAACTACCTACTAACCTTCTGCCTTAATCCAAAAAACAAAAAAAAATTAACTCCTCAATCCTATAAACTAGTTAAATTTAGCCTTATGAATCCTCAATACCTGTTCCATTCTACTTGCTAAGTAACTTGAGACAACTATTTTTAGTAACCACTACAAATCATTTGAGATTATGTTCTACATTCTCCAAGGAGATTATATCTAGCAACTTAAATTCAAATATCTCAAGTTCGCAACACACATTTAAGTATTATCAACACAAACAGCTCACAAAAGCATTGTAAAATTCGCAATTAACTCGTAATAAAAAAAGGGTTAGGGTTTTTTTTCAGTACTAAAGAGGATTATGAAACTTACAAAACGTAGTTGGCGTGCACAGTAATTAATTAAACCTTCTTGTTGAAAGCGAAAAGTCTGAATTAATAAAACCGCATTTATTTTGGGTCCATAATATATTGCCCTTAGTACATCTCTTATTTACTCAAATTGCCATTCAAATTAACACATAAATCTCATTTGTGGAGTGCGATTTTGGTAAATGTGACCTTATATATCATTTAACTTGAGGTCCGTTTGGATATGATTTGAAATCATAATATGAAATCAGAATGATTTGAAGTTGAAGTTTTGTTTGGACATGCAGTTTGGATTTGTTAAGTTGTATTTTTTCTCATAAACATAAAAAGCCCACAAGTTGTGAAAACCATCAAAACTTCACTAACTGTTATACAATCTTACCAAATTGAGCAAATCATAGTTCATAACAAAGTCAATATGCTACCAGAAGACCTTTCTAAAATATATAACATCTATAGATCGAAGTTTAGTTCAATAAAATGAAAATTTGAACATGAGTTGAAATATAACTATTATTTAATATAATCCTCCCAACTTGTGGACATAAATAAAGGCTGGTAGAATAAATTTAGTTGGTAAATATACTACCAACTTGCAGATTTTTTATTTATTTTATATTTGATATAAATGGTTGGTAAATATTTCTACCAACTTATGAATTTTTAAAAAAAATATAAATATAAATTTATGAGTCAAGTTTTACATTTAAAAATTTTGAAATCATGATTTGGAATCTCAAATCATGCCTTTTTGGAGAATTTGGGATTTGAAATCATGATATGAAGTTGAAGTTGAAATTTGATACAAATTTCATAAACAAACGCTAATTTGAAATCAAAATATGAAATCATAATTTCATGTCATATCGCATGACCAACGCCTACTTAAATTGCATCAGTATTTCACATGTATAATATTCTTACAGAAACAAGCATGTCAGTGAAATTTTATGGTTCTTAAATTTGCTTACTCGCAATAAATGGAATTACCTGACGAAGTTGTATAATAGTTTTTGTTTCATTAATTAGAGTAATTTGAGGCTTCATAATTATATAATGGGTGACTTGTTCTAAAATGATAGAAATTACTCGTTGTGAATTTTTATTGTGCAAAATAGAATAAACTTGTAGAACTTTTATCCCAGTTGAATTTTCTTGTCTAGCAGATTGTTGATTTGATCGATTCTTTAGTGTAAAATTGGTTGAAAATTGAATGATAATATGTCTTTCTTGTTTATAATAAAGTTCAAGAAATCCAAAAATTATGTAAGATTAGCTTTTTTAACCCCATCTTACCCCTTCTAAGATGATCAATATTCGATATGTTTTCACTTAAACTAATTAACGTTATCACTAGTTATTTAATTTAAGCTAGAATGAGAGGAAAATGTTTGATCTTTAATAACTTCTAATCTGAACCGTTTGACTTCTATTAACCAATTATAACGGAACTTGGATTTTTTCCCTATTTGAACTTTTCTTTATCCTCAACTCGGTTTAGGACATCAATCCCATGAGCATCTTATTCATTAAGTAATAAATATATTTATGAAAGATACATGTTTTATATTCATTGATTTATTATAAATGTTGAGTGTGAGTGAATTTTAGCATATAATAAATGAATGTATCTTCAACGTCGTGCAATATAATTTTATGCGTTATATTTTTCAAAGTGACATAGGAAAGATTCAATGAACTATATGTCATCTATAAATGGATGAGAAAAATATTCTCTGGACACTTTTTTGGTTAATATGGTCTCAAGTCAAACACCATTTTTTTTTACCACCAAGGAACGTGATTTGAAGGAGAATTCGTCGCTCTTAATTAGAGGTTTCGAGTTTAAATTTTAGAGATATAGAAATTTGTGTTTATTAAATTGGACCGGTAATTCTAAATATCAAATGATTAAATAAGAAAAAAAGAAAACGTCAACATCTTTTTCAAATTAGTATTTACAAGATTTAAAAAAAAATCCAAAAAATGAGGGAGGAGAGAAGGGGGGGGGGGGGGTTGTGAAGGAGTAACTAAGGTCCCATTCGTCATGATTCTTTTATTTTTCTAAAACATTAAAATGATTTTTCAGTTGCAAGTGAAAGAAATTTATTTACAAAATTTCAATTTTTTTTTTTTATAAAACTCATTTAAGAAAACTCATGTCTTATATCCAATCAAGCATGACCCTGTTAAAACGTGACAAAGGAATCAAATCATACTTTATGTTAAGCCACTACATGTTCAACCTGTTGAAATAACCTTGTTTAATGCCAAGAATAAATAATTTATTCTCTCTCCCTCTTCAATTCTTTTTAATTGTTGATTTATTGGTTGATTTGAATGGCCTGGTTAGTGGTCATTAAGTCCTCTTTAATGGCTGGGTTAATGGCTCATTAAGTCCTTATTCGACCCTTCAGATTTTCAGCCTATATAAACTACTCTTCTTAATTGGTGAATTACTGACACCAAAAAATTCAAGGGTCATGTCCTCTACCTTGATACTGGACCTCCACATCCTTCTATCAAGGGTCATGTCCTTGATAAGCTGAAACCGTGTCATATTCTGCCTAATCACCTCTCTTCTGGCCCATCACTGCGAACCTCTCACACCTCCTCACAGGAGCATTCGCACATCTCCTCTGCACATGACTGAACTATCTCAACCTTCCTTCACGCATCTTGTCCACCAAGGGGTCCACTCTCATCTTGTCCCGAATCACTTTATTCCGAATCATATCTCTCATATTATGCCCGCACTGCCGCACATCCATCTCAGCGTCCTCATCTCTGCTACCTGTATCTCCTAGTACACCGAAGTACCTGTGATTATTGATATTTCTTAATTTGGTATATTATTTATCTGTTCAATAATCACCTTTTTATTTCATCATTTAAAAATCACTTTTTATGAACAGTTATGTATATAACTATCTTTACATGATTTTTTTTTCCGGAAAAGGCTCAAATATGTCATTGAACTATCGGAAATGGCTCATTTATGCCACTATTCAATAGTTTGGCTCATTTATGCCATCGAACTATTGGAAATGGGAAGGATACTTACAAAAATGAAGAGCATGTAAAACTAATTAGCTCCACCATGGAAAGTAATTGGTGGCTGGCCATGATTATTGTTAGTCATCCCCAAACCCAAACCTCACCAATTTGGAGCTTGTTGTACATTATTCGAGTTGACCCTTTTGGATTTATAGGTAGAAGAAACAAAAAGTTCATTTTTTTTTTTTACACCTTTTCACTTACTTGGGCCTGCGACATATTTGTGCACTTATTCTCGGCCAAGGCCATAAATTATAAATCCAGTAAAACAAGTGATTTCATATTCAGAATAGGGAGTGCTTATTACTATACTTCTTATATTCAGTTAAGTCCAGTTATCCTTATGTTTCAGTTTCAAGTCCAGTTTTAGTTACAGCTTTCAGTTTCGTACTTCATGTATCCATGTTATTGATTTGGGTTGCCTATTCCCCGAGCACCCCGCAGTTATTTATTCTTCCAGTTGGTTTTGCATACGGTTTTACATACAAGTACAATCCAAATGTACTTATGTCCCTTTTGCTCGGGGCCTGCATTTCACGATGCAGGCATTGATTTACAGGATGACGAATCTGCTTGTTAGGGCTTCATCGTATCAGCTAATTGGTGAGCCTCACTTCCTTCGGGGCATTGTCTTTACTTTCTAGTATTCATGTCATGTTAGACAGTCAGGTATGTTGGGGGCCTTGTCCCAACAACAGTTCAGTATTTCAGACTCATGTCAGAAGTGTCATAGACTAGTCAGTATGTCATGTTGGGTATTCAGTCATGTTTAGCCTTGCAGGCTACATTATCATGTTTTTTCAGATTATTTCTGCACTTATGTTTTAACCGATATCTTTAGTATTATTATGATGGTTCACATGTTTTAACCATACTATTCATGTTTTAACTTATATTCCGCATCGCATACATGTCCCATGTTTATTCAACCAGCCATGTGGTTCGCTCGGTCTTATGCAGCCAAACACCGAGTGTTGTGTTACGCTTAGGCCTAGATTCGGAATGTGACAGATAATACATCACTATAAAAAAAAAACACATGGAGATCAGGGAAAAAGCATATTGTTACTTAGATAACCAAATATAAGATGTCATCCTCTTTTAAAGGAATAAAAAGAAAATAAAAAAGTGTCACATAATGAAATAAAAACAATAAAAGTTCTCCATGTTAAACCGGTCGACTTGGCATTTACAGCTGATTTTCCGAAGCACGTAGGTACAAGTGATGAATACACGGTATACACCATGAATACCATACACAATAAACACTATGCTAGTGACATGACTACATGCATAACTAAGAAGCATTAACAGTAAAGAGGATACAGATACCACCGGTTTACCGCAGCAAAGACCACACCAAATCAGAAACTAAGCCATCCGATTCATTTAATTAGCACGCACACCAAGCCTGTTCAATCACTATTAGAAATATGCTTCAGTACTGCAGTAATTTTTATTTTACTGTCTTTAGTTGTTTTGAATAAGTCTAAGTCAATAAGCTTTCCTATTCATAAGGAATTTGTTAGTTAGTTTTAGATCTTTTAGGGATTAGGATTGTGACGACTACTATACTTTAGCATATTTTTCAGCTTCAGTTATTTACTTTCTCAGCTATTTAAAGCAAACCAGTAGATCAATAAAAATTCATTCTCAACTGCATTAAAGTCTTAGGCTTCAACTTTTTCTTCCTCTATTATTTTCCTGTATTTCTTTTCTTTTAAAAATCATTGAGAGACTTTTTGAATCAACATTTTCAACCCTTTTTTGTTGTCCCATCTTTTAAAAAACCAACAATTGATATCAGAGCCTTCATTGATCTTACTGGATCTGTGAGTTCATACCATTTTCAAAAATCATTTTAAACCAACTTTCAAACATGGCACAGTCTCTTTTTTAGTTCACTAAAAAATTTCACTGGCGAAAATTATCAAATTTGGTCAGTGAAAATGAAGTCATATCTTGAAGCCTATGATCTGTGGGAAGTAGTAATGGAAGATAGACCCTTACAACCACTCCCTGAAAATCCTACCCTTGCCCAAATTAAATCTCATTCAGAAGAGAAAACCAAAAAATTCAAAGCCAAAACTGAAATTCAAAATTCAGTGGCAGATTCAATTTTTTCTAAAATCATTGCTTGTGAGCCAACAAAAGAAGCGTGGGAAAAAATAAGAAAGGTGTACCAAGGTGGTGACCGAGTCAGGCAAATGAAAAGGAATTTTGAATCTCTTAGGATGCAATAGGATGAGACTATTATTAAGAATTTTGAAAAGATCTCCTTGATTGTTAATTGAATCAGGTTACTTGGCGAAGATTTCAAAAATGACAGAATAGTACAAAAAAATCTTGTGATAATCCAGAGAGATTTGAGTTTAAAATTTCATCCCTGGAAGAGTCGAAAGATCTCTCTACCATATCTTTTGAAGAACTAATTAGTGCTCTTCAAGCAGAAGAGCAAAGAAGAGCCTTTAAACAAGACAATGTTATTGAGGGTGCTTTTCATTTCCAAAACAGAAGAAAAGAAGTTAACTATCCTGTTTGCAAATACTGCAAAAAAAAAAAAAAACACACACACACACACACTTGAAGTTTTTTTGCTTGTTGGTGGAGACCTGATGCAATATATGGAAATTGCAAACAAATGGGCCATGTTACGAAAGTGTGCAAGAACAATCCTCAAGCACAAACAACAGAAGCAGAACTTGAGGAGGAGGAACTTTTTTAAATGGCAATTCCTAAAGCAAGGAGCAGTGTTAGAAATATGCGTTAGTACTGCATTAGTTTTTATTTTACTGCCTTTAGTTATTTTGAATAAATCTAAGTCAATAAGCTTTCCTATTCATAAGGAATTTGTTAGTTAGTTTTAGATCTTTTAGCGATTAGGATTGTGATGACTACTATACTTTAGCAGATTTTTCTACTTAAGTTATTTACTTTCTCAGCTATTTAAAGCAAACCAGTAGATCAATAAAAAATTATTCTCAACTGCATTAAAGGCTTAGGCTTCAACTTTTTCTTCCTCTATTATTTTTCTGTATTTCTTTTCTTTCAAAAATCATTGACAGAATTTTCAATCAACATTTTCAACTCTTTTTGCTGCCCCTGCCCATCTTTTAAAAAACCAACAATCACATTTGAAATGTCATTCCCCATTTCATGATACCTTGCTCCGAGAAGCCTCCTATGTCTGTTGATCTGTGCTCTGCTGCTTCATAACTTCATCTTCCCCTCCTAATACCCCTACTAAACATGTCTTGTTGCAAAATTCATTTGGAATTAGATGGAGAGTTCGTCGAAATATTTGCGACGAGTATAATTCCTACGAATTTTCATTATTGAAAATCCGCGTTTTTCTAGTAATGATTTTGCATAGTCTACTTTCAACTCTATAATTCAAGCATTTTATGAGAAGTGACTAAATCAATTTACAGAATACAATGTTTTTTTCATATTCTAACTTGTATATTTTTCCAGACAACATACGTTTAAAGTTCAATATTTCTTTAAGGAAAGTTGTTCTCAGTTGGGAAGAAACAAGCAATAACCAAATTGCACGACGAGATAACAGCGGAAGAAATACCCAAGTCAAAACTTCTCACACTAGTTGAATCAAGAGAAGACAATAAACACTAGCACAAATGGAAATCCAGGCAGCAGTTGTACCAACAATAAAATAGCAAAGCAAGGAAAAATAAATCGAATGGAAGAGACACCAAATTTACGTGGTAAAATCCCTTCAAGGTGAAGAGAAAACATCCACGGGACCTCCGGCCCACAAAAGCTCCACTATAAACAACAAGAGTTACAACAATGTTCTCCAAATGACTACAATAACAAAGCCAAGCACGGAGCAACAATACATAAAAGATAGCACCAAAACTAGTGAAGAAAGGAGATAAATCACCCCCAAAAACGAGTTATTGTTCATACTCCAAAATTGAAGCTACAGACCACAAAATCCGATCTCCACCATTGAAATCGAAGATTTAGATATTGAGAACCCCCAGTTCAAATTTCAGCATGATCCAAGGGTTAACGAATCAGGAAACACAATTTAAAGCGGACTGCTCTATCAGAAAATTTCTGGATGAAAATCTGCTTTTTCTCTCACGTTTTTCTCTCTATATGGCTGCTATAAATTCACTTTTGTGTTCTGAAAATAAGACCTAAATTGATCCTATATATAGAGGAAATTTTGGGCAAAATTGGCCTGGTCTAAATTGGATTGGGTTTTATTAATCCAATTCCACATAGGAAGGGAAAACCCAAAAACCTAAAAATTCTCCCCCTCCCGACTATGTGGAGGAAACCGTCATCCCGAAGATCAAGAAACAACACTCTAAATTGAGACTTGCAGCCAAGCCCAGAACAACCTGAGTGGATAACATCTTCACAACTGGAGAAAAGATTTCATCAAAATTAACTCCCTTCTTCCGATTAAAGCCCTTGACAACCAATCTAGCCTTGTACCGTGGAACTGGGTTACCATCTTCATGTTTCACCCTAAAAGCCCACCTATTTTTCAAAGCTTTTCTATCTCTAGGAAGCCTAACCAGATCAAATGTATGATTATCATGCAAGGATTTAATCTCATCTTGTATAACATCAAACCACCTTTCTTTTTCTTCACTATCCATGGCCTCATCAAAACTTTCGAGTTCTCCCCCATCGGTCAAAGTACAAACTCATTGGGAGAATAACGAGATGAAGGTACTTTCTCTCTAATAGATCTTACGAGAGAACTTTCTAGAACATCAATAACCGGTTCTTGGCCAACCACATCATCTTCCGGAGCATCAACAACACCTTTGAGGGTCATTACGAACATGATCACTATCTTCATTATCAACTTGATCTTCATTATTTTGAAGATTTTCTTCAGGTGCAATAGTCACAGGAACTGGATCAATATCAACTAAGCTTTCATTGCTCTGAGAATTATCATTCTCAGTTTTGTCAAAATCTTCAATTGTCTGGTCTTCAAAGAACACAACATCACGACTTCTAACAAGTTTCTTCTCAACTGGATCGTAGAAACGATAGCCAAATTCGTCTTGACCATAACCAATGAAGATACACTGCCTAGTTTTAACTTCCAGCTTTGACCTCTCATCCTTAGGAACATGCACAAAGGCCTTACACCCGAAGACTCTCAGATGAGCATAAGAGACATTCTTACTAAACCAAACTCTGTCAGGGACATCACCCTCCAAAGCAACAGTAGGAGATAAATTGATAACATAAGCAGCAGTATTAAGTGCTTCTGCCCAAAATGAATACGGCGACTTAGCATCTGAAAGCAAACATCTAACCCTCTCAACTAGAGTTCTGTTCATCCTCTCTGCTAAACCATTTAACTGAGGAGTCCTTGGAGGAGTTTTCTTATGCCGAATACCCTGCTGTCTACAATAATTATCAAAGGGACCAATGTATTCACCACCGTTGTACGGCGGATGCATTTTAGTTTCTTCCTTGTCCGTCTCTCAACCAAGGCTGAAAAGTCTTGAACACATCAAGTACTTGATCCTTGGACTTCAAAGGAAATACCCGAGTTTGCGAGAATGATCATCAATAAAAGTCACAAAGTAAAGTGCACCACCACGAGCTTACTTTAAAAGGATCACACAAATCGAATGTACCAACTCCGCAAATCATGCTTTCTTGAAGGTGAATGACTGCGAAAAGAAACTCTTTTTCGTTTCCGGCTAGCAATGAACATATCTCTTTAACTTTGCTTGTTTCACTCCAGAAAGCAAATTCTTCTTAGCCAAGTTATCAATCCCCTTCTCGCTCATATGACTCAGCCTTTTATGCTATAATTCTGATGAAGTATCATTTTCCACTAAATTTACTGAGTCACCACAAATAGAGCCCTGAAATAAGTACAAGTCAGACATCTTGTAACCTCAAGCCACAACCATTAAACCTTTAAGAAGCTTCCACTGGCCACCACCAATGGTTTGATCATAATCCTCATCATCAAGTTTTCCTACAGAAATTAAATTCAGCCGAACATCTGGAGCATGCTTGACATTGTTAAGAACCAACCTCGAACCATTCTTACTTTTCAAGCAGACTGTGCCAATACCAAGTACCTCAACCTCACTATCATTGCCCATTCGTAAATTTTCAAAATTACCGGAGTATAAGAAGAAAATAATTCCTTCTTTGGCGTGACATGAGAAGTGGCACCTGAATCCACAAACCAGGTAGACTCATCACAAACAATATTGATATCATTTTTACCACAAGCAACAAGAAGATCATTTTCAGCAACAACAGCAACATGTTGACACCCAATTTTGTCCCACTTTTCCTTTAAATAATTTCTTTGCGCTTCCTAGTCAATACTGAACTATTTTTTGTCCTATTATTATAAATATTTTTTATAATACAATTATTATTACTATCACTATTAGTAGTAGCATTGTTATTGTAGTTATATTACTCATCACTCTTCGTATTATTAGTACTATAATAATAGTCACTATGTTAATTACTACCATTATAGTTCATATTACTAGCCTTGTTTGTTTAGTATCTTTTATGCAGCCCACTCATTTTTGCTCACACAATTATCAACTAGGCCAAAAAAAAAAGAAAACATTTCAGGCAGCCCCAAATTAGCCCAAATAACAACCCAGTCCGTCTAGCCCATACCAAATTCTAGAACCCTAATATTAAGTCTCTTTATCTCTCTAGTATATTTTTCCTTCCAGTAGCCTCCCCTTCCCCTTTAAGAAAAGATCAACAATTTTCACCTCATAAACAATTGCTCGGAAGTATATCAATATTGGACTCATTTTGAAGCTCGTATTTTAAAACGACGTGTTATAATTTTTATTTCGTCAAAATATTATTTTACAAGGGACAAATTCTTGATAATTCCATTTACCCTTTTTCCCTATTCCATAAAAAAATAAAATCAAAAAAAAAAATCAAAAATCCTTTTCAAAGTTTCCATCTGGTTTCTTTCTCCACACGTTCCAACTTTCCATTTAATTTCTTCCTTCTTTTCTTTTTGGGGCTCCACATGTTTCCTCCTTTTTGACTGCATATCAGATTTTCCCTAATTTGCTCCTTCTTTCTTAATTTCAACGACACAATTTTTTTTTTTTTTTTGACCAAATCATTTCTCTTTCTCTTTTCCCTTCTACTCCCCCCTTCCCCCGCTCCTTCGTCCCTCTCTCATACGCTCCTCTCTCTCATATTTTTTCTATAAGAGGTGGATTTTGACTCAACATAGGGGGATTTTTTTTGAACATCTTGAAACACTACCATATCAAATACATTCTCTGCACATTTTAAAATTGGAAGAATCCTTAATTTCTAGAGTTGCTCTCTCTTGTCTCGGTGGACTTTATTGTGACGGAGATTTTGGAATTCATTTGGGTCAAGTTTCAAATTTATTCATAATAAAGGAGTAGATGCGAAGAGGACCTCAAATCCCTTGTTCATCGCACCCACAAAAGGTAAATCCGACTCTATTTTAGTTCATTTACTCCCTCCGTATATAGTGTCTTTGCTTATTTAGGAAAATCCGTGTGGATGATTTTATTTTTGTGTGTTCGGATAATGAATGTTTTAAGCATGACTATGATTCTACTTTAGTTAAGTTAATTTATTGTTCTTCGCTACTGCCATGCTTAAATCTTCTTGAAATCCTATTCCTTGTTCTTTTCATTTATCACGTGGATGAGCATAAATGTTATCATGACTTAGAATATTTATTTTGATAGGTTTTTTTTTAAAATTTTATTCATCCTTTTAATCACATGTATGAAGGTTTAATGAAAATGTTACTGTCTCGGGTCATATTTCTATGTGTTACCGTCCCAATTTATATATTTTCATAGGGTAGAAGTATTTAGATCTTTGTTTCAAAGCTTTTAAGTCATGATATATACTTTCCTTATAAACTTGAATGGACAATATTCTCCTAGTAGTAATGGTTAATCTTTTAATCGACACCAAAAATGACCCATGACCTCCTTGCTCGTGTAATTCATACTGTCTTGATGCATTATGGCCTGAGTCCTAGTGGGTGATGTTAATTAGTCTATCTCGCCATGTCTGGATATATGTATTTGTCTCCCTTCTTTACATCTGGTTGCTATTTCAACTTCATCTTTTTTTTTTTTTCTCTGTTAATTTGAGTCCGCATGTCTGGTAGGAATATTTAGTGTCACTGTTTTCCAGTTAAAATTCCTCATGATTAGGTAGTAATTAATCTCTTTCATTTCGGGTATGCCATCAGAGATATAGCAATCAGTGGGCTTGCTTAATTTCGTGTTAATTGATTCGGACAGTCCTATAAAACATGTACATAATCTCCGATTTATTTTGAACTTATATTTTACATGTTTAATCTTATTCGTCGAGCGGTACTAATCCTTTTTATTTTTTTATTTTTTGCATGACATCTCGCATACGAGTCCAAGCGGCTCGTCGTCTTCTCCCATATTCGGTGTTGGGCCAAGGCCCAACGAAACATCACTCCTCCCTCGTCCGGATACGTCCGCGGCGGTCGAAAAAAATGGCGGGCCAAAGCCCAACGGCCTAGTCACGGCGGTCTGAAATGGGTCGAGCCCATTTAACTTATTTGCTTTTCCATTTCATCTTGTGCATTTAATTTGTGATGTGTGACTAACATTTTTCCTTGTTTGTTAATTTAGATAAACCTTAGTGACATTAAGGGTTTCAGTTTAGTAATGGGTAGTTAATTTCATAAATTACATTCACTTCTATTTTCTAAACTATTTATAGTATCTATAACATTTATTTGGAGTAATTGATTTTTCAAATAGCATGCCTATACATCCTTGGGTTGGAGGAATCATTTTTTTTTATCTTAGGATTTTCAAAACATCACGATTTATACACTAATGCTAGTTTATTTTGAGAAATAAAAGGCGAACTAGTTTCAACAGATAACTCTTTCACTTTAGTTCCTTCCAACACTTGAAATACATATTTGTTCAAGACAACCTTCGCATAATATACATTAAACTAATAGTCTTTCTATGAAATCTTTAGAATTTATTTAATGTTAATCTTACATTAACTCCTTTTAAAAATGAATCGGCATGACTCATTTTTTCTAAATACGTATAAACATTACATGTTCCGCTTCTTTTAGTTTATTTTAACTAAACTCTTTTATGCAATTACTATTTTCTATCAATTTTACTTTAAACAACTTTATCAACACTCACAAAAAATTATTTTTCTTTCTATAATATTACATTTACACTTAACTTAATTAAATTTTAGTACGGTCGGTTAACCATTGTTAATGGGTCTTAAAGGATGCCTAATACCTTCCCTTTAGACTAATTGAACCCTTACCTAGAATCTTAAGTTTTGCAGACCTTAAACACAATTAACTTTAAACATGACTTTAATAAACATTAGGTGTCCTAATTCACCCTAAATAATTAGGTGGCGACTCCTTAACATAAATAAAAAATAGGAATCACCAATATGTCGTACTCTACTTTAACCCGGTTAAAAATGGGGTATGACAGCTTGGCGACTCCACTGGGGAAATTAGGTTCTAGCCATAACAGACTCAGGTTAATAAATAATTTGTCGAAAGTTTTGTTTGTTTGCTTTATTCTGCCTTTATTATTGTTTTTTCCTTATATGTTTTAAGTGTTTTATTGTTTTATTCCTTATGTGATTTTTCTATGTAATATGTATGTTATCACTTTCTTTAAGTTGGCATTCCGTTCATATCTCTTCCACTCTGGAAAATTCACACAAATTCACACTTAAAGCGGTTTCGCGGTTCGCGGCCGTGCACTACTAAATTATCCCTTTAGTTGGATCGATCTTGTGGATTTAGTCGATCGGCGGTGCAGTCGACAGCCACGGACTTTTCACTCTCAAGTTGTCCGCTTGGGGGAACCTTGTGTCATAGGAAGCCAACTCTTAGTACCTAGGGTAGAGCGAAAACCAAAACCTTGTAAGGACATGCATCATTTTAAACCTAGGAAGCTTAATACCCCTGGTGTATTGAGTTCATTAGTCAACCTCACCAAATGTCCAAATGAGTCCATGACTCTAAGTGACACTATTCACTATTTATGTGTTTTATTTGAAGGACAAATGTGAAGAATATGTGGACCTAGTACTCTATAGATAAATATTTTAGGAAAACTAATGTTTTGTTGCAGGTTGTCGTGGAGCATGTAATTAATGACGAAGGATTTGAAGACAACCAAAGAAAATTAGTGGAGATGAAATATTAGATATCTTAGATTGACTTTGATTTGTATTATTAACTGGTATGTAATAAATTTTTATTATTCTTGTTTAGAAGAGAGTTATGGAATGATACATAAAAGACATGTTTGTCCTTCAAATGTTCGTTAGGCCTACTGCGGCATAAAGAGGTCCCTTGCATTATAGAACGCGGTGTATTATGTGCAATAATGTGTTTATGTGCGATAATATGTCCTTACCGTATAATCGACTCGTTTTCTTTTTCTTTTCTTATTTTTTTTTTCTTTTAAACTTATTTTCAAAACAAAAGGTTGACTTGTGCTTTAAGGAGCGGCGGAGCATTCATATTTTACACGGTCTAAAGCCAAGAAATCAGACTCTGACTCATCATTAATCACCTGGTTAACCAAAAAGACTCGTTCTAAAATGGAGCAAAGTTTGATCAATGCAACCACTTCATCTGAGCCATCTCTTAGTTTACCGATCACAAGTGATCCCACATCATCTAATGAACCAGAAACACATTTGGAGACCATTGGTCGTCTAGAGCGACGAGTTCTTCAACTAAGTCACATGGTACTTCAAAATCGATCATTTTCTCAAACTCGCCACATATGACTCCATCTCAGGGTTCGTCGGACTTTGCCTATGCCACCTCCATTCCCGGAATTTAGACGAACTTAACCAAGTGAACTATTTTACCAACTTCTCGACCTGGCTACTTTGAACCTCTCACCCACCTAGTCACTCAAAATGCTCCTCTCGTGTTTCGACTACTTCTTCAAAGACTCGGTACATACCGCCAAGCACCTCATCAAGTTCCGCCGGTATATACTTGTACCCACGACCCCGCCATTGACACAAACCCAAGGGCTATGTCACACGGATGTTGATCATTATGTCGAAGTCGAAAAAGGAGACAAGGGCGGTTAATGATGAAATGATAAATAGAAAGCTCAAAAGTTTGGAGGAGGCTATAGAAGTTTGCGTGGACTCGGTAGTAACCAAGCGTGAGATATGAAGAATTGTGTGCATTTTCCGAGGTAGAATTGCCACCGGGTTACAAGATTCCAAAATTTGAGAAGTTTGATGGGTCGGAAATCCTTTCTTCATTTGAAAGTCTATTGCGAAAAGTTGATTGGCGTCGGGAAAAATGAAGGGATAAGAGTCAAACTATTTAATCAAAGTTTAAGTGGGAAAGCTTTGGAATGGTATTCCAAACAAGATACAACCAAATGGCGTACTTGGGATGACTTGGCAAATGCTTTTGTGGATCATTACAAGTTTCATTTGAGATCGCTCCTAACGAATTTCAATTACAAAATTAAAGAAGAAGTCGGTTGAATCATTCCGAGAATATGCTATACGGTGGAGGAAGAAGCATCCGAGGTACACTCGATGGAGGAAGCGAGAAATGGTCACTTTCTTCATTCGGGCATTAGAACGAGAATACTATGAACGTTTGGTGACAATGGGTGGAAAAACTTTTGCGAAGTGATCAAGGCGGGGACGTGATCGAAGATGGCATTAAGACGGGGAGAATAACAAGTCTAGCGGCATTGCGGTCTACTAGTAAGACCATACAAATCGGCGCTCTCGAAATGGAAAGAAAAAAGAAAAAGAAGCGACGCGTAATGGCTCACAGGAAACACCTCCATACCACCATCAACAACCTCCCACGATACCGATCTAACGCTCCCCACCCACAATATTTTCAATATTCATCGCATCCACGCAACCAAGTTTTGTCGTCTTACCAACCTCAATCACCACAAATTTCCTACCCCGTCTACCACACACAACCAACATACCGACCTCCACGACCGCCCAACATACCAAGCTCCGTATCGATCTCGTCATCCAAACACGTACCCGCACCTCGCCCAAATAGACCTTTTCGTAATTTTACACCATTGGAGAGAGCCGTTAAGCGTTGTTTTTGAAAGCCGCAAGCTTCGGACTTATTATATCCGTGGAAGGTAGAATTCCATCCTTTGCCCGCAGAAGTTTTGATCCTGCTAAAACGTGTGCATATCGTTCGGGGGTAAAAGGCCGTACTCGATCGTTGTTACGCGTTGAAACATAAGGTTGAAGATCTTATTGAAGCAAGCGAGATCATGGTCAAACAACCGAGCACAAATCGTGGATAACCCGCTCCCGACACATGATGAGGCCTCGATAAATATGATTGGTATAGATGAAAATGATGATGATCCGCCAAATTTATAGTTGCACCGGTGAATAGCGTGGAAGATGCGATCTTATAGTCATTGGTTTCTCCGGCTATAGTGGTAGAGGTTGTCCTCGTCGAGATATTAGGGAAAGCTTCATCAACACCTATGGAGATAGCTCAGCGCCAAATCGGTTGCCGCGCAATATCACCAAAGTTACTACGGAATTATCAACAAGGCATGGGATGGAATGTCGAGGGAAAGAAACGATGTCGACAAGATTAAGACGTCGGGAATGACAAGGTCGGGAAGATGTTATACCCCGGAAGAGCTAGCTAGATTGAGGCAAACCAAAGAAGGCGATGTGCCTCCAAAAAGAGGCGACGGAAGTTTCCGAGGCCGAAGAATTTTTGAGGAAGATTAAGGCCGGTGAATACTCGAGTTGTGGATCGGTTGAAAAAGACTAATGCCCGTATTCCTATCCTTTCTTTGCTTTTGAGTTCGGATGTACACGGAGAAATGCACTCTTGAAGATTCTAAGGAAGCATGTGTTCGACCGAAACTGTTAGTGAGACATTAGCCTAATGATTGGGCACGTGCTTGACGATCATCGATCGGCCTTTCGATAATGATGAATCGCACTCCAGCAGGGATGTAGTCACAACAAAGCGCTCCATATATTGTCAAATGTCGTAACATGTTTATTGTCTAAAGTGTTGATTGATGGAGGCTCGGGCTTAACATTTGCCGTGGCCGAGTACGAAGAAGATCGGATATAATACTAGCAAGCTTAAAACAAGTGATATGAATATTCGAGCATTTGATGGGGCTCAAAGGCGTCCTATTGGAGAAATAGAATTAAACGTGTTGATTGGACCAGTTGAGTTCATTATGGATTTTCAAGTACTTGATATCCCCACGACATACAACATGTTGTTAGGAAGGCCGTGGATCGAAGGCCGGAGCCGTGCCATCTACTTTGCATCGGTACCGTCAAATTCGAGTGGAATCAACAACAAATATGCATACAAGGAGAATGTGACACGTCCATCTATCGACTCAAATATCATACTCATCATTATTAGCTTAGAGAAGTGAAAATAAATACTATCTTAAGCGGTCGCGCGTGCAAGAGTGTCACCTCGAAAGTCGGAGGGCGGCGGAATATACATCGCCGAACATATATGCACATATACAAACGTAAGGGCCATTATGGCCACCATAACAAACAGGACCGCATTCAGATGCAAATCATAAACAAATCGAACATACATAGGACCCACGACCCACACATATGACTACAGGCCTCTACAAATCGAAACAACATATGACGGGACGGGGCCCCGCCGTACCCCAAATAATCATGTGTGCAAATGCGTATACATCACAAAAGATATGTACCAACATCGGGCTCGGATCAAAAGGAGCACTGCGTAATAGCGAGAATGTGTGGCCTACTGCGAGATCACGAACCTCCGTAGCCTGCTGCGGGCATGAAACGCAGCCCCCGAAGAAAGGGGGGTCAGTACGAAAGATGTACTGAGTATGTAAAGCATAAAGTACAGAAATCCAAACCATAACTGAAGTGAAGGGTACAGAGAGAAAATACCGGATCAAAGTATCAGAATCTGTACTGAAGACACATGTACATAATGCAAATAGAAAATCATGCATAAGGCTCAGGAACGTGGTCACCACTCCGACGCTGGTGCCACAACACAGCATACTCCAGAAGGTTTCAAATCTCCGTACAAACCCCGAACATATCATATCACACACATATCATATCGCGACGTCTCGCGTCAGCAAAACAAATCATAGCATTAGCCATATCACAGCATAACTCCATATACGGTAACCGGCCCTATGGCGAGGTCTCGGAAACCGCAACACAGCATACTTCCGAATTTATCATGGTGCGCACGATCACAAACCGGCCCGGGAACCGGTGAACGAAATCATAGTATAGGCACGAGCAGAGTAGTGCAGAAGCCATATGCAAACACAATTATGTTCCAAGAATCGGCAAACAGATACATATACATACTCATGTTAAGATCGGAAGGCTCGAAATAAGTATCGAGTCGGTCAGGATTAGCACACAAAAGATGCGAGCCTTTAGATTTACCAAGCTTTCGAAAAGTACTTTATGAGCCATATTCTGAAAATTTAGTGTCGTTCACATTTAAGAGCTTTTAAATAACTTATGGAACAAACCAGACGGAGTCTTAAATTCATAGGCAAAGGTCCCATCTTTATGTCAAACCAAAGTAGATTAAGTAGGACAAACAAAGAAAAACCTTGGGACTAGTGGGCCCACCTCGGGTCAAATCGAGGCGGCGGGCACAAATTACGAACATTGGACTCATGGAGTCAGCTATGTAGGTTTCAAAACAATTCTATCACATTTGCGCAAATTATGGATGTTTGAATAGTTTTCCAACAAAACATAGAAGTCATGATTCAATTGTCTTGAATGAATAGTAACTAAAATCAAACTCGGGTTTCGATGAGCGGGATAACCCCGAGGCTCAAATTCAAACCTAGTATATCTCGGACATGCCAAAAGAAGAAAAGGGATAGCTTTACATACCTTACGTGCGTCTTACGCTCGCTTAAACTCAAATCCCGTTTGCTTCAAAATCTGCAATTGGTCATGGTTGCCAAATATAGGTTTCAAGCTTTTATGCATTCGACTCAAATCCATATTTGTCTACCGAAATTTCGGCAGCATTTCCCCTATAAATTCAACATCCCCGAGACTTAGCTCGGCCATAATATCAACAACAACAACCACAACAATATCAACAATACCAACAATCAACCGAAAACACATTTCTAATACAAATAGTCTTTTTCCAACATAATGCAACAACTTCTATTCTTAACTTCACATTCCCAACTAACTTCAATATTTCCACATTCATTTACTAATCAAAATCATTCCAACACAATCCGGAAGTATTCCATATCATTACACAAAGTATTTGCAAAACATACAAAAATTCCACCGAAATCATAATTCATTCAAAACCTCCATTCTTCGACATAAATGTTCATAACACATTTTCGTCTCCCAAATTCGTCATCAACAATCATAATTCACATCTAGAATCTTACTTCCATACTTATATAACAATTCATATAAAAATCACATAATTTCCCATAACAACATACTACCAACTCCAATATTAACTTAAATCGTTAAACCTTTATTTACGTCATAAATGTCATAACGACACAACTAACAACCTAAATGAATTTCATTTCATTATCTTTCTACACCATGCATACCATTCGGCCATACACCCTTTCACACCCACACACGGCCATGCACACACAACACAATTTCCATAATTCTCGTTCAATTCCAATCATTATAACATATACACTTATTCCATAACATGAAAGAAGGAAATTCTTACCTTTTTCTTCAATTTTCCACTTGCCACAAACGTCGTCCTTTCGCTAAACTAATTATACCACGTCGAAGAGCGTCTTGAACTTACTAAGAATTCAAGAAGAAAGAGATTTTAAGATCAAAGTTGGAAGGCTAGAAATTTCTTTCTCTCCTTCTTTCTTATTCGGCCGAATGGCCATTCCCATGGAGCTCTCAAGTTTCTTTTTTGTTTCTTGAATTTTCTTGAAGATTAGCTCCCTTATATTAATTAGTCACATGACTAATCACATGACTAAATAAATGGGCTTGGATATCCCTCATGGATCATGGCCGGCCAAGCCTTTCTTTTGGGCCTTGATTTCTTCTTTTTTTTTTGAGCCCAATAGGTTATAAATCGTATTTCGTAATTTCCGAAACAAATTTTCAAAATTTTAATTTTGCCCTTGGCCTTCCTCCGTATTTCCACATCAATATTTTTCATGAACAACACACATATATTATCTAAAATCAAAATAGCACCTCACCTCCTACAAGTCACAATTATTTCAAAATTTCCGAATACGCGAAGATGCGGGATATAACAAAGATATTCCTAAGACAGCTTTCAGGACCAGATATGGGCACTAGAAGTTTTGTGTCATGTCTTTCGGGTTGACGAATGCGCCAGCAGACTTCATGGATCTTATGAACAGAGTGTTTAAGCCGTATCTCGATCTCTTCGTGATTGTCTTCATCGATAATATTTTAGTATACTCCCGCAGCGAGTCAGATCATGCTCAGCACCTCAGAGTAATATTACAGACACTTAAGGACCATCAGCTATTCGCAACATTTTCCAAGTGTGAATTTTGTCTCAAGTCTGTGGCATTCTTAGGCCATGTTATTTCCAAAGAGGGTATTCGAGTTGATAACACTAAGATTGCGGCTGTCAAGAGTTGGCCTAGACCTATATCTGTTTAAAATATTCATAGTTTCTTGGATCTGGCTGGTTACTACAGGTGTTTCGTAGAGGGAATTTCCTCCATCTCAGCTCCGTTGACTAGATTGAATCAGAAAAAGTCTAAGTTTCGATGGTCAGATGCTTGTGAGTGCAGTTTCGAGGAGTTAAAAACAAGGTTGACTTCAGCTCCGGTTTTGACCTTGCCGGAAGGGACCGAGGGGTTCGTAGTTTATTGTGATGCTTCGGGAGTGGGTCTCGGATGTGTCTTAATGCAGTATGATAAGGTTGTAGCTTATGCATCTCGTAAGCTCAAGGTTCACAAGAAGAATTATCCGACTCATGACCAAGAGTTGGCAGCTGTAGTTTTTGCACTTAAGATATGGCGTCATTATTTGTATGGAGTGCATGTTGATATTTTCACAGATCATAAAAGCTTGCAGTATATTTTCAAGCAAAGAGAGTTGAATCTTAGGCAGAGAAGATGGCTCGAATTGTTTAAGGACTATGACGTGGATATTCTCTATCATCCATAGAAGGCGAATGTTGTAACCGATGCTCTCAGTTGGCGTTCCATGGGAAGTTTAGCTCATGTTAATGCAGATAAGAAAATTATGACCAAGGAAGTCCACCGTTTGGCCAGTCTTGGGCTTCGACTATTGGACTCCGAGGATGGCGGTGTGGTTGTTCAAAATAGAGCCCTTTCCTTCTTAGTCGTTGAAGTTAAAGAGAAGCAGTATAAATAACCCTACTTGTTGCAGCTGAAAGAGGGGATTCACAAGCATAAGATGACAGCTTGCGAACAAGGGGGAGTTGACGGAACCTTGAGATATCGAGGCAGATTGTGTGTGCCAGACGTAGATAGGCTCAGAGAGCGAATTATGTCTGAAGCTCACCACTCCAGGTATTCCATTCACCCAGGTTCCACAAAGATGCATCACGATCTTAAGGAGATTTATTGGTGGAATAACATGAAGAATAATGTAGCAGATTTTGTGGCTAAGTGTCCAAATTGTCAGCAAGTGAAAGCCGAACACCAGAGGCCTGGTGGCTTGGCTCAGAATATTGATATTCCCGTTTGGAAGTGGGAGATGATAAATATGGATTTCGTAGCAGGTTTACCTCGTTCAGCTAGGAGGCATGATTCAATTTGGGTGATTGTGGACAGACTTACGAAGTCAGCGCACTTCTTACCAGTTAAGACCACAGATGCAGCGGAGGACTATGCCAACTTGTATCTTCGCGAAATTGTCAGACTTCATGGGACTCCAGTGTCTATTATTTCAGATCGTGGTGCTCAGTTCAAAGAAATTTTTTGAAAATCCTTTCAAAAAGGATTGGGTTCAAAGGTTAACCTCAGTATAGCTTTTCACCCTCAAACAGATGGCCTGGCAGATCGCACTATTCAGAACCTTGAGGATATGTTGAGGGCATGTTTCCTTGATTTCAAAGGTAATTGGGATGATCATCTACCCCTTATTGAATTTTCTTAGAATAACAGTTATCATGCTAGTATTGGGATGGCATCGTTTGAAGCTCTTTATGGGCGGAGGTGTAGATCACCGATTGGTTGGTTCAAAGTTGGTGAAGCAGAGTTGTTGGGACCAGATTTGGTCTATCAGGCTATGGAAAAGGTCAAGTTAATTCAAGAGCATTTGAAGACGGCTCAGAGTCGCCAGAAGTCTTACACAGATGTGAGACGGAGAGATTTAGAGTTTGAAGTTAATGATTGGGTATTTCTTAAAGTCTCGCCTATGAAGGGTGTCATGAGGTTTGGTAAGAAGGGGAAACCTAGTCCCCACTATATTGGACCATACAGAATTCTGCGAAAAGTTGGTCTAGTAGCTTATGAGTTTGAATTGCCACAAGACTTGGTCGCCGTACACCCAGTATTTCATGTGTCCTTGTTGAGAAAGTGTGTGGGAGACCCCTTGTTGGTTATTCCAACTGATGGCATAGCATTCAATGATAGTTTGACTTACGAGGAAGTCCCAGTGAAAATCCTTGATCGTAAGGTTTGCAAGTTGAGACCTAAAGAGGTAGCCTCAGTAAATTTTGTGGAGAAGTCAGAAAGTTGAAGAGGCTACATGGGAAGCCGAAGAAGACATGAAGTCCAGATATCCTTAACTCTTAAGACATGAAGTCCAGATATCCCTATCTTTTTGAAGAATCAGCAGAAACCGGTGAAGGTATTGTACTTCCCCTCTCAGATCCTTCCTTATATAGTTTCCACATTATCAGTATTCAGCCTGTTAGACAGTCAGTTTAATAGTTACTCAGCTTAATAGATAATTCAGTCCAGACCCTTTTAGTTCAGTTTTCATGTGCTCATGTCAGTTCGTGTGCACATGTTTCAGCAATCCCTTCTAACCAAAATCCGTCATTCGAGGACGAATGATCCCAAGGGGGAGATATTGTAACACCTCAGACCTTTAACTTAAGCTTTGACCATGATTCCAGACTTAGAAAACAAGATAAAGAATATGGGGATTGGAAATTTTTCTTCATCCGTCAGTTGGGGATTTACGCCCCAGAATATGGACCGTATTTCAGTATACGGCCCGTATTTCAAGTCGTAAAGTGACACCCAAAATCACTGTGCATTCTGGAATTTGGCTTGTGGAATTTTATATTGGTAAATACGGACCGTATTTTGAAATACGGCCGTAAACTGTGATCGTATTTAAGAAGGAAACATAAAGTAGTGTTTCTGCTTGAAATATGTTGAATTACGGTCCAGGTTTATGGACCGTAATTCAGTATACAGACCGTATTTTGGTCCGTATTTCCCAACCCGCACCAGAACCTATAAATACCAGCCTTCAGTTATTTTATTTCGTTTTTCATAATTTCAAGCCCTAGAAACGAAGTGTTCTTCTCCCAACAAACCACAACAGCAAGGTAAGTCATTCCAAGCTCTTCCAAATCAATTGTATCATATATGCTCTTAATCTAATCATGAAACCATGTTCTTAACATAGAGTTTTCAAGAAAACTCAATTAAAGAGCATAAAGAGCAAAACCTTGGAACTCTTTTCCAAGACCAAATTATTGTTCAAGTTTGGGAGCAATTCCAGGTATGTTAAGCATACTATATACATGCTGAACATTGTTTAATCATCCTCATACAATAATCATAGTTCCCAGTAATCCAACAAGTTTATGATTTTGCCCTAGTTCTTGATTTTCATAACTTAGGGTTAGAGTTCAGTTTTCTGATTATGTTCATACTTGTTTATATATGCTATGGGCCCTAACTTAATCTAAAAGACTTATAATCAATCTACGAGTCTCAGAATGCAGTCTAAGTCATCAGTCATGATAAAGAGTCAGTAGTCAGTTTTACCCCTGTTTCTTCATGTTTGATTGGGCCCAAGGCCATAGTTATGATTCATATGCATATGTAATTATTTTGGGCCTAAGGCCATAGCTTTGAGATCTCGTTATTTATTGGGCCCGAGGCCATAGTTACATGATATTTGCACAGGTGGTTTCTATACAGATCAACTCATGATATGAGTA
The DNA here is from genome assembly GCF_029784015.1 of Lycium ferocissimum. NCBI lineage: Eukaryota > Viridiplantae > Streptophyta > Magnoliopsida > Solanales > Solanaceae > Lycium > Lycium ferocissimum. The sequence continues at coordinate 29,687,252 of NC_081349.1, read as the reverse complement.
TTCAGTTTCATTATACTTTATTGTTCATGTATCCCTTATCATTGCTTCAGTTGCTTATCATACTTGTACAATTCAAATGTACTAACGTCCTTATGCATGGGCCTGCACTTCACGGTGCAGAGTCTGACTTTCAGGAGGATACAGCAGCCGCTTAGCTTCCAGCACTTTGACTAAATCAGCTAGTTGGTGAGCCCCTCTTATTCAGGGCTTCCCGTCTATTTCCAGCTTTCGAGTATTAGTTAGTTCATTAGTATTTGAGGCATGTTAGGGTCTTGTCTTGACCTGGTTATTCTTACAGTATTTTGATCATAGGGTAGACACAGTCTTTAGTCAGTTATATTGGTTTTGCCTCACAACATTTATTTCCGCATCCTCTATTGTATTTGAGTTAGAATATTCTCTTGGTTCATTTTATATCTTGCATGATTTCATGATACAGCTGTTAGACTCAGCAGCCATGGGTTTGCTCAGTCATAAACAGTCAAGCACCGAGTGCCGTGTCACGCCCAGGCCATGGTTCGGAGCGTGACAGAGTTGTTGTTCAAAATAGGGTGTATTCCTCCCTAGTGGCCAAAGTAAAGGGGAAGCAATTTAGTGATCCATTCTTATTGGAGATAAAGGAGGGGATTCAAAAGCATAAGACAACAGCTTTTGAACAAGGGGGAGATGATGGTACTGTTACACCCTGTACTTGCGGAGAAGCATTTATCAAATTTAAGCGTAAGTATGTTGAACTATGGCTAAGTAAAATGACTTTGGAGTATAAGGGACGAAGCGTTATTAAGTATATTTTATGAGTAAAGGATGGATATGAGGAATTCTGGAAGGTCCTATAAGGAATTGAGTGGAAGGAGTTGAGTTAGTATGACTTTGGAAAAAGATGAGCATTACTTTGAACAACAAAGTATGAGCTAACTTGGGGAAATAATATCTTTTACTCTATGAGGAGTTTTGAAGTAAAGCAAAAGCCTAAATTGAAGTTCATGAAGTCTAGTTTCCAACGCAACAAACCACTCATCGATATGACGTCAAAGGATAGAATTATGGACGTTACAAGTCAGGCTCGCAGAGCAGAAACGTGCAGCTACAGTGCGCTATAGTACCCGAAAATTCTAGGTCGGTGCCAACTGACTCTAGAACTCTATAAAAGGGGTTTCAACCCTTATTTTTTCATCCAAACACCCCTAAACATATCCCAAATCCTCTAGAACATTCCTCCAACTTCCACAACAAGCACATATATTCCTGTAAGTCTATATGACAATTTTGGTCATTTTTATTTTTAACATAGCCCCAAGTCCTAGGAAGTCCTAGAAACCTCTCCAAACATATTCCAACATATTTCCAAGCCCAAACCAAGGATCAAAGTGAAGATTAAAGTGGTTAAGGGTTCCAAGTGAGGTCTACACTTGTCTCCTCTTCTTGAAGATGTTTGGGTGAGTATTTTTAAGGTGGAGTAACCGTGTAATTGAAGTGTTCTTGAATTTTGAGGTAAGATTTCATCTTAGTTTCATGTTTATGAGTTTGTTTGGTAATTATGTTAAGATTTGAGGAGAAGAAAATTAGAGGGAAAGTTCAAATATGTATTTAATGATATTTTGAGTTGTGAATTAACTTGAGTTATAGTTATTAGTATGTTTTGAGCATAATCTTGTTATAAGGGATAATAATGATGTTAAGGAATTGTCGTATACGAGTGTATAAGGGGTTGTATGAAGTTGTTGTTATGGATTGATTATGAAAAGAAGTTTTGGGATTGAATTGAGTATAGTTTGAATGTAATCTTGTGATTATGGAATTGTTGATGTTTTATTGTGCTTTGGGAGTTCTTTTGAAGATTGGAGGGAGTACAAGATATAGGGGAGATCTTTGCCCGAATTTTGGCAGATTCTAAAGGGGTTTAATTTGAAGGCTTAAGATAGGCATGTGACGATAAGCCTAACAATAATATGAATTTTCTTGGATGTAGATATATGAGCTTGGGAGGACAAGCATTAGGTAATTAAGGAGACCGAAAAGGTATGTTAAGGCTTTCCTTTTCTTTCTTTCTTAAGGCATGATCCTATTGTTACGAACTTTTACAAATGATGTCCATAATGATTCCTCTCATAGAAATGCTAGAAGCTTACATTCTTGATGTTCTTAAGATGTTATTGATGTTGGTCTCACCTTAAGATTATTGTTCCTTCAAGATGAGATATGCCAATGATGTTAGCTCCATAATGGAAATCGGAGGTTTACCGACCTTACTTCACTCCGATGATTTAGAAATGTGTTCTTAAGGAATGCTTTGTAGGACATGAATAGTGAGACAGTAGAAGATCCCTAACGAGGCATTTAATGCTAGAGGAGAGGGTTATGATGTATCTCAGAATTTGTTTGAGGTTTAGTCAATCGGGAAGAAGTCCTAATGGCTTAGAAATATGCTTATAAGCTTTATGTGATCATGTAGGCATTAACGGATAAGTGATGACTATGAGATGCCCTTAGAAGCTAATAGGTAAAGAATGAGTACTAGAAGTATATAAAGGGTACCTATAGGGGATATTTGGATCGGGCTGCACATTCCGTAACACATACATTCATATTTACCATTGGTCTGCAGCCAGTTGGGCAATTATTAACGCCGAGCTATGGCCGGTTGGGCAGCTATGTATTACCACCATGCTACGGCTGGTTGGGCAGTTACCACCGTGCTACGGTCGATTGGGCAGATATGTATTACCATCATGCTACGGCTGGTTGGGCTGTTACCACCGTGCTACGACCGGTCGGGCAGTTACCACTGATCAGTTGGGCAATTAGCACCGGGACGATAAGTAAGTTAGAGACACAGTATTGTACATAGATGTGGTTAAATATATGAGAGTATAGAGAGATATCCAGACTAGATTCTCATTGGTAAGTCAGAAGTACCAGGTTGATTCTTATCCTTCTTTTTACAGTATATGTTTATTATGTTACATTTCTGCCTTACATACTCGGTATACTATTCGTACTGACGTCCTTTTGCTTGTGGACATTGCGTCATGCTCGCAGGTATAGTCAGACGAGACGAGGACCTTCCACAGTAAGCTGTCTCCAGGTACTAGTCTTGATTCATGGGCTCCACTTCTTCCTAGATCATTGCCGAGTATGGGTTCGTATATGTATTGTTGTGTGTTACGGGTATGTCAAGGGCCCTGTCCCGACTTGTATACTTCAGTCATGTTCATAGAGGCTTTGCAGACAGTTTCTTGTATATAACTTAGTTATGTCTTGTCAGTGGTTATGTCGGCATCGTTGGCCCATTGTACATATACATATGCATGATATTATATTCATAGTTAGCCTCCTTGGCCTTATTTTGCCATTCGAGACATAGAAAATCAGAGTTACAACTTTGTTCGCTTCGCCTCAGTAAGGTGCCAGGTGCCAATCACGACTTACCAAGGTTGGGGCGTGACAGGTACCTTGAGGTACCAAGGCAGATTATGTGTTCCAGATATAGATGGACTTAGAGAGTGAAATATGTCAAAAGCTCATAGTTCCAGATATTTCATCCATCCAGGTTCCACGAAGATGTATCATGACCTCAAGGAGATTTATTGGTGGAATGACATGAAGAAGAATGTAGCAGTTTTTGTGGCCAAGTTTCCAAATTGTCAGCAAGTGAAAGTCGAGCACCAGAGGTCGGGTGGCTTGGCCCAGACTATCGATATTTCTATGTGGAAATGGGAGATGATAAATATGGACTTTATAATAGGTCTACCTTGCTCATCATGAAAACATGACTCGATCTGGGTGATCGCCGACTTACTAAGTCAGCACACTTTCTGCCAGTCAAGACGACATATTCAGCAGAAGATTACGCCAAGTTGTATTGAAATTGTCAGATTGCATGGGACCCCAGTGCCCATTATTTCAGATAGTGGTGCTCTGTTCACATCGAACTTTTAGAAATCATTTCAAAGAGGATTAGGTACTAAGGTAAACCTTTGCACAACTTTTCATCCACAGACAGAAGGCCAGGCGAAGCGTACTATTCATACTCTTGAGGATATGTTGAGAGCATGTGTCCTAGATTTTAAAGGTAACTGGGATGATCATTTGCCTCTTATTGAATTTTCTTATAATAACAGTTATCATGCTAGCATTAAGATGGTGCTGTTTGAAGCTCTGTATAGGCGAAGCTGTAGATCACCTATTGGTTGGTTTGAAGTTGGTGAAGAAGAGTTGTTGGGACCAAATTTGGTCTATCAGGCTATGGAGAAAGTCAAGTTGATTCAAGAGCGTTTAAGAATGGCTCTGAGTCTCCAAAATTCCTACACCGATGTGCGGCGTAGAGACCTAGAATTTCAAGTTGATGATTGGGTATTCTTAAAGGTTTCACCTATGAAAGGTGTGATGAGATTTGGCAAGAAAAGGAAACTTAGTCCCAGATATATTGGGCCATATAGAATCCTGCGAAGGATTGGTCAAGTGGCTTATGAGCTTGAATTACCAAAAGATTGACTCTTTTGTACACCCAGTGTTTCATGTATCTATGTTAAGGAAGTGTGTGGAAGACCCATCGTTGATTGTTCCTACTGACACTATAATAGTTAAGGATGGCCTAACCTCTGAGGAGATCCTTGTGGCAATTCTTGATCGTCAGGTTTGAAAGTTGAGAAACAAGGAAGTAGCCTCAGTAAAGGTGCTATGGAGGAGTCAAAAAGTTGAAAAGCCTACATGGGAAGTCGAAAAAGATATGAAATTCAGATATCCGCATTTATTTGAGGAGCAAGCAGAAAGCGTTCAAGGTAAATACCTTCTGTATCTATGACATGTCCCTTACTTATTCATGCCTCACACCTCACGTTCATGTATTCACTACTCATGTCTCATGTCCGAGCGTTCGTATTTCCATGAAACCATGTCATGTTATTTCAGCCTCCATGTTCCATGTCATGTTTCCTCACGTTCATGTACTCATGTCATGTCCAATTGCGTTCATAACCATGACCCATCATTTGAGGATGAATGATTCCAAGGGAGAGATATTGTAACACCTCGTGCATTCGGGCTACGATTTGACTCATAAGATGGAGGTATAATGAACCCAATATGAGTAGTGTAGAATCAAGTCATAAGAAGAGTCCTTGGGGAAAGTAAAGTCGGAAGCTACTCTACAGAGCATGTTTTCAAGTGAGTTTACGTAATGTTTCAATTAAAGTGAGTATACGAAGAAAATCTATTACGAATATGGGAAAACTTCCCACATAAAAGTTGTAGCTCTTTGACATACCTTTCCAATGCTATATTATGGAGGTCAAACGGAGATCTGTATAAAAGGTTATGTATGATTTACTAAATAGTATTTTGTCGACTCCAGCAGAATTTACGGTCCGTAAAAACAGGCCGTAAAATTTCCCAAAAAAACTAGCATACTGCTAAAGATTCATAGTCGGATTTACAATCCGTAAAATGGGCCTAAAGTGAGCATAAAACAGGCCCGACAACAACTTTAAAACTTCATTTTTTGGCTTTTTCACTTCATTCTTCACATCCTCAAGCCCTAGAATGACTGTTCTCTCTTCTCCTTATCCTCATACATCAAGGTAAGTCCCTCCTATATATTCCTAAGTGAAGTTTAATGATTATACATGAATTCTAAGTGAAATCCTATGTTACCAACCTAGGGTTTTCAAGTGAAGGTTTTTGGGTTTCTTCAAAGTTTGATTCTTCTTCAGGTGTTTTGGAGCGATTGAGGTATGTAGGATTTCTATCCACGTGTAGGAATATCGTTGTTCTTCCCTACGCCTTGTTCCTCCATGAAATTATGAAGTTTCACCAAAACTAGAGTTTCTAGTCAAATTCATGATGACCCTAAGTACATGTACCATGACATACCATGTTCGTATTAATAATTCGTTATTATGTTCCTAATATTCCATTTTTGGTTATTGGGAATCCATCTGTAATCCATGAACACTCATGCTTTGCATTCCATGGGTTCTTAAATGCAAGATATGAACTAATATGCTTATTTTCATGAAATCTACGTGCCTTCCATGTTTTTATACAAGTTATACTATAGACTATATTTATGGTATATTACACATACTATATATCTATATTCATGGCATATTACACTCACGAATCATGTTTATAATCATTTTTATGTAATTCATGGGCTTCTAAGCAAATTTTATCCATGTTCATATTTTGGGAGTTGCATAGATTACCGAGAAGGCTCAAACAGCCAGAAACTACATATGCCAGCGTAGGATAAGGATTGCTCCTGTCACGCCCCAACCTTGGTAAGGCGTGATTGGCACCCGGCACCTTACTGGGGCCGAGCGAACCAAGCTGTAACTTGCATCTTCTATGTCTCAAATGGAAAAATAAGGTGAAGGAGGCTAACTATGAATATAATATCATGCATATGTATATGTATAATGGGCCCACAATGCCGACATAACCACTGACAAGAGATAACTAAGCTATATACAAGAAACTATCTGCAAAGCCTTTATGAACATGACTGAAGTATACAAGTTCGGACTGTTAAACCTCGCATTTTCATACGTTGAGTTTCGCCGAATGCTAGTTGTCCTAGTCTTGGGAGGTAGGACAAATTTTTCAGGGTCATGAGGATAGATATGTCTATCTTGGGTATATAATAGAGTAAAATCATGTTTAGTAAGCCTCGGGAAGGTTTAAGACTCATCGTACCATCGGAGTTAAGTTTCGGCAAAAGTTTGGCAAAGTGTCACATTATGGCGTAATATGTGGCGCAACATGCTAGCAGCAAAGCACTCTTTGTGGTAACGCAGTTTATATAAAGTGTGACAGTGAAATTTGGTGATCTTTGCGACACAACATGCGGGTACGCGACACAACATGCGTCTAGCAAAGCTCGCAGCATGTTGTGTCGGTCCAGAAAGTATAAATAGACCAAATTCGACAGTAACTCATTATTTTAAAATTTTTGGACCTAGAAATCTTTAGAAACTCTTTTAACAAGTCTTCTTATGATCTAAGCCCAAAATCAAGAGCAAATCCAAGAGAAATCAAAGATTAATCACCAAGAATCAAGAGAATCAAGTGCAAAGAGGCTCACTAGGGTTAGTAGAAGTCAAGAAATCCTTTGGTATTGGAGTTGGGGATTTTCTCAAGTGAAGTATCTTCATCCAAAGATCATTCCTACAAAATCAAAGGTGAGTTTTACATCTAGTTCATGTTATTAATAGTATTAGGTGGTTGGAAGACTTGGATTAGAGAAGAAAGTAGCATATGAGCTCAAATATGGAAATAATGGTATTTTGAGTAGTAAGTTAAATTGAGTCATGATTCTTAGTATAAGATGAGTATAATCTTGTTATGAATGATGCTAATGACGTTGAGGAAGTATTATGGGAAGAATGAATATGTTGTGGTATCATAGTCATGGTTATGGAAGACTTTGAAAGTGAATTTGAGAAATGAACAATGTTTAACTTGAGAAATCTATTGATTGTGATATTGTGGGAGTTGTTTTATTACATGGAGAAAGTTGTTGGAAACAAAGGAAATGCTGCCCAATTTTCGCTAGCTTTTAGTCGCTTTAGTTTAGACTCAAGCATGTTTGAAACGATCTAATTTAGCACGAATTCTCTTGATGTAGAGTTGTGAGCTTGGAAGGAGAACGCTTAGTCGTTAAGGAGACGTAAAGGTATGTAAGGCTAGTCCCTTCTTTTCTAAGACATGAATCCTATGACATAATTTTCCTCATCTTTCATGATCTTCCTACATTCCGAAAAAATATGAGTCTATGTTACAAAGAGCTCTCATGAGATAAAGTTAAGAGATATGTTCTATGATAATGACGATGATTCCATAAGTCGTCAAAATACATACGACACTCACGGCGCTCCTAGCCCAGAAATACTAGAGGTCCACAATTTTCATAAATCTTACGATAAAATTGATAGTGGTTCTTATGATAGAAATTTCTATGTTGTGATCCCACAGGTGATTTCCATATTGCCCTTACTCCTAAAATGCTAGGTTTCCATGATTCTTAAAGCCCTCATGATGATGTTAATGGATGTTTTTCATGACAACGATTACGATGGTCGTTCCCCTCTCAGTGATACCCAAAGACTAAAGTTCCACATGTCCTCATGGGACGATTGAGCTTACCGTATGAGTCTCTGTCACATTCATGATAGTTGGCCTTGCCTTATGTCATTATTTTCTTCAGAAGTGAGCCATGACAATAATGATAATCATGATAGCAGAAATGATTGTGCCTTCCAGGTAATATAGAAGCATAATTCCCTTATCACAAATTCAGTTAAAATGTCTGTAATGTCCCACTCCCAAGAAAAGCTAGAATTTACGACTTCCAAGACTCTTAAGATGATATTGATAAAAGAATCCGTAGTGATGGCAATGATAATGATGAGATATACCGAGCCTTGTTATGGCAGGGTACGAATGAAATGTATATGAATTTGTCGAGCCACTACGTGGCCGAATACGGATACTGTCGACCCACTATGTGGCCGAATACGAATACTGTCGAGCCACTACGTGGCCGAATACGGATACTATCAAGCCACTATGTGGCCGAATACGGATAATGTTTAATATGTATGAGCAGATACGGCACTACGATATGTATATGTATGTGCATTCCATGATTCCTGAGAAAAGGTAAACCAAGTATGACGAACATCTTCCAAGGTATACTCGGTCCTTGATTTCATGTTGTTCTTCGCGTTTTATTTATGTTACTATTCATGCCTTACATACTCAGTACATATTTCGTACTGACGTCCTTTTCTTTTGGACTCTGTGTTCATGCCCACAGGTAGACAGGGAGGTGATCCAGATTCGTAGGAGCTATCAGCAGACTTTGAGAGCACTCCATTGTTCCGGAGGTGCCATTGATTTATTAGTTTGTGTATATATATGTTTTGGGCACGGCGGGGTCCTGCCCCGTCCATATTTCTAGTACTCTAGTAGAGGCTCGTAGATACGTATATGTGGGTAGCATGGTCTCATGATTTCCTCGCTGTATATATATATATTATTTTGATAGGCGAAGGGCTTATGTATATGAAGGTAAATATGTTTCAAAGTAAAAATGGTTTTCCTATTATTAGAAGCGTGAGAATAATGAATGAACGCAGGATGAGTATGATGAGTAGTAGTATGAGTGGTGCTCGGTGGTCAGCCCCGGGTACCCTTCAGGCCCCTAGTTGGGTCGTGACAAAAGTTTTACCAGAGCAGTTCAGTCCTAGGAAGTGTCTACGAGCCGTGTCTAGTAGAGTCTTGTTTATGGTGTGTTGTGCGCCACATTCATAAACAGGAGGCTACAGGGCATTTAGGAAAAATGACTATTCTTCTTCTTATGAAATCGTGCGATAGAGCCATGTTATAAGATTTTCTCCTCCATAATTGTGCACTATGATTTCAGAGATGCCGCCAAAGAGAAAAGCTACAGCCGCCCAGAAGGGCAAGACTACGATAGAAAGGTGGGTAGAAAGAGAGCCGCCAACGAATATAGAAGAGGGTGAATCGCATAATGAGGCTCCATCTAATACTTCTCCCACTCCGCCTGTTCTAGAAGAACAAGAGGGGGCTTCGGTTTCAGCTCCTATGCCTACAGTTCCTCCACCGGCTGCTTCGGGTCACCAAATGACCGAAGCTATTCATTTATTGACACAGTTAGTTGCCGCCCAGGCACAGCGGCAGAGTTCGGGTCCAAGTGACAGGGCAGTTAGTACTAGAGCCCGTGATTTCATGAGTCTAAATCCTCCGGAGTTTTTCGGGTCAAAGCCGGATGAAGACCCACAAGGTTTCATTGATGAAATGTTGAGGACATTGAAGATTATTCATGCCTCCGAAACTGAATCTGTGGAGCTAGCATCTTATAGACTCCGGGATGTGGCGGTCTTATGGTATAATAATTGGATATCTTCAAGAAAAGAGAATGCACCTCCTCCGGTTTAGCGAGAATTTGTAGATGCCTTCATCCATCACTATTTGGCACCCGAGGTCCGTCGAGCTAGAGCGGATAGGTTCTTAAATTTAAAGCAAGGAAATATGAGTGCCCGGGAGTATAGCCTTCATTTTAACTCATTGGCTAGATATGCTCCGACCATGGTGGCCGACATGGGAGATAGCGTGCACAGGTTTGTGAGTGGCCTAGGGCCACATTTGTTCAAAGGTTGCCTAACGGCTTCATTGCAAGAGGGGATGGATATTTCCCGCATATAGGCCCATGCCCAGAACTTAGAAGAGCAGCAGTAACCGCAAAGGGGAGAACATGATACAGATAAAGGGCAGAGTAAGAGGGCCAGATATATGGGTGCCGGTAGCGACTATAGAGGGGGGTCGAGACAGTCATATTCTAGACATTCAGGCCAGTCGGCGACTAATGCACCACCACAACTTGCAGGCCAGAGGCTCGATCGCCCTATTCATTCTGGATCGGACCTGAGTTTCAGAGAGTCGGGCTCTCGGTATAGGAGTGATTCAGGCCAGATAAGATCATCTATACCACAATGTACCCAGTGCGGTAAACTACATTGGGGGCCGTGCCGATTGGGTTTGGATGTTTGCAGCCAGTTGGGCCATATTATGAGAGAGTACCCATTTCGAGGTGGTAGGCGTGCGGTTCAGCCCACAGGATCCGCAGCTGGTTCTTCGTCGTCCATGTGCCCTCTGGGGCAAGGCTCCCAGACACTAGTAGGTCAGGGTAGGGGTAGGGGGAAAATGCTCAGTTCGAGTGGTCCTCAGCATCGTACGTAAGCATTAGCGGAGCAACAGGATCTAGAGTCCCTCCATGAAGCTGTCACAGGTATATCTGCACCTTTGATAATGTGTTAAAGGAAGAATAAATATTTTTATTATTAAGCAAGTATGAATTGAGAGGTTTTATGCTATGTAGCGACGGTAATTGGTAAAGTATGATATGTGGTAGTAACAATGTTTATACATCCTTAAGGATAATGTTGATCCATCATCTGCGATTTTCATGAGATACCTTTTAAAGTACTACCGATGAGACTTAGGAAAAAAAATGGGTTGTATGGATAATGGTACTCAAGTTTTAGCGAAGCAAGGTATGGAGAGTAGAACTTCTAAGATAGTAGTTGTCTAAATGTTAGAGAAGAGATGAGGTCAGTTAGAAAAAGTAAGAGAATGATGTACGCTACCGAGTAAGTTAGTTATTAATGAAAGCTTCCTCATCGTATAGACTATATTGTCAATATGTTTTATAAAGATATGAGTGTAAAGAAAATATACGAGACATGAGTTATAGTACTTTAGAAGTTTACCGTTACAGGTTTATTGAGTTAGTAGTACAAGGCTGCATAATCAACGAAGGAAATGAGAGATGTTCTAGAAGAATTAACTGTATGGTGGAAAGGGAATGGGAAAGGTATAGGTGGATATAGAACGCGTCCTCAATTGTCGAGATGAATTTGTAGTCTAAGAGAGACCTGTCTAAAGAAAAAGTGTTCAGGTAATGAAGAAGTGAGAAAATATTAATAATCAGGCAAATTTGTTTTGGAAAATAGAGTTGGGTACTAAATACTACTACGGTGATAAAATGGGAATACGAGTGACAGGAGGAAGGCGTAGCAAGAAGGTCAACGATGAAGTGGTAAAGAGGATTGAATAAGAAGGTATTCGAAGAAAATAATGAACTAAGACGGGAAGATAAGTGGAATAGCTGCCGCGAGTTAATTGAAATGAGGATAAACTATTTGAAAGCATACGAAAGTTTGACGACAGTGACCCTCGGTATCACATTGTTGAGATGCAGAAATTCTCTTTGGAAGAGTCATGAAAATTATTAAGAGATTTCCTGAGAATAGACGCGAGGTGATTTCGAGAGCTCGATTAACTTATCTCCAGAATTGAAATTGGTAAATTCGGACTCTCATATGTTTATGCTTTGTAAGTGCATTGATAATTTCCCATAGTTGTGCCGACTAATGATATTACAGAACAGTTATCATATGAGAAGTTCCTATTGCCCTCCCAAATAGCTCCAGGTTGTGAATTAAGAACTAGAAACGAAAGATTGATAAAGGTATTATGAAAGGATGCGGAAGTAAAAGAGATGACCTGGGAAGCAGAAGAAGATATAAAGTCCACGTATCCGTATTTGTTTCCACTTCCGGAGGAGATTCAAGATGAGATGCCATTGTCCTCAGGTATGCAATATTTTACTTTAATGCTCTTGGGTCGTGCGTGGCCATAATTGTTATTGTTGTGGCCCTGTGTGGCGTTATATATTTTGGGTTGTTGTGATAGGATGGTAGTGGCATATTTACAGGGGAAACTCTGTCGAAATTATCATAGGATTCCTAAGAGTCTAACATTCGAGGACAAATGTTTCCAAGGGGGGAAGGATGTTACACCACGCATTTTCATACGTTGAGTTTCGCCGAATGCTAGTTGTCCTAGTCTTGGGAGGCAGGACAAATTTTTCAAGGTCATGAGGATAGACATGTCCATCTTGGGTATATAATGGAGTAAAACCATGTTTAGTAAGCCTCGAAAAGGTTTAAGACTCGTCGTACCATCGGAGTTAAGTTTCGGCAAAAGTTTGGCAAAGTGTCACATTATGGCGCAATATGTGGCGCAACATGCTAGCAGCAAAGCACTCTTTGCGGTAACACAGTTGCTTAGCAAAGTGTGACAGTGAAATTTGGTGATGCTGCGAGGTCTGCGACACAACATGCGGCTAGAAAAGCACGCTTTGCGTCTAGCAAAGCTCGCAGCATGTTGTGTCGGTCCAGAATTTTCTGGACCACTATAAATAGACCAAATTCGACCCTAACTCATTATTTTACCATTTTTGGACCTAGAAATCTCTAGAAACTATCTCAACAAGTCTTCTTATGATCTAAGCCCAAAATCAAGAGCAAATCCAAGAGAAATCAAAGATTAATCACCAAGAATCAAGTGCAAAGAGGCTCACTAGGGTTAGTAGAAGTCAAGAAATCCTTTGGTATTGGAGTTGGGGGTTTTCTCAAGTGAAGTGTCTTCATCCAAAGATCATTCCTACATAATCAAAGGTGAGTTTTACATCTAGTTCATGTTATTAATAGTATTAGGTTGTTGGAAGACTTGGATTAGAGAAGAAAGTAGCATATGAGCTCAAATATGGAAATAATGGTATGGTATTTTGAGTGGTAAGTTAAATTGAGTCATGATTCTTAGTATAAGATGAGTATAATCTTGTTATGAATAATGCTAATGACGTTGAGGAAGTATTATGGGAAGAATGAATATGTTGTGGTATTATAGTCATGGTTATGGATGACTTTGAAAGTGAATTTGAGAAGCGAACAATGTTTAACTTGAGAAATCTATTGATTGTGATATTGTGGGAGTTGTTTTATTACATAGAGAAAGTTGTTGGAAACAAAGGAAATGCTGCCCAATTTTCGCTAGCTTTTAGTCGCTTTAGTTTAGACTCAAGCATGTTTGAAACGATCTAATTTAGCACGAATTCTCTTGATGTGGAGTTGTGAGCTTGGAAGGAGAACACTTAGTCGTTAAGGAGACGTAAAGGTATGTAAGGCTAGTCCCTTCTTTTCTAAGGCATGAATCCTATGACATGATTTTCCTCATCTTCTATGATCTTCCTACATTCCAAAAAAATATGAGTCTATGTTACAAAGAGCTCTCATGAGATAAAGTTAAGAGATATGTTCTATGATAATGACGATGATTCCATAAGTCGTCAAACTACATACGACACTTACGACGCTCCTAGCCCAGAAATACTAGAGGTCCACAATTTTCATGAATCTTACGATAAAATTGATAGTGGTTCTTATGATAGAAATTTCTATCTTTGTGACCCCACATGTGATTTCCATATTGCCCTTATTCCTAAAATGCTAGGCTTCCATGATTCTTAAAGCCCTCATGATGATGTTGATGGATGTTTTTCGTGACAACGATTACGATGGTCGTTCCCCTCTCAGTGATACCCAAAGACTAAAGTTCCACATGTCCTCATGGGACGATTGAGCTTACCGTATGAGTCTCTGTCACATTCATGATAGTTGGCCTTGTCTTATGTCATTATTTTCTTTAGAAGTGAGACATGACAATAATGATGATCATCATAGAAGAAATGATTGTGCCTTCCAGGTAATATAGAAGCATAATTCCCTTATCACAAATTCAGTAAAAATGTCTGAAATGTCCCACTCCCAAGAAAAGCTAGAATTTACGACTTCCAAGACTCTTAAGATGATATTGATAAAAGACTCCCGTATTGATGGCAATGATAATGATAAGATATACCGAGCTTTGTTATGGCAGGGTACGAATGACAGGTATGTGAATTTGTCGAGCCACTTCGTGGCCGAATACGGATACTGTCGAGCCACTACGTGGCCGAATACGGATACTGTCGAGCCACTATGTGGCCGAATACGGATAATGTTTAATGTGTATGAGCAGATGCGGCACTATGATATGTATATGTATGTGCATTCCATAATTCGTGAGAAAAGGTAAACCAAGTATGACGAACATCTTCCAAGGTATACTCAGTCTTTGATTTCATGTTGCTCTTCGCGTTTTATTTATGTTACTATTCATGCCTTCCATACTCAGTACATATTTCGTACTGACGTCCTTTTCTTTTGGACTCTGTGTTCATGCCCGAAGGTAGACAGGGAGGTGATCCAGATTCGTAGGAGCTATCAATGGGACTTTGAGAGCACTCCATTGTTTCGGAGGTGCCATTGATTTATTATTTTGTGTATATATATGTTTTGGGCACGGCGGGGTCCTGTCCTGTCCATATGTCTAGTACTCTAGTAGAGGCTCGTAGATACGTATGTGTAGGTAGCATGGTCTCACGATTTCCTCGCTGTATATATATTATTTTGATAGCCGAAGGGCTTATGTATATAGAGATAAATATGTTTCACAGTGAAAATGGTTTTCCCATTATTAGAAGCGTGAGAATAATGAATGAACACAGGATGAGTATGATGAGTAGTAGTATGAGTGGTGCTTGGTGGTCGCCCCCCGGGTACCCGTCATGGCCCCTAGTCGGGTCGTGACAGGGACGGTGTCACGACCCAACCCCGTAGGCCGCGACTAGTGCCCGAGCCGGGCACCCGTACACACCCATTAACCGAAACAAAGATACAAATAACTTATACATACAGAAAAGTAAAACGTCGCCCCAAAGCTGTCACAAATATATGTACATATCGCAGTCACAACTTTCAACAGATAATGTCGAGCATAAGCCGGCAAGGCTATCATAATACAGGGGGACGTCCAAAACACAAATCACACAGACACAGCTGAACAGTAACTACCCACAACCCACACATATGTCTACAGACCTCTAAGAGTAATAACAGAATCATATGACGGGACAGGGCCCCGCCGTACCCATGAATAGACATATACATATGCATCGGAAGAGTCTATACCAAAACATAGGCTCCGGAACAAGGGAGCGCTCCAAAACAGCAGAATAGATATCCTAAGCTGACGGATCACCAAAGCGTGTACCTGTACCTGCGGGCATGAAACGCAGCCCCCGAAGAAAGGGGGTCAGTACGAAATATGTACTGAGTATGCAAAGCATGAAATACAGTAAACAGGATCATAATCGGAACAAGAAGTACAAAAAGTAAATGCAATAACCAGAATACCAAAATGCTTACTTATTAAAACACAAATCATGCATGGGGCTCGGGAATATGGTCGCCCTCCCGCCGTTGGCGCCATAACACATCATACTCCGAAAGATTTCATATCTCCGTAACACATCATAGCGCCATAACACATCATAACACCATAACACATCATAACACCAAAATAAGCGGTACCCGGCCCTCTAGCGAGGGGCTCGGTGCACCGTAACACATCATACTCCGGAATATAGCATAGTGCGCACGATGACATAACCGGGCCGGGACTCGGCGAAAGATGTAACAACCATATGCACGAGCAGAGTCGTGAATAACCATATGCATAAAAATCATCATTCCAGACTCGATAGATAAATAAATAGTCAACGCTCGGGGGTTAAGACGATAGTCATGTAAGTTCTTTCAAAAGTCGTTAGAACTATACAAAGGAAAGTCTCGGAGACCACGGACAGGTATCAAACCAATCCGAGCCCGCCTATGAAAGTTAGGGACATTATTCGTTATAGAACCTTCTACGAACATATCAAAGCGATCCGAGCCCGTCTATGAAAGTTACGGACATTATTTGACATAGAATCTTTTAGGAGCAAAAACTCTTTATGCAACATTTGAAACCCAATCATACAAAAGACTTAAGGACCATAGTTCGACCATGTTAAGAATGCCAATATCAAGATGTGAATAAGAATCGCAGACATGCTCAGATCTTAAGAATAGAGTTACCCCGAGGCTTGTATCATAGCCTACTTACAACTAAGACATGCCAAAAGAAAGAAAGGGTAAGCTTTACATACCTCGTCCGCTTCCTAAGCTAATCCGAACTTAAGTCTTGGCTTCTCAAGATCTATAACAACGTCATTAGACACCAAACATTAGTCATAGGCACTTAGGAATCCAATCCCAAGCTAGCACTTTACTTACAGAAAGTTGGGCAGCATTTCCCCTATAAATTCAACAAACCCCGAGAATTTAACTCGGCCAAATCATCAACAACAATACCAACAACCATACTAACAACATCAACAAACAATTCAAAACGTTTTCTAACGTTAGTGATTCCTTTCTATATAATTCGACAGCATTTCATTTACATTCAAATCATCCGCATACAATCAAGCCAACACCAATGGTCACACGTTCAAGTACCAATCCGAAACCCTTCGAACAAGACTCAAGAACATTTCAAACAACCCGCATAATATTCAAAACAACCCAACCAATATGCAACATAACCCGAAACCTCCAAACTCAATAGGAACAACAACATCACATTTCTTTCTTCCAAATTCATGAACTACACCAACAATCCACACGTTAACAACATCATTCTCATAAATACAAGAAGCTACATTAATATCACATTAGCTTCTAAAACAGCCCACAAACGATTACAACTTCAATTTGAACCATCAAACCTTCATTTTCATCATAGAATCTACAACAACAACAATCAAAAATACTAAGTAAAATCAATTCACTATGTCTTACAAAAACAGCCCACTACATGGCTCAACATCAATATACAAAATTTCATGAATTTAATCCATTTCTACACACCACAACACACATCAACCATTCATAACACATGTAAAAGGAGATTGAACCTTACCTTTCCCACTTGTTCTTCAACTTGGCTAGGGTTGAGTCTTGCAAGAATGAATGTTTTGCTTGCTCCAACAACTACTCCACGTTAATAAGGACCTTCCAATTGGTTGAAAAGCTAGAAGAAAATTATTTTTTGATCACTTCTCATGGACCTCAAATTCGGCCAGCCATGGCCGAATATAGTCCTCTCTTTTTCTCCATATTTCTCCAAGTTTCTAGAGTTATAAAATGATGAATTAGTCTTGCTTTGGCATCACTCATCTACATATATAATTAATACAAGTGTACCATGCCCCACACATGGCTTGGATGAATTAAAATTAGCCAAGCCATGGGTGGGAGCCACTCACTCCACACGGCCAAGTTGTGGCTTGGTTCATGAAATAATAACTTTCCATAATTCACTTTTAACCCCAAATCTTCCTTAATATTCCATACCAATGAAATCACAAGCAACTTGTGCCCTAAAACAAAATTGGAGGTCAAAAAGTCTCTACCTCGTATCTCGGAATAGTCTTGTCCTTAACTTATCGTAGTTAGCTCGGAACGTCCCGATGTACAAAATACGGGATATAACATCCTCCCCCCCTTTAGAACATTCGTCCTTGAATGTTAAACTAGTCTTACAGGGTCTTATAAGCACTTCGGGGGAGTCTCTTTTATAGCTTTCACATACAGTTCATTCATCAATTAACACAACCAATGTAGGAATTTAGATTACCTGAAGACATAGGAAATAAGTAGGGATCCGTATTCTTCATCTCTTCCTTGTTATTGTTCCGCCACATTACCTTAACGGAAGCTATGTCTTTAGTACACAATCTTCTCACCTGACGATCCAGTATGGCTATAGGCTGCTCCTCGTAGACTAATTCCTCTGTCACCTGGATATCATCTTAGGGAAAATACTCTGGAAGGGTCGCCTACACATTTACGAAGCATTGACATGTGGACGACTGGATGCATGCCTCCAATTCAGGTGGTAGGTATAATTCATAGGCTACCTTGCCTACCTTACGGACGATCTGATAAGGTCCAATATACCTCGGACTGAGCTTCCCCTTTCTGCCGAATCTCATAACACCCTTCATGGGTGACACTTTCAGAAATACTCAATCGCCAATTTGGAACTCTAAGTGTCGACGTCGATTATCGGCATATGACTTCTGTCGACTCTGAGCTGTTAATAACTGTTCTCGAATGAGTTTCATTTTGTCAACTACTTGCTGAGTCATAGCTGGGTCAATTAACCTAGTTTCGCTAACATCGAACCAGCCAATCGGTGACCCGCACTTTCTGCCATACAAAGCCTCGTACGGCTATCTGGATGCTAAAATGGTAGCTATTACTATAGGCAGACTCCATAAGTGGCAGATGATCATCCCATCTACCTATGAAATCAATAACACAGGCCCGCGACATATCTTCTAGCGTCTGAATAGTACGTTCGTCCTGCGCGTCAGACTGAGGGTGAAATGCCATGCTAAGACGCACTTGCGGTCCAATGGTCAACGTCATTAGTCCTTACATCCTTGTCACCATTTACCTTTACATTCCGAGTGCTCACCCAACATGACTTTGTCACTAGTGAGTATAATGGTTATGTCCCTTAAACTATTCCTCCTAGTTCCTTCCCAGGACTACTTCCATCGATCCAAAGTATGTATATGCGTAATGGTTCTGCACCCTTCGTCATCCTTCACAGTACAGCTACACTTATGGCAACTCATAATTCGAGTTCAACTAAACCCTTGGACTTTCTGCCACAACTGTTTCTTTAACCTTTATCCTTCAAATCCTACAATACAACCCAAAAGCATAGGGCTACGAAAATTCTTACTCCTTTATGGGTTTCACATAACACAAGTATACGTGTCTTCGATTTCCTTGTATTGGCGATCGTTTTGAACTCTGGCTCCAAGCTAATAAATTTCCCCTCCTGGAGCATGAGAACGCCCTAATCCCTTCCAAGTCCAATATGTTCTTCCCCCCTTTATTAAGGAGGTCCTAATACACGATAGTTTTTAGATATCCGCTCGTCTTGCACTTATCTTTCGAGAGTTAGAAATCTCTTAGCATCATTGCACGGCCTAATCATTCTTTCCTTTACTTCTCATTCCTCGTCGTGGTCACTATCCTTTCGTCCCACTTGTCAAAGTCTGTTCTCCAACCCCACACCTTCCTCTTTTTGTTCCATACTACCACACCTTTCTATCCCTCTCATATGCCTACCCTCGAAATTTTATCCAAATAGTGCCGTGCTTTGCCCGTCGTCTCTCTTGGAGGCTTTACTCCCTCATGTTTCTTACTCTTTCGCTTTTTTCGACATTTTGGTCACTTTACCTTCCATCTACTCACTTTCTTTCTTTTTTCCAAATATCATTGTATTAGAACTTTCCGAGTTTAACCTGTAGTGAAAAACGACATCACTTGCCTTATAACATTTGTGCCATTTTTTTTTCACTTGAGCTTCGTTACCCTGTCCGATTAATGCCTTCCAATATGCCACAACGTCGATTGCTGGGATACACATACCCGCTAATATATCCACATATGGGATATCATATACATACGTATACATAATTACTACCATCTTGTTTACAAAATATTTCCAAACGCTATTCAACTTACCCTGCTTCTAAAGCTGTAATGCACCTTCCTTCTTTTCACTGGTTCAGTCTGCCCCGTCCTATGTGACCCCTTGAGGTTTTTGCCTACTCTGTATACTCTAATTCCTCTTAGGCTACTCTAGCTTCCCATTTGGCTCTCCTATATCCGACTTTATAGGACTTTTAGTACACTTCCCAGGGGGTCACCCATCTTAAAATTTCTCCCACTCCAGCACGCTTAACATTGGAACTCTAATGAAATACGATGCTCTAATGCTAGTATGATAGTGTCCACCTCACCGGATGACCTTCATCACCTAATCTGGAGTAAGTTAAAGTCTTAACAAATTTTGAAACGTTCTCATAACACATCTCCCTCCGAATTAGAAAGGGTCTCTTACTCCAATCAATAATTATTTAATACTTGTAGGCATTCCAAATTCTCTGTTAGGTAGCACTTATATTCCAACGATGAGTGTCCAAAGTTCTCTTGAAATAGTATCTTTATCTCAACCTATACCATCTGCTTCTTTTCATGAAATTATATTGCACCATCTGTTCCTTAAGCCTACCATCTTTGCCGCTTAAAGATTCCATTATTTTTGAGGTGAAGTCGCGTGCACGCAGTACCCCTTTATGCTTTTTGCCTTCTTACCCTTACTATGTACCCAACACAGGCTTTTAACTTACTCAAAAACATACCAAGTTCGTCTCAATAATGGTCTTATCTTATCACCATGTCGTCGCACTACACCTTTAAATTCATAACTATGTATTCCCCTTTTTTTTTGTCCCATATTCGTACTTATTTAATCACGTCTATCTTGGGTGCTTCCTTTAGTATCCCCTCACCATATTTTTCCAGTCTATGCCCGTCCTTCTTTTCTGCGCACGAGGAATTTTATAATACCTCTATGTCCTTAAGAAAATACTACTCCTACATAATCCCTTTCTCATTTTCAAATCATATTCTGTTCATCCCTATTTGTTCTTATCATACCAGTCATTTCCTAGCACTCATTCTACCTTGTTGCTCATCTTTCTATAGTTTGGTCTTTCACGGTTAAAGTCACGATACTACTCGTGTTCTCGGCTACACATGTCATAATCTATTACTGCACTATTATCTTGCCCGCTTTTCTTTTCATCTCCTTCTTCCAATTAACCCCTTCTTCTTTTGTGCTCGCTATCATTTCCTTTATCTCATAATCTCTATTCTGAACTTCCCCTGTAGAAGAACTTCATAAATCCCCCCTCTTTTTTTTTCAATAGCTCACCTTTATACTTTAGTCACATAGATCACGTCATATCTTTTAGTCACTTCCTCGCTAGGCTTTGCTCATTTTCATAACCATCCTTATTATATTCACATAATATCCTGTTCGTAATCAATCTTATAGTGTAAAACTTCTTAACCTTTTTGCCCTTTCTGGTCAATCTTATCCCTAATATCTCACAAGCTGTCTTATCAATACATTCATATCCGTCGCAATTCTTCTTCCTCTGTACTCTTGTCTCAATCATACTATTATTTCTTCTAACTATAAACTCGTCATAATTTATCCCTGCTTATCAATTCAGTTGGTACCTTAGTATAACACTCTTCCCCCCTTTTGGAACATTCATCCTCGAATGTTAAGTCGTCGGGGATTCTAGAAAAATTTCGCCAGAATTTCCCCTGTAATATGACACTACCATCCTGTCACAACAACCCATAATACCATTGCCTCGCGGTGGCCACAACATAATAGCAATATAAACTGGCCACACGCGACCCATATACATACAAATAAAGCATACATACCTTATCATCTCGGCGTTTCGTCATAGCTTTCTTCTGGGGGCTGAAATAAATGCGGGTATGTGGATTTCATCTTCTCTTCCGCTTTCCAAGTCATCTCTTCCCGATTGTTATTTCGCCATAAGACTTTCACGGAAGCTATTTCCTTATTTCGAAGTCTTCGTACTTGCCTGTCTAGTATGGCAATAAGCACTTCTTCATAAGCTAGCTTTTCTGTGATCTGAACATCATCTATTGGCACAATCTTTATGGGATCTCCCACACATTTGCGGAGCATAGAGACATGGAATACTGGGTAAACTAATTCAAGCTCCGAAGGCAATTCTAATTCATACGCCACTTGACCCACTTTGCGGATGATTTTGTAGGGTCCAATGTATCGAGGACTTAGCTTTCCTTTCTTGCCAAATCTCATCACCCCTTTCATCGGGGATACTTTCAAGAATACCCAATCATTAACTTGGAACTCTAAATTTCGCCGGCGGTTATCCGCATAAGATTTTTGGCGACTTTGGGCTGTCAATAACCGATCTCGGATCACCTTGACTTTTTCTACTGCTTGCTGAATCAGCTCGGGGCCTATCAATTGCACTTCTCCGACATCAAACCATCCAATTGGGGATCTACATTTCCTTCCATATAGAGCTTCATACGAAGCCATTTGGATACTGGAATGGTAGCTATTGTTGTAGGCAAATTCAATTAGGGGTAAGTGGTCATCCCAACTACCACCAAAATCTAAAACACATGCCCTTAGCATATCCTCCAAGGTCTGTATAGTACGTTCGGCTTGTCCGTCAGTCTGCGGGTGAAATGCCGTACTAAGCCTTACTTGGGTACCTAGACCTTCTTGGAAGGATTTCCAGAACTTAGCTGTAAATTGTGCTCCTCTGTCTGTGATGATAGATATTGGAATACCATGAAGCCTCACAATCTCCTTAAGATATAGCCTTGCATAGTCTTCAGCTGAATGTGTAGTTCTGACTGGGAGAAAATAAGCTGCCTTTGTTAATCTATCCACAATCACCCATATAGAATCATGCTTGCCTCGAGAGCGGGGCAATCCTACAATGAAGTCCATATTAATCACTTTCCATTTCCACGTAGGAATTTCCATTGCTTGCAATAATCCTCCGGCTTTTGATGTTCTACCTTTACTTGTTGGCAATTTGGACATTTAGCTACAAATTCTGCTATGTCTCTTTTCATGCCATCCCACCAATACATCAATTTGAGATCATGGTACATCTTTGTCGTTCCAGGATGAATAGAATACCGAGAATAATGAGCTTCTTCTAGAATTCGGTGGCGTAGTCCCGCCACATCCGGAACACATAACCTATTCTGATACCTGAGAACCTCATCTACCGAGACTTCAAATGGTGAATTTTCTTTTGGAAATTTCACACCTTTATAATACTTCAATTTGGGATCCTCGTATTGACGCTCTTTTATCTCCGCATCCAAGGATGAAACTGTGGGATTGTTAACACTGACTCCTGCATCGCCTAAATCAATTATGCGCACTCCAAGGTTAGCTAGTTGAT